>NW_015090864.1:2108604-2161251 GCF_001431845.1 Calidris pugnax
GAGTTGGGGGGTCGGGAGCGGGTCCAGAGAAGGGCAACGGAGCTGGTGAGGGGTTTGGAGAGTGAGTATGTGGAGCGGTTGGGGGTCTTCAGCCTGGAGAAGAGGATGCTGAGGGGAGACCTGAAAGGAGGGTGTAGAGAGGTGGGGGTTGGTCTCGAGGTACCTCACCAGTACGCGAGGTGAGGCCTCACCAGTGCCCAGTACAGGGGGACAATCACCTCTCGGGCCCTACTCCCCACACTGTTCCTGACACAGGCCAGGATGCTGGTGGCCTCCTTGGCCACCTGGGCACACTGCTGGCTCCTGTGCAGCCGACAGTCGACCCCCAGGTCCTTTTCCGCCAGGCAGCTCCAGCCATTCTTCCCCCAGTCTGGAGCACTGCAGGGGGTTGGTGTGACCCAAGGGCAGGACCCGGCACCTTGCCTTTTTGAACCTCATCCCATTGGCCTTGGCCCATTCATCCAGCCTGTCCACCCTCCAGCAGATGAACACTGCCACCCAACTTGGTGTCGTCTGTGAACTTACTGAGGGTGCACTCGATGCCGTCATCTAGATCACTGATAAAACTGTATAAGAGAACCGATCCCAGTACCGAGCCCTGGGGGGACACTACTCATGACTGGGCATGAGCTGGATTTAACTCCATTCAGCATCACTCTCTGGGCCCCTCCCTCCATCCAGGGAGGTCCCAGTTAATTTTTCTCCAGTTCTGGGGAAGATGGGGGTCACCCCGCATCGCTGCCAACCATCCCCCAAAACAGCTTTTAAATAATTCAGTGACCCTTAAAAAAAAATAATAAAAATAAAATAAAAAATAGACATTAATTAAGCACCCGCGGCAAGAGCTTTGCGACGGGAAAAGTGACCGGATCGCCTTTTATTGCTGCCTAAAAGCAGAGTTTCTCTCCCTAATTCCCCTCAAAGCGCCCCGCAGAGTGGCAGGGGCTGCGTGTCCCCCCCTAAACCCCCCGCGGGGGATGTTCGCGAGTGGGAGGAGGATGCCCTGGTCCCCCCCCGTCCCCCCCCTCTCCAGCCCCGCATCCCGCCTGCTCCAGCCCCAAACTGCGTTTTTCAGCCGCCGCCGGCCGCGGGCTGAAAGGCACGTCTCGCCGGGGCTAATTAGCTTCAGGAGGAGTAATTAGCTCAGGGCTAATTGGAAGGTCGAACGGGGGTATTCTCCCAGCCCTGCTGATGCTGCTGGCCGGGGGGGTGCTCAGCTGTGCCGGTGGGGTCCTGAGCATCGTGGCCGGGAGGAGTTGGGGACCGAGTTAGGAGCCCCCCCCAAAAAGCTCAAGGATGGGAAAAAGCCCAGGAGAAGGTGAGCAGGGGCTCAGGGCAGGGATGTCCCATCGTGTCCCCCCCGTGGGCATCTTTGTGCTCAAGCCTGGATCCCCTCCACGGATCCCATTAGGAATTAGAGGGGTCACCATAAACCCCCCATCCTGGGTGGCTGGTGTCCTGGAGCATCTCCAAACATTGGGATGGGGGCAGCTTGTTGGGAAGAGCCCTTTACCAGGACCACCTGGCTGAGCTGCCCCCCCCCCCATTCCCCCCCAAAACCTGGCTTTTGGGTGGGTTTTGCCGCAGGACTCCACAGCAGCCTGGCTCCCCCCACCTGAGTTGTGTCCTAGGGTTCATCCCCAGGTGCCACCATCTTCTTCTTCTCTTCAAGGAAGCCCACAGGACAGAGCTGCTGAGGACCAGCCGCGATTTGAGGGGTGGGAGGGCAGGTTGAGCTCTCACCTTTGGTCTTTTTCCTTCTTCTCCTTCCCTTTCCCAGGTCTGGATCCCTCCCCAGCACCGGCTGGGGTGGTAACCTGCCACCATGGGGGTTAAAACCATGCTCCCCAGCTACGAACTGGGGTTTTATGCCCTGGTCGTGACCTGCGCCGTGGTCTACAGCGGCACCGGGATCTTCGAAGCCTCCCGAGGTAACGCTCCCCATCCCATCATCCCCCCCATCCCCCTGGGAGGGAGGATGGATGTAAGGTGGCTGCTTTTACAGCTGTCGATACCAGAGGCAGATTATTTTTGGCACAAAACAGCCTGGGCATCCTTTGCAAGGTCCAAAAAGGATTTATTATTATTTTTTTTTGCCTGGTTGTCCCCTTGTCCCTCTTTCCATGGCTCAGGGCAAGAGGCTGTGGAACATCACAGCTCTCCAGCCAGTGCCTGAAATAGAATCACAGAATGGTTTGGGTTGGAAGGGACCTCAAAGATCATCGAGTTCCAACCCCCCTGCCATGGGCAGGGACACCTCCCACTAGAGCAGGTTGCGGGTTGATTCCCAGATTTTTTTGTCTGGAACCCCATAAAACTGAAAATTTTATGGGATCAACCCAGAGTCCCTGGCTTTACAAGGCTTTGTAAAGTCACGCTGGAATAGCTGACGTTCTGATTCCTATGGTTGTCCACTTTGGGGAGGGGGTGCTTGAGCCCCAATGGCTCATCGTGGTGGTGAGGAAGACTCTCCATCTTGCCACAACCCGGCCCCTGTTTCCTCGAGGTGTTTCTCTCCCCATAATTCTCATTTTTTTTTACAGAGAGCGTGAACAGAAAGGCCTTTCGGGACGGCATCAAGCCGGGCTGGCACTACTTCGGCAGGAAGATGGTAAGCGGAGGAAGGACTCAATCTTTTCTAGCTGCCGGCCACGTGCTCGGTGCTGACCACTGGAGAAGCAGAGCTGGTTTTTTCTGCTGCTGACACGCTTTTGTGAAGTCCACGTGACTCGTATTTTTCTCTCTATAAAGAACCAGCCAGGGAAATATCAGCCCTGGGGCGCCGTGGATGCTCTGCTCTGCGTGCACCGAGACGAGCAACCTCCGCCCATCTCTCCCGGGGGGTTTTTATGGCCAAGCTAAAGTGCTCGGGAGCCCTTTGGGTGGAAAAATGGGAAGAAAAGGCTTTGAAAGTTGTGTGGTTTCCCCTCCAGATGGGTGTTGGGGCAAGGGGTGCGAGGGCTGGGGGCAGTAAGGCGCCCGGTGCTGCTCCCGCAGGACGTGGCCGATTTCGAGTGGGTGATGTGGTTCACCTCGTTCAGGAACGTCATCATCTTCGCCCTCTCAGGACATGTCCTCTTCGGCAAGATCTGCTCCATGACGGTGCCACAGGTGAGCCAGGGACGTGGTGGGATGGATTTGAAAGCAACCAGGGTGACCTGGGGGTCTGTGGAGGGGACTGGGGGGATGTTCTAGGCTGGGGGGAGCAAGGTTGGGGCTTTCACCAAGCTGACCATGAGTTGTGGTTGTTCTCTTCTCACAGCACCGGGCCGTGATGTACATGTTGTACGGGATCTTGGCCGTGCTGGGCAGCATGGGGCTCGTCTACCTGATGATCATCCTCTCCCACTGCCTTGTCCTCTACTCCGTTGCGCTGGCCAAGCAGAAGTGGCTCTGCTTTGTGGCCGGGCTTTGCTGTCTCGCCTCCTTCAAGGTGGAGCCCTTCAGCTCCTGGCAGGTAGGTGCTGCCTTGGAACACCCATCTGCCTCATTTCCAGCCCACTTGTGTCCCTCTCCTTGGGGCTGTCTCCAAGAAGGGCTCCTGGGACACCCCAAAACCCTGGATGCTTCTCCTGGCTATGTCAAAGGTCCACAGGGATGGCACTTGTGCCACTGAACTTGGAGTAATCCCACAAAGGGATATGTCATGTTTTGGTGGCTTCATGCTGGGCCAGAGCTCAGGACACCCAAGTCCTTCTTGCTGCTCAGGCAACAGCTTGTCAGCCAGATGAGACCTGTTCCTTCCCTGTGCCTCAGTTTCCCCATCTGTAACAAGTGCTGGGATGGGTTCAGCAATGCCCATGCCTGTCTCTGCCCAGTTTTCTCTTTCAAACATCAAGGCTCATTAACTCCAGGAGCTAATGGTAAAGAGGATAACCAGAGGCTTTTGCCTGCTGTCCTGGGAGTGATGTCCTCCACAAAGCGAGGGAGCACAGAAGTGACGCTGCCTTCCTGGTGGTAACATTTTGTTTCTCATCCAGAGCGGGTTTGTAACGGGAGCTTTTGATCTTCAAGATGTCCTCTTCTATGGAGGAAGCTGCTTCACCATCATGCGCTGCATGAGCTTTGCCCTCGAGAGCTCTGAGAAGAAAGAGGGCATCTACTCCATCTTTGACCTCCTCAAGTACAACTTCTACCTCCCATTCTTCTTCTTCGGGCCTGTCATGACGTTTGACCAGTTCCATGCCCAGGTGAGTGCTCCCGAGGCCAGGCTGGAGGAGGACCTCTCCCTGCATCTATTTCCTTGGGTTTAATGCCTACAAAACCCCATTTTTTGCGATGGGGTTTTAACCTTGCATTTTGGGGTTTTGGCCATTTCCACTGATCGGTTCAGCAGGGAAGACATAGCTGTGGTGAAAACACCATGCTGGGATGAGGAGGGGAGGGTTCAGCTCATGACCTTCCTTGCTGGGCACCTCAGTGCCTCAGTTTCCATGTACTGTCACCCCAGAAGCTCTGTGCTGCCCTCGTTGTGTGGTGCTGGGAGGCCACGGTGAGAGCCAGACACGTGGTGCCTATCTATGGGACCTCTGGGTGCTGGTGGCTGTGATGGCAAGAGCAGACCTACGTGTCCATCCAGCTGGTTCATGCAAGGAGCACGAATTTCTGGGGATGGTCTGTGTGTCTGAAGATGAAGTTATTTCTCTAGAAATAAGTAAGATTGGGTGGAAGGCTGTGCTTCAGCAACCAGGGGTTTCCTCTGCTCCCCATGAGATCCCCTGGTGCCCCAAGTCTTTGGTGTATCACACCCAACCAAGGGGACTTTTTGAAAAGCAGACTCCAAACAACACTGGAAAACATCAGCAGAAGCCTGGGCTGGGACCAGCTGCCTCTGGGGCTCTTCCACATCCAAAGATGAAGAAAAATGGCAGTGCTCTCTCCCTTCTCACTCTTCCCACCTCAACATCCTTTAACACCAATGATCAACCTTGGTCATCAAACTGGTACTGCTTGTTAAGGGAGGGCCCACTTGCTTGGTCAGCAATGGTGCTGGGAAGGATTGCCACCACCTTTTTGTTTCCTTCTAAAGAGGAAAAGCTACGCTGAAATTTTGGACTCAACCACTGGATGAAAGAGGATTTTAGAAGAACATCTGTGAATTCAGAAGAAAAACCAGCTCTGGGCAGGGGAGAGCAGCCAGAGTGTCCTTGGTGAGAAGGACACCAAAGACCCACCCAGCCCAGTACCTTCTCTCCAATGTTGGGCTGGTAGTGATTGCCTAAGAAAGGATCCACGCTGGTCTTCTTTCTTCCAGTGAGCGGAATGAACCCAGAGGCAACTTCTACTCCATGCTAATTCCTTCACCTGGGGCATTAAATAACCTCGTGCCACAGGCTCAAAGGATGAAAGTGTGGGACAGACATCCCTTGGGTCTTGCAGGATCTATTTAAAAAGACTTTTATAGCATTTCACTCTGAAGATCATAAGGTCGGTTCTGGTGTCCCCCATGAGGGACGTTCATGGTGCATTGAGTCCACCAGCAGCCCGTTCTCAGCAGAGAGAACCCAGCTGGACCCTTCCCCCCAACGTGCTGGAAGACACGTTTCACCTTATGGCTTCATCTTTCCAGTTTTCTTGTCTGTTGGGCTGAAGTCCAGGTGAACATGGCTCTAGCAGCACCTCTGGAGGAGGTGCAGTGCCCTGGGCTGCCCTCTTCACCCCATGATCCCCTTCCTTCCCCAGTTTCCATCAGTCTTTCCTATGAGGTGGGCAGCCCTGGCTGCTTCTGATGCTGCAACCAGGTATCTATCAATCAGGGCATCAAACTGCCGGTATCTCCAAGACCTGAACTCCCACCTCCTCTACAAGTCTTGATCTGGAAGGTCCTGTTCCTTTTGCACAGCCCCAAACCATGATGTCTGCAGCCACTTCATGAGCAATTCCCCCCTCTGATGCTTAAAACTCTTATCCTGAAGGCCCGAGGAATAAGTCCCCAACCCTTTCCCCACGCCCCGGCCAGGGGTCCTGTCTTGGTCTGGCCACCACTGCCATCTCCTGGCTAGACACCCCCCTGCACTGCTGGAGCTGCAGCTAATTGCAGAGGTGAATTCCTAATTACCCAACAGTAATTATGGGGATGGGCAAGTAGATGCAATGCCTTTCCCGGGGTGGGGTGTTTCCAGTAAGGGAACAGCTCTGTTTCTTTGGCTCCTACTGGTGCTATGTCCTGGTGGACCCCTTGCAGCCCCATGTGTGGTGAGTACTCATCTGTACCAGGGCTTGGCCAGCCTCATTCCAGCAGAAAAGCGTCTTCCTTACTGGGTTTAGGGGAATTAATTCACTTCTGTAGGGCTGGAAATGTGGTGAACACAGCCCCGATGCCAAAGGGGTGGTGGCAGAGTGCTGTGACCACGCACTGGCACGAGGATGGGTGGGAAATGGAGGCTCCGTGTCCTCTCGTGTGTCTCCAGAGCCTGTTCTCCCTCAGATTCTCCTCCAGCTGAGGGTCCAGGGGGCCTCTCTGTCTCCTTAAAGCTATTTGGTCTATAATAGAGAGGAAACAAATCTGGCAACGGCTTTAATTCTGAGGAATCATCTGGATTTGACGAGGGGGCTGGTGCAGCAGCCTGAGGATTACGTTGGGAGAGCTCCCACCTCTCGCGGGGAATAAAGGGAAAGTAATAAAAAACATAAGAGGATTTTGAATACAGCAGCAATTTTTACGGCCGCGCAGGGAAGTGAGGACATCAGGCTGCCCCGTGTAATCCTGAAAGCCTGCTCTGATGATTTTTTTATATTACAACGTGACAGCTCCTGGAGGCAAAGCCCAGCCCCTGTCTGTACAAGACACAGCAGAGACGAGGTCACCATCGATCAGGTCCCAACAGACTCAGGATGGTCCCTTGGGCAGCTCTCCTTCTCATTTACAGCAGGTGTCTGCAGCAGAAGCTCCAGAGACCACCAGTCATCCTCCTCCTCTTCCTCCCCAAATGACCCTGGCCAAAAATATGCATCTGGCCCTGGCAGAGCTGTCAGGTGGGATTCCAGCCCTGCTCCCAGCCTCTCCTGGGTGTGCAAGATGTCCTTCTCTACAGGCTATGGCACCCTGTAGATGTGATGAGTATGGGCATTTTCTTCCATTCAATGACCTGTGCAAGGGGCCACCCTTGAGCAAAGCTGACTTTCTGAACGTGTCCCTGCAGAAAGAGCATAAACCCAAGCTTCCTGGTCAGTGTGGCTTTCAGCCCACCTAGGGTCCCTTAGGTACAGCCAGACCTGTCACAGCTGTGTCACACCACATGCCTGCTCTGCTGGGACCCCAGTGATGGGAACAGCCTTTGCTAGGGGTTGGTCCAGGAGACACGTTGCTGTTGTGCTCAGCACTGAGGTGGGCACGTTGGAGGGATGCTGTGGGTGGCACATGTCCTGCTCCTGGTGGATATGTTCACCTGAGCTGGTCCCTTGGGTCTTCATTAATCAATGGAGTTTTGGGCAATGCAGTCCATGGTGTGATTTCTAATGGAGAATGTTGAGTCCCCATTTGGGCCTTGACCATTTCTCTGGTTGGAAGAACATGCTGCCCATCCTGTCTCTCAGTTTAGCCTTTTCCTGGTTTGCCATCACCTTGTGGCAGGTGAGCACCCGAGAGTTGAGATGCAAAGACGACGAGATGAGGAATATCCGGGTCCATGCTCTCTTTCACGTGGGGGCCATCATTGCTGTGGACATCTTCTTCCACTTCTTCTACATCCTCACCCTTCCTTCTGACCTGAAGTTCGTGAACCGCCTCTCAGACTGGTCCTTGGGTGAGTGGCCATGTTTGGACATCCTCATACCTGTACTCAGCTTCGAGGCAGTGGTGAGTGGGTCAGATCTCTATCCATCTCCATTGAGAGGCTTCGTCAATGCCTACGTTAGACAGATTTAGGTAAAGCCCTCCCTTCTTCTCAACCACAGTGCAACAGAGTGGAGGTCTGACAGATGGTGTTGGTTTGACACCCTCATAGGGTCCTGGAATAAATTGTTTGGCTCGGGGTTTAAGAGGTTGAGCACCAAGCTGTTCCCGTTGCCTTTGTCTGGACTGGACGGGAGTTCAGAACCTCCAAAAATCAGCTCCATGCTGTTGCAAGAGGCACATCTGATATCTCAGATGCCTTCACAGGTGGGCACCCATTATGTGTGTTTGTGAGCCACTGACATGGCCACAGGGTGTAGGTTGTACAGAGAGTAGCTCAGGGGAGCTGTAGCTGCTGTCTTCAACTACCTAATGGAGGGTTGTTAGAGAAGATGGACTCTTTTTGGAGGCTGGCAGGGAAGAAGCAGGACACAATGAACTAAGTTCTGCGAGACTAGGTTAACAAGCCTTAGAGGGGAGGAAAGAAATGGTGTTTGTATGAGTTTCTTTGACTACCAAGAACAATAAACAGAACAATAAAGTCCCGTGTTCCTCTTCAGATGTTTCATTCTCATTTTTGCTCCAGCTGGCTTGGCCTACTCCAATTTGGTGTACGACTGGGTGAAAGCTGCTGTCATGTTTGGGGTCACCAACACCATCGCCAGACTGGACCACTTGGAACCACCCCAGCCCCCGAAATGCATCACCATGCTCTACGTCTTCGCAGAAACGTGAGTACCCCACATGCATCGACGAGGAGAGATGGCATGTTTGGCTGGATTAAAGTGTTCATGGAGGGGAGGAGGTATGGGCTGTGCCTCAGATATTAGGAAGAAATTCTTTTCTGTGAGGGTGGTGAGACACTGAAACAGGTTTCCCAGGGAAGTTGTGGATATCCCATCACTTGAAGTGTTCAAAGCCAGGTTGGATGAGGCTTTGAGCAACCTGGTCTGATGGGAGGTGTCCCTGTCCATGGCAGGGGGCTTGGAACAAGATGATCTTGAAGGTCCCTTCCAACTCTAACCGTTCTATAATTCTGAGCTGCTGGCCTGTAAGTTGGAGACTACCTACAATGATCAATCTATACTGAACCTATAGTCCAGACCTGGCCGTAGCCCAAGGAAATATTCTAGGGCAGGAAGCAATGGATAAGATAGGTTACAACCACATTGGTAGTGAGACCGGTTCAAGGAAGGAACATGGAAAACTACTGTGAAGAAGGTTCATGAAGTACCTCACCAGGAGACCAGGCACATTTTATGACTGACTGGTGCGTGGAAAGGTGTCATTCCACTGGGTGTTTTAACATGCTTCTTATCATCTCCATTTTAGGCATTTTGACAGAGGGATTAACGACTGGCTGTGCAAGTAAGTGTCTAATCAACTGTCCCTAATCTGCTCCAGGGTCTTCTTTTTCATCACATAGCAATGGAGCATTAAGTGCTGTTCATCCCAAAGCTGAGGTGGCCTCTCTTCTGGGTGAATCCCACTACGGCACAAAGTCATATTCGGTCTGTTTATCCCTAAAACCATTGAATTAATCATCACAAAGTGCAGCCCCCTCCCTCCCTCCCCTTTGCCAAAGTTGAGAATAAGAGAGTCCTGTCCTAGAAAACCCTTTAAGTCTGGTGGGTTAACATTCCCTCAAGGGAGGAAGAATCAGGCTCATATTCCATCAGGAGGAAAGGGGAACTGAGCCCAGTTCTCCCATATCCCAGGTAAGATCTCCCTCAGCCTTTCAGCTCTCTTCAACCATGATTGCACACGAGCAAACCTGTTTTGAAGGTGGTGGCTCCTCTGTGCTGAAATCCTGTGCACCAGTGAGTCTGAGATAACCTGCAGCTCTGTGAATCCCCACATTTTATCAACACTTTGCCTGCAAGAGGGGAAAAGGGTGGTGTTTCGTCCTTAAGGAGCTATAGATTTGTGAGGAAAACAGGCCACATACAGCTGGATTGTAGCAAAAATCAGTTTATTGCTAGACCATGTCAGCCAAAACATGGGAGGAGGTGGGTGAACATGGGAGGAGGGGTTCCAGAGGTCTCTCCTTGACTAAGGGGAGCACCGACCACTTTCCTTGGCTGTTAGGTACGTGTATGACCACATTGGAGAGAACCATGACAACATCATGAAGGAGCTCGTGGCCACCATCGCCACCTTTGCCGTCACCACCCTGTGGCTGGGGCCCTGTGAAATCGTTTACATCTGGTCTGTCTTCAACTGTTTTGGCCTCAACTTTGAGCTCTGGGTGCAGAAGTTCTTCCAGCTGGAGCCCTTTGCCAAATTGGAGGTGAGGAGATGTGCTGCAAGTGGATGGGGGGAGATCAGTGGGTCTGGGGCCAAACTCTGCTGCTGGAAAGTATCCATGACTGTAGGGAGCTCAACAAGTCAGGTCCACTTTCAGCTGCCACTGAAGAACAACATCCCTAATGATGATCCCATCTCTGTTTGGGATCAAGGTGACTCAGCAACATGTTTGAAGAAAAACTTAGCAAACTCCATCCTGGAAACAATTCTGTTGCTTATTTGGTTTGCCCAACCTAAACCCTGGAGGTCCTACACTCTTCACTTTCAGTAAAGACCCCTTTTGAATAAAAATTTTGGAGGGCAATCCTCCTGTTTGCTCTTCTCATTGAACTTCTAATCAGATTATAGCACTCTTGGGCAGCGAAATCTCTTTCCCTGCAGCACCACAATTCTCAGCACTAAGTGGCCTGGGGATTCTCCATGTTCTTTGAAGACTGCTATAAACCTCTTCTCCGCTCCTCTCGCAGCAGCTGCTCCTGAGGATTAAGTGCCAGTGACAATTTCACTCTGCTGCTGTCACTAGGTTTTCAGCTCTTTTTTTTAATCTTTTTTTTTTTTTAACCGACAATTTCACTCTGCTGTTGTCACTAGGTTTTCAGCTCTTTTTTTGTCTTTTTTTTTTTTAATTCCTAAGAAACAATTTCTACTAGGAGCTGGGAGTGCTTTGCACATATGGCTAATAATAATCCTGGTGTACAACAGCATTTATCTGCCTTGAGGAATGGCTTACTCAAGGCAACAGACGAAGAAAGGGGTACTTAGCCATCACAATTAGCATGAAACCACTCAGAACACCTTGCTCCTACCCATGGGACCTTGAAACATCAGTCCAGAGTCCCAAATGCATCTGAGTCCAGCAGCAGAGCAGAAGTTTTACCTTGTCCTTACGTTTCTTCATCTCAGAGACACTAAAGGCCACTCTAATTTTTGCCAACCCCCCTGTGATCCCAGTGGGAGTTTGACTGGAGTTGGCCCAGTGCATCTCCTTTCCTCCTTTTTTCCTCACTCTCTTCTCCTCTCCCTTCCACAGGCCAAAATGCCAGCCAGCATGTCTCGACGGCTTAGGGCAGCTTTTGGGGCAGCAAATTTCTGGGCCATCGTCCTCTACAACATCCTAGCCCTCAACAGCCTGGAGTTTGCAATGCTGGTCACCAAGAGACTTCTTCTGACTGGTAAGATGCTACCAGCCTTCCCCATTGAGGTGCCCTTATCTTGACTGGGGGGACACTGGTAGGGGAGCCAAAGAATGGGACTTCTGAGTCTTCTTTTTTATGGTCTGGACATTGGCTTGTTACGTGGCTGCTCCTGATGTGCTTAATTATTGTTCAAAAGGTGCAGGAAGCTGTTTCTTAGCTCCCATTCTTCTCGTGTGAGCTCTCTGGGATATGAGCTGTCTTCCAGGTGTTCTTGTACACCTCCTGGCACAGCCTGACGCTGTGATTTTGACTTCTTGAAGCAACACAAAGGTCACACTTGCCCCACCAAGCTGGGCTGTGAAATGCTACCCTTGCTGGAGATGATACCTCATCTCCTTTTGCTTTAGCAATTACTCCTGCATCAACCTGAGGGAGCTGGGATTTTGCTGGAGATACCTCATCTCCTTTTGCTTTAGCAACTACTCCTGCATCAACCTGAGGGAGCTGGGATTGTTTAGCCTGGAGAAAAGGAGGCTGGGGGAGACCTTATCGCTCTCTACAACTCCCTGAGGAGTGGTAGGGAGGTGGGGGTCGGCCTCTTCTCCCAAGTAACAGGTGATAGGACAAGAGCACACCATCTCAAGTTGCCCTAATGGAGGTTCAGACTAGAAATCAGGAAGAATTTTTACACTGAAGGGGGTTTTAAGCATTGGAACAGGCTGCCCAGGGAAGTGATGGAGTCACCATCCCTGGTGGTATTTAAAAGACAAGCAGACGTGGTGCTTAGAGGTGTGGGTTTTGTCACTGTTAGGTTGATGGTTGGACTCGGTGATCTGAAAGGTCCCTCCCAACCCAGGCAATTCTATGATTCTATGAACCTGAAGGTGACAGTTACAAATCCTCATTCTACAGTCTTATCTGTACATTTCTAATCGGTGGATGGTAGCACTATTTTGAAGTCTTCTTGAGCAGCCCAGGGTATAAATAGCCATCAGAAGCCCATGTTCTCCAGCCCTCTCTGGGACAGGGCTGGCGTAGGAAATGGATAATGTGACGCTCTGGTCTCTGTGTGCCAGAAGTGCCTGCCCGCTGAGCTAGCTGGCTTTTGCTGGTTGCATTATTCATTCCAGAGGTCCTGTTTTAGCAGGTACAAAGCCTGTGTCTCCCCTCTGCTGTGGATACCAGACTCATGGTTACAAGTGCCATCAGACCCTTCCTAATTGGAGGGAGAGCTCCCTGTTCTCAGTCACTTATTTAGATGACAAAAAACGTGTTTCCTGGGTGCACACTGTGTCCCCACTAGGTATGGGAAAAGGTTGGGGTTGATCCTCAGCATCAGTGGGGCACAAAGCTTCCAGAAGGTCACAGTGCTGAATAATGATGGACACGGGCAGGTTGAATGGACAGAAAGTCAACCACCAAGTCTGACGTTGGGAGGAAGGAGGAGTTATGGAGGTAAGAGAGTGCTCAAAGCCACTCCAGCACGTTCACAAGTTAACCATGGTCCCCCATGCCCAGGTGGGTTCAGGCACCACTTCATTTAAAATCTGATCCCAGGAATTTATCTCTTCTCTCGGTGAAGCTGTAGGGCTGGATCCACAATGGAAAATGTTGTGGCCATCGTGAACTTGTGGGACCTCCCCAACCCACTTGAGAGGCAGCAGTGCTGGAGAAAAGCTGGGCCCATTATTCAAGCAGCTACACCAAGATGACCATGTCTCCCTCTGTCTTCTAGGTTTCCCTGTAAGCACCCTGTCCATCTGGTTCATCACATACTGCGGAGTGCAGCTGATCAAAGAGCATGAGCGCATCCTGGCCATCAAGGAGGAGACGTCTGACAAAGTGAAGGCAGAGTAGAGGGAGGCATCAGTAGGCTTGTCCCAAAGCCTCGTCTGCTCTCCAGCCACTGCTGCCAGGCTAGCCACTGGCAGGGGATCTCCAAGCACTCCTGAAAATCAGACTGCTGTAGCTCACCCATGTAGAAGTCACCTGGAAGGCACAGGTCACCCCCTTGCTGCAAGAAAGATTTTTTGGTAAGACACAGTGGGCATTTCTCAGACTCCCCATGCGTGGCAGACTGCTGACGTAGGCTCCCAGGACTTTTTTTTAGTGCCAGCAAGAGCCATCGCCATCATTTTTCTGACCCTCTGACATTGTGCAGGCCTAGAGATTTCACCCTCTGCTTCCCATAACACTTGGTCCACCAGCACTTGGGTCTCCCCCAGGACCTGTACTCCAGGTCTCCCAGAGGAGAATCCTCAAGTCCCACTGCTGGAGGTTTTAGGGGGTGCAAGAAACACACAGTTATGAGAAAGGGATTAGCTGGAGCTGAGCCTGCTCTGAGCAGACCATCTCTAGGTCGCTTCCAGCCCAGCCATCCCGTGTTTCTTTCACTGCAAGAAATGGTCAGCATCCACTGTCAAGTGTTCAGCGTCTATGGTTGTGCAGTAAGGACTGTGAAATGGCTCAGCACGATCTATACCTTCCAAGAGGCTAATAAATAAATAGTACAGTCTTTATAGCAAAGGGAAGAAAGACCAGGAACGGCACATTGAAGGGTAATTATCTTCCCACCACTGTCAGCGGTGCAGAGTGATAGCTGTTACGACCTCTGTGAAACAAGTCCCTTCAGGCCTAAATGTCTTGGAAAAAATGATTTAGTGCCAATATCAGGCATAGTCAATAAGTGTGGGAGCCGTACCTGTTTCACAGCTATCACACGTTGGGTACAGGTTGCATGAGGACTGGGCATGATGAAGAAACACAACACATGGCTCACAACTGCTTGGTCCTTAGGCCTCAACTCAGACCCAAAGGGCCCTCCACTGCTGGGTCTGAGACCAATGTCCCCACCATGACCATCCTGCTATGACACGTGTCCTGGGCTCAAACCACATCCCATTTGCATTTTTTACATGCCATGGACAAAGGTTTAAGCTCACATTCCTGCCCATGGCTGAGGAACAGAAGGTGCTGTAGCCAACTCTCGCTCATCTCCAGCCATCCATTCCTTTACTCAACTGACTTTGGTGCACACAGCCTAAGCCCATGACAGCATGGCTGAACGAGCACACACACAGGTGTACAACCAAAGGAGAAAGACCCTGAACGAAGGGCAGTGATCTGGGACTCGGTGCTGGAGCGGAAGCCCCTGGTGGACTCCTTGGAGAAGTAGACTTTGGGACACTGCACAGTGAGTGCATTGAAAAAATGTACATGTGTGAAACACGGTGCCTTGGGGAAAAGGTGGGTTAATAAGTGAAAAATAGCTCTGTCTCTCTTACACTTTAGAGAAACTTTCAGTGGCCTTATGTCTGAGTTCTCTTGATGTTTGATGAGGGCAGAATCTGGACCACTTTGTAACGTGGGTTAAGAAGCTTGGTGTTGGTATATTCTGACTTCCCTGTGGATGAAGCAGGATTGGTTCCTAGCCAGCTTTCAGCTCTGCCAAAGTAATTTGTGAAGTCCCTGATAAATGTCATTTATTTATGTAGTAAATTAATGTTGGAAATCTGTGGTGCCTGTGACACTGATGTAATCGAGGCGACAACCCGGGTAACACACTGAAATCAGAGCTGAGAGATCTGTTTGCAAGTCCTCACCTCCCACCCCTAGCTGTGACAGAAGATAAAACACGGTTGAGTTTGATGGAAACCCACCTTAGCAGCATCACCAGATTGGAGGTTTGGCTGCAGCTTGATCCATATTCTCCTTTATTTTGACTCCACCTTAGTATTGGTGATGTATCATGAGCCTACTGCCGTCAAACTTTCATCCATGTATTTTTTAT
Source organism: Calidris pugnax (assembly GCF_001431845.1). NCBI lineage: Eukaryota > Metazoa > Chordata > Aves > Charadriiformes > Scolopacidae > Calidris > Calidris pugnax. Next base: position 2,123,672 of record NW_015090864.1, read on the forward strand.
TTCTGGGAGCACAACCCAAAATGTTGGAAGTAGTGGCAGCTATTGTGCCATGGTGGCATCTCTAGTCACATCCCCCAAAACCTCTTCAGCTACCAGGCACATCCCTTTTTCACACAGATCTGCTGCTGGACCTTTGGCAGATATTTCTCGGCATCTCCATAATTTCAGATTTACTCTTTACCACCAAAACAGCTATGACTTTGTGTGCTTCCTCCCAGTATAAAATTCAGCTCTTCTCCTCCACATGGGTGTCCTTGCAGAGCTGAAGCCACCTTGTGCTGCTGAGACCGAGGGATCTGTCCCTGAAGGTGGCTCTGCTCAGGTCCCAGGCTGTCACCCACATCCTGGACTCAAAATGGGTGACTCACATGGCAAAGCCCAGTGACTCTGCACTGTCCTCCTGACTTGGATATTCCAGGAGAGAAAATAACCCATTCACTAAGGATCTAAATTTACCCAGCAGCTGCATCTGCTGAAGCTGCCAGAAGGAGCTAATCTTAGACACCGAGTGAGTGATTGGTTAGAGACAGTTCATGGGAGAACTTGGGCTTTTCCTCCCTTTGCCTGAAGTTATCCCCTCATTTATCACTGATGTTAAAAGCCCAGGGGGTCTGGTGGGCCAGGAGCACCCAAGTGGTGTGTTCTCAACCATGTTCAGCATTGTTCAGGAGCCCCTCAGCCTCGGCGTATGACTCTGTGGAGCAGGACTTATGAGCTTCTCGTCTCTCTTCTGTAGAAGAACATCTCATCTGATCTGATTAGTGCCTGCCTGTTGGTAAAACTTGCCTGAGAAGCCAAGAAAAGCAATTATTTATTGCAACTACAAATCCAAATTAATAGCCCGACACTGGATACTTTCTTGTTCAGCCTGACGTGGCTGCAATTCCTGCATTCACCTTTCTTCTTCTAAAATTTTGTATGGGAGGGAGTGATTCTGCTGCATCTCATCCCCCTAGGATGCTTCCCATGTGTCCTCAGTCACTTTCATGCCATGGGGGGGTTCTGTTGCCCACTTAGAGACATGCTTAATAACTGACTTAGTGCATTGGTCATTGAAAATAATTGGCTGCAGCCCCATTAGACCTGGGGTCAGTTAGCTGAGGGCTATCTCAGAGCAGCCCTACCTCATCCAGCTCTTGGGTGAGTACCCTGGGGTGAGTCGATTTACCCATTCATGTGTTATGGAGATGAACTGAATGGTGGCCGTGATCAACGGCTCACCCTTATTGCATCACCATGTGCCATCTCATCTGCTTTTAGATGCTAAATCCCTCTGGGTTTGGCTGGTACTTGCTTGGAGACCAGCTTACCTTAGTGGTGACACATTGGACCCAGAAAAAGGAAGGTGGATGGGACATTTCTACTGTCATCAAAGCCTTCACAGGAGAACAGTGGTTGCAGAGGGCTCTGAGTTGATGGCTATCTCAAATTCCACCGCTACCATCAAAGAAAAGTCCCCTGTAGCAATGAGATGTGGCTGTGGCTCTCCAGGGCAGCAAGGCTCAGACCAAGTCCTCAGAAAATCCTATTGACTTCCCTGTGCATAAACAGGTTATGAAATGGTAACAACCAACCGGTGTGAACGAATAAAAACCAAAAATGAGGAAAAAATAAACACACGAGTGAGGAAGAAACACTGCACTCGAGAACCAGATGGGGAATGTGTCACCTAAAATGTAAGAAGGAATATAATCTGACCACCAAATATTCAGTGGGTGAGAGGATCTGAAGCTCATGGAACTAAGCTGCACAAAGCACTTCTGGCTTTTCATGCCCAACCCCAGGAGGGTTCAGGAGAAGTGTGTGGTGGCTCCAAGAGCATCCCTGTCTCTTCCCATTAGCACTGTGTGAACCTCCCCATGGTGCAGAGCTGCTCAGAGGGGTTGGGTCCACCTGATCAATCTTGTGACCCACCAGGCTGCAGCAGAAACTTGTTTGAACAGGAATCAGCCTTATCTGAGCTGAAGGCACTCATGCTCAGGAGCCAGGGTGGTTTACAGACCATTTGAGGTCAGGGTTGACACATAGAGCACAGCCTTCATGTCCAGCCCGGGCCATACATGGGATCTACACCCATTTTGATGGCATGGCTTGGGATGGATGCTGCTGCATTCCACTGATAGCAAAAAAATGGTGGAAATATAAGGCAAGAGATCATGCGTGTGGATGTTGCCAGAAGCCATCACAAGGACAGCATCCCAGCACTGCCAGTTTTAGGAGGCACTGGGAACAGTTAAGGGTGCCTATTCTGAATTCATGATTTGAACTCTCTCTAGAGGCTGATTCCTCCACAGACAAGTTTCTGCCACAGCCTGGCGGGTCAGACGGTTGATCTGGCAGACCCAGAGTCCACCAGAATGGGGTGGAGAGAGTCCCTCAGTGGAATGAGGACAGATGGACAGCACCAGAAGCCTCTCATCTCAGGCAAGTATCTAACTCAGGTGTAGTGCATCAGCTCTTGGAAACACCTGTCTCTCCCCATGGCTGTAGGGAGCTTAAATGACACAGTGCTCCAAGGAGATGGTGCTTCCCCAAGCCTTGGAGCTGGTCCAGCTGCTGTGTGAAGCTGCTGAAGCCGACAAGGACCCCAGAGCAGGTTTGGTACTGTCAAGGTGGTCTTCCCTGGGTAAAAAAGAGAACCTGGTAGAAACCACCAACCTACCAATTGGTTGGGAGCTCCTCTGGGAAGGGATGGGCTGTGACATGGGGAATGTGGTGGCAAACCTTGGAGGGCAGCACACGCCGAGCAGCACAGTGAAAAGGAAAACAAGGCAGGGCTCAAGGGAGATTAAAGGCAGGGGGTGAAAAACCCCAGCTGGTAGCACGACAATGCAGGATTAAATTTAGGAAAGTGCAGAGGGAAGGGAGAGGGGAGGACAGGGTTGTCCAGCCCCAGGTGTCTGGGAGGAGAGGGAGTTTCTGAAGTTCGACCCAGTTCAAAGATCATTGCTTGCCGTCTGGTCCCGACACAGATGAGCAGCACAGCAGGAGAGCTTATGATGTGAGCTCTGAAAAGAGCTTGTGATTATTCCCCTGCTATATTGGTACCTCCCAGATGCTGCTGTAACCTCACCAGTACAGAAAGGCTTCATACCAGTACAGCTCCCTCCCTCTTCCCACTTAGGTACATAACCATCATGGCACAAAGAATTTTTATAAATACATCCATGCCAGGGTAAGGGGTTATGTGGCTTTAAATACACCACGAAGAGCGGCTAATATCTTTGCATAGACTTAATTAAATCGTTAATTAAATCTGTGCCATCGCTGAGTGTCAGCCAGCCCAGAGGGCCCATAGTAATGGAGATAAAATAAAACAGATTCATTTATAACTTTTACCATAGGTATAAATAATTATAGCTACTCTGCTCATCCATGTCTGTCTAAACCAATTTGCTTCTTCATGAGCTCCATGGGAAGAGCTGGACCTGGACCAGCCATTTGAGGCTTCCTGGACATCCATGGGCATGCAAACAGGACACAAGATGTGCTGGAGACCTCCCGGAGCATCAGCTCAAGGCCAGGCAAATTGTCCTGCTGCAGCTCTAGACTTCAACATGGGGGTGTTGAATCTCAGTAGATTTTAGCAGAAGACGCTCAACTCCCAGGAAGATACCTGTGTTTAGATGTCCTAATCCGTGAGTTGAAGCCCACCATTGAGTGCTCTGCTTCTTTTCTTCCTCAGACATTCTCTCTTTCACCAAGATATGGAGAAGATGGATTTAGTGATGATGAGGTGTTCACAGACTGTCCAGTGTGTCCCATGCATGTGCTGCAGACAAAAAAGAGCCATTCCTCACCCAGGCTCCTCAAGACTCTTCCTTTACTGAGACTTAAGTAACTTCCAGCATAGATCTCACAACCCATAGGGGTTTAAATAAATAGCTCTATCTTTGTTTTCCACCCCCTGCCAGACCTCTGAAAACTGACTCCAGAGGAGAATAAAGGACAAACCTGGGCAGAAAAGCAGCCCTGAGAGCGAGCTGGCTGGAGTCAGGGGATGCCACAAAGCCCACATAAGACTCTCCCTTATTGCATCTTTCCAGCTTTGACTTCACCATCTATTTTTAGCAGAGCAAAAAGGTTCAGCAGTTCCAGAGCAGTCGGTTTAGCAGCGTCGGGAGAAGGTCCCAGCCCTGCCATTCATGACCCAGAAGGCAAATTGGGATGTTTGATTCATCGGGAGGCTCTTTCCCAATTGCAGCGGTGGAGCCGATGGGTCGCACGCGTCTCCTGTCATGGGACACCAGCAAAAGCTCCTGTTCCCCCTCCACACCGTGACTCATGAGCTGACAGACCCTTCCTGAAGCATCGAGGCTGGAAGTACAGCTGTTCCCCCCCGTCCCCTCCCTTCCTCCTTGTCCAATGTGTCATATTAAAGGGTGATCGGCTTACACATGCTCCCGTATGGATTCCTTAAGCTTTGTAAGGCTGTGGCTATATATAAAGCCCTACGCTGGAAACTGAAGTACACAGGCAGCTGCGATTTGTAGCAGGCGTTTCACATTCCCGGTGTGCTGAGAGCCTGGAAGCAAGGGAGACCCTCGAGCCCAGCTTTGAGTAAGTTTCTTTACCAGGAGCTCAGATATAGATATATTCATAAATATATATACTTTAAAAAAGGACTGGGGAAAAAAAAATAAAGGAGCGGTTACTCTTCACCATGGGTTTGCCTTTTGATCAAGTGGAAGAACTGCGTCTCTACCAGCAAACTCTCCTCCAGGATGGGCTCAAAGACATGTTGGACCACAATAAGTTTCTGGACTGTGTCTTGAAAGTCAAGGGGAAGGAGTTTCCCTGCCATCGGCTGGTGCTGGCAGCTTGCAGCCCCTATTTTCGAGCGATGTTCCTCTCGGACATGGAAGAGAGCAAGAAGAGGGAGGTCAGTTTGGAAGATGTTGATCCAGATGTCATGGGCAAGATCCTCCATTATATCTACACCTCCGAGCTGGAGATCACAGAGCAGAATGTGCAGGACATCTTTTCGGTGGCCAACATGTTCCAGATCCCCTCCATCTTCACCGTCTGTGTGTCCTTTTTGCAGAAGAGGCTCTGCCTCAGCAACTGCTTGGCTATCTTCAGGCTGGGCTTGATGCTGGATTGTGCCCGTCTGGCCGTGGCGGCTCGGGATTTCATTTGCGATCGCTTTGCACTGGTCTCTCGGGATGAGGAATTCTACCAGCTCTCCCCCGATGAGCTTATTGCAATCATCTCCAGCGACTCCCTCAACATCGAGAAAGAGGAGACTGTCTTCGAGGTAGTGATGAAGTGGGTGGGGACCAAGGACAAAGAGAGCCGGCAGAAGGCCTTGCCTGTCATCTTTGAAAGCATCCGCTTCCGCCTTATGCCCAACGACTACATCATGGACCACGTGGAGAAGCACGCCATGGTGAAGTCCAGCCCGGAGCTCCTCAAGAAATTGCAGATGGTGAAGGATGCCCAGAAAGGCAAATTCACGGTAGTGAAGAAGAAGAAAGTGAAGAAAAGCAGTGAAAAGCAAGCAAAAGACAATGTTGTCAATGGAGCAGTAGATGAGGAGGAAGATACAGAGGAGGATGCTCTCCCAGGGATCTTAAATGACACAATGCGCTTTGGGATGTTCCTCCAGGACCTTATTTTCATGGTGAGCGACAGTGGAGCAGTGGCCTATGATCCCACTGCCAACGAGTGCTATTTTGCCTCCCTGTCTACTCAAATCCCAAAGAACCACATCAGTCTGGTGACCAAAGAGAATCAGATCTTCATTGTTGGAGGACTGTACTACAACGAGGACAGCAAAGAGGATCCCATGAGTTCCTACTTCCTACAGGTACTAGCTTTATCTTTCTGTTGTTTCTTTGGCCACTTTGGAGCATCACCAGTCTTTAGCTTCCCTGTGATGCCTGTAATATACATTGTCATGTGATGTTAAAAAAAGTTGTAAATGAAGATGAAACATTTGAGTTGCTTTACTAGAGTTTCTTCTCCCTATATCTTTAAGGCAGATCCCACTGAGGGGTAGACAATAGGAATAACCCTTCCTGATCCAAATCATGACTAGATGGTCAGTGTGTTTGGTCCAGCCCTGGCTGCCATAGAGCATGCGAACTGGAAGGTTAGTGGCATCAGGTCTGCATCCAGCTTTGCATCTTATATGTTCCCTGGTTATGAAACCCCAGCAAACCCCAAGGTTGACTCCTGCGAGGTGCCAACAAAGGGGACAGCAGCAGCTGCAGCCACAGAGCAAACACCCCAAGGACACAGGGTATGTCCCTACCTACCAATGTGTGCCTCATTTCCAGAGCTGTTCTTGCCCCTGGAGGTATATTAGGTCCAGCTCAGCGTCTCTGGTCCTTTCTACCATGTGTGGGGGATACCGTGGTGTAATGTCCTTTGGGATCCTCCACAAGAAAAGTGGCTGTTCTAACTCAGCAGTAAACAAAGCTGTGATCAGATCGAGCTGTGCAGAGGCAATCTGAGCCCCTTGGGCTGTAACCCAAGAGCACCTTCCCTGTAGACAGCTAACGCAAGGCGCCTACCCTTCCTGCTGACCCTGTAGGAATCCGGTGAATCCTCTGTCCTTCCCCTCATATCCAGAAATCCTTTTGCTCTTCTGCCATGGCTCACATATTTTCTGGGAGGAAACAATAACATGTCCAGGCAGAAAGGATAAAGTATGGGTGGTTCCCAAGCTGAGACACACAGCTCGGATCTCTCTATTGCCTCATTGCATGGGTAGGTCTGTACACCTGCACCACGTGTGCAGGGACTGTGGTTGTCCTCAGCTGGAAAGGGTCAGGCTTTGGAGACTATACAGCCTGCATAAAACCCATGAAGTAAGAAGTCAGCAGGAAGAAACCACAGCCCTAGGAAGTGGGGTGGAATGGGGAAGGCAGTGGGTGTGCAGGGCATTTAAGATACAGCCCTTCTTACTGGACAATGAGTGACAACAGTGGTCATGGCCAGCTCCACCACTCACCTGCCCAGAGCAGGTAGTTGAGCTGCTTTGTATTCAACCAAAACCTACATCTAAAGATCAATGTTCCACCAGTCTGGCTGCTGGCCAGGCAAGGTGACTCCTTGAGTGGTAATGAAGGTCCACCACATTCTGGGCTGTTTCAGCACGACTGCAGCAAGCAGGTCAAGGGAAGTGATTTTTTTTCCCCTTTGATCATAGACTTGTGAGACCACATCTGGATGCTGTGTCCAGTCTGGGGCTCCCCTTGAGCATGGGAGCTGGATGAAAGACCTTTGGAGGTTCTTTCAGTCTAAATTATTCTATGATTGTGAGCTGCAAACAGCAAGATTTCTATATTCAGCTCCCAACTTGCCACTGACTCGGTAGCCAATGCCTTGGGCGTTGTGTGGCCTTTTTCAGCTCCTTCCCCACAAAAAGGGGACAGTGGTCCCCTCACAGCTTGCTATGGCACTTGTGCATGGGAGGTACAGACAACTCCCAGGGCTGGAAGGTGCTATCACTTTGCAAAGGTGTAATTCAGTGCCATTACATGGCTCATGGTTTCTCTATGAGTAAAAGAGTCTTTTGAGCCTTTTTTTCAGCTGAAACTTCCCACAGAGGTAGACAGGCAGCTGTATGATGGACCCTTGAATCACCGTGGCAGTGCAGCAGCATCTTACACCTTCTGACTCTTTCTGGCCTCCCTGATTTTGCATTCCTCCTGCTGAAGTTGAGAGAGTTAGGTCAGGGATAGTTTAGATTTAAAAATATAAAAATGCTGATAAATCCCAGAAGCCTTGCAAATTTTGGCAGGAACAAAACGATTCCATTGACATTTCAGATGGAAAAGGGTATCCTTTATTTGTCACTTCTAAGATTTATGACTTGAAAACAATGCTGAATCCATCAAGAAGCAGGAACTATCCTGGTGACTGAGCTGCTCGGGCTCGCACTATAAATATCGCATATGTGGACCACAGCTTACAAAGGGACAATAACCACAGGCACCCAGCTGAGGCCAAGTCTTTGGAGGCAACCCAGCAAGCTGAAGCTCTTTGGCCCGAGCCCATAGCAAACAGTGCTTCAGGCAATGATGCATCACAGCTTCATCTTGCAGAGTCCCACCAAACTGGCTGCAAGACATCGCTCCAGACTTAACCCATAACGTCCCTCCTCTGCTAACAAGTTACATTAAAAAATTTTGCTCCAGTTCCCATCAAGCCACGGTGCCCAGGGAGCCTTGTCTTGATCTACAGATGTCCAAGGATCTGCAAGGATTTGGCCATCTGATCTAGTAGCACTGTACGGATCAGCTTCCCCAGCCATCTGATGGGTCTGGCACACTTTGATCACCAAGAACTCTGGGCTTCACAACACCATCTCAGTTTTATTCTACCAAATTGAGTAGATGAGTATTGTGTAAATAGCTTTTGGGCAGATAGATGCACACAGATTCCATCTCATGAATTCTTATAGCACCATCTCAGTTTTATTCTACCACATTGGGTAGATGAGTATTGTGTAAAAAACTTTTGCCAGATAGACGCACACAGATTCCATCTCATGAATTCTTATACACACTGAGGTGATACGGGACAACATTAGTATCTTGAGAAGCAGAGGAGGGACACAGTAACTGATCGTTTGCCCGAAGGAAGAAGAATTGGTCAGAGAAGAAGATGGGCCTCAGGGGAGTAAGACAACACTGCCAACGACATACTGTTACCTGGCAGAGGTGGAGAATATTAGGATGAAATACTATGGCATGTGCCATAATTGAAGAGGTTCAGGCAAAATTTCTAAGATTAAGGTTCTTCAGCTCCTCCAGTCCCAGGAATTATCTGTTATAGGTCCAACACGGGATTCTTTCATATGAAGATGACCAGACTGTTCCAAGCCAAGGTTTTGGTGCACAGAGCAGAACATGTTCCTGCTGGTGCATCCCTACTCTCTTAAAACATATGTCATATGATATACGACTTCAATTTTCACTAAGATCTCCCATCCTGAACCAGATGGTAAGGCACAGGCAGAGGCAGACGTTGCAGAAAGTGTCTACTGGGGTGACTGAGCTGCACATGGGAATGGATGTTGCCCTCAGCCTCTGGACCCTGAGCAAATGGGCTGGGTGAGCACACACTAATGACCATGTGTTTCCTTTCAGTATGACCATCTGGACGCAGACTGGCTGGGGATGCCCCCCCTGCCCTCCCCTCGCTGTCTCTTTGGCCTGGGAGAGGCGGAAAACTCTATTTTTGTGGTCGGCGGGAAAGAACTGAAAGAGGGAGAAAAGACCTTGGATTCGGTCCTGTGCTATGACCGGCTGTAAGTGTTCACGTGCGAGTGTGGGGTGGGAGGTGGTTGACAGGAGAAGGTGAAAAAGCTGGTGTGCAAAATGACTCCAGCTCTTCAGGGACAAAAAGCTTTTGGAGACCGGGCTCGAACTCTAAATGTAGATGCTGGGACCACTGGGACTGTCTCAAGCTGTGCCCTGGGGCTCTGAGCTATCTGTCTCCAGCTGCTTCGTTTCTTGTAATTGAACCTCCAGGAGATGGAAGCCGTAATGGGGATATTATGTTAGCAGAGACCAAACTTAGCAGATGTTCACAGGGGACATGTACTGAGGAGTAAGGGGAGTTTTTCCTTCTGCTCACCCATCAGTTTGGAGTTTTGGCAACCTTTACCATGGGGTCTCACCAGGAGTGGCTTTGGACAGGAAAGTTTGTTTTTAAGTGTTCAGATGTGGCACTGAATGGCCCCCTCTGAGAGATATCAGGCTTAATATACGATTATTTTTGCACAGTGGGCTCTGACCCATAAACTTTATTAGAAGGCAACATCTTGTTCTGTTCACAGGAGGCAGAAATTTTCAAAGACTGCTCCTCCCTGCCCCAAAGAGGCAGACAGGAGGCATTAATAAGACTTTGCTTGGGCTATATTTAGATGTGTGTTCTTCAAAGTCTGTTTCATAGGCAGAGATTTGAGACCAGTTTGATTCCCACAGAACAGGGCATTTGTCTGGCCCTGCACACTCTGGGAAAGGACATGTCTGGCCCCATTAATTGATCAGGGGGGGCTTTGAATACCAGTTTGAAGCTGGTAGGGATGTGATCAGCACCACCCATATTTCTGGCGTTATTTAGGTCAAGATTTCAACTGTAACAAAGCTGGAGAGGGCAAACTGCTGGTCTGTGGCATCAAATATTTGTCCAGAGTGGCTGAGCAATGAGAAAGCATTCAGAGCCCAGGCATCTCAGTTCTTAGGTGAAATAAAGTGAAGGCCTTGGAGGCTACATCCTACAGGTATGAAAACTGGAGCTGAGTCTAAGTTAAGTGGACATGTACAGAGACCTCTTGATAAATTTGTCAGCCCTATTTGGGTACCAGTTCAGGGTTTCCAAAGCCTTAGAGCTATACCCTCTTCTTAGTTGCCCTAGAGCCAACTCAGAGCCTTCAACACAGCCCTGCACTACAAAATGTGGACATACCCACTGTGGGTCCTTTCTGAGCATCGGCCAACCATTGCACCTCAAAGTGGAAGGTGATGGCCAAAAAATAAATTTATCTTCATGATCTTGCAGCCCTAAGTTGCGTTGGTTTTAATTTTTTTACATAATGTGGAAATCTGTCTCTTCTGTGTCTGGCTGGCAATGCTCGTAAATGAGATGAGGTCCTGGGAGAAGAGGGGCTGCATATGCACAAAGCCCAAGAGTAGGGGATGCCGCAGAAAATAATGAATATTAGCATAAACATTCTGCTATTTTATTTTCCCCTGTTTGTTTGGATCACAAAATTTACTGGATGAGCCCTATGTCATTGAAAACTATGTATTTTTTTAGATTGAGTCAGGATCTGTGCTCGCCTCTAGGTCCAGAAAGTGCCATGTACTCGGGGCCTTACCCAGAAAGCTGCAAATCCTTTTGCTTCCCATCTTTCTCTGATCCAGGTCCTTCAAGTGGGGTGAAGCCGATTCCCTTCCCTACGCAGTCTACGGCCACGCCGTGGTATCACACAAGGACCTCGTCTACGTCATTGGTGGCAAAGGAAGTGACAAGTGAGTCAAAAATACAGGGAGTGCTCCTCAAAACTAGTGAGTTGACACCTCCCCAGCCTGCACGCTATGGGTTAAGGAGGGTTGGATGGGGTGTGAGATGTAGATCTTTCCCTCTCAGCTCACCTTTGTGATTCCAAACCACTAGGAGTCCTCCAGGGAGATCAGGGAGATGGCACTGTCCTTGCAGGAGAGGGAACATATCATCCCCTTTACTCACAATAAATAAATACCACACAGATTGGGAGAGGTGCTGAAGAGCAAGAAAACCCTTTCACATTGAGGGTCTCCTGTCTTGGACTTGTGGAGCAGTGAGGTCCTAGTAATCAAATCCAGATGGGTATTTGCAAAAGGGGTGAAAAACTTCATCAAACCTGACCCCCATCCTGCCCTCCTGCAGGAGGTGAGCTCAGCAGAAAAAGCCTCTCTTGGGGAGCATTGAAGCAATTTCTTTGCAAGCCAGAAGTGTGACTGTTTGCAGAGCAAACATGCCATAATCCAGCAAAGACAGGTCCTGCTCTGGAAGGATTATGGTCTGGAGAGTGTGAGCATGCATACATTCATGCACCTTACATTACCGTCCCGGGGAACAGGGGGTGTTACTGGGGATGTTTCACAGCTTCAAGTTGGATCAGCTGCACAGAAAGACCATCTGATGGCCATGTGTGAGGTCCTGAGAGGCACTGAGCTACATGGACCCGTATCCAGCTGCGTATGCATAATGTTGAGCTTTTAGGACCCCTGTCCAAAGCAGACACAGCAGGAGGGGATGTGTTACACACAAATGGTGTCTCCAGCCATGGGCATCCTGGAGTGCACACCCAAGCAAAATCACTCATGCTGATATGGAGGAGCAAAATGCTATCTGGAGATCCCATGTTCTTCCCAGCAGACATCACCCAACTCCTGCAGTACAAAGCTGCCCCTCAGCAGGTGATCAAGAGGCATCCTTTTCTCTCTCCTCTTTAGGAAGTGCCTGAAGAAGATGTGTGTCTACAACCCATCCAAGTTTGAGTGGAAGGAGCTGGCTCCCATGAAAACTGCCCGGTCCCTGTTTGGAGCCACTGTGCACAAGGACAAAATCTATGTGGCTGCCGGTGTGACCGACTCTGGCTTGACCAACTCGGTGGAAGTGTATGACATTGCCTCCAACAAGTACGTACCTGAGCACCTCTTTGGGGCATAGTTGGACAAGAAACAGCTGTAGGTGTACCTTAGGTGACCTCTAACCATTCTGTTTGCTTGCAACTCCTGATACCAGTTCCTCCCAGTCTGTGTTCCTCAGACACCTGGGCATCATGTAGGTGTACCTTAGGGGACCTCTAACCATTCTGGAGTTTGCTTGCAACTCCTGATACCACTTCCTCCCAGTCTGTGTTCCTCAGACACCTGGGCATCACTGCAGTTGGGCTGTCGATCATCTCAGGCTCAGCTTCAAAGCAGTTTCACCAACTGGTCCTGCTCTTTGGTTCCCTGTAGGGCTGTAGCTTCATCTTGGCAGCTTCACCCAACACAATAGACTCTCTGACTTTGGGTGGCCCTTGCAGCTGTAGTCCCACTGCTGGGACCTGTTGGTCCGTGCCAGGTGTGCTTCACAGATCATTTACTCAATGCAAAATGGAGGTTCATTGTGATGATGGAAGCAGGTATCTCCGAAAACAGATCCCATCCCATGTAGACCTACACAAGTTAATCTGTCACTGGATAATTCAGTTGTTGGTTCCTGATTTAAGGTCATTCTTGGCGTGGGGGTAGGCAGGGTGCCTTAACATGTCCCTTCTCTCATCATGGCAGGTGGGACACTTTCACTGAGTTCCCTCAGGAGCGCAGCTCTGCCAGCCTGGTGAGCTTGGCTGGGGTGCTCTACCTGCTTGGAGGGTTCGCCACGGTGGAGACGGAGTCAGGAGAGCTGGTGCCAACGGAGCTGAATGACGTTTGGAGGTGACGATCTTCCCTGGGGCTGTCCAAGGGAGTGTGGGTGGGATTTCAGTGAGACCCACTGAGGGAAGAGAGAGCTTCTGTCTTGATGCCTTTGGCGTGAGACACATGTTGCTCCCCCAGCACAACAGGGGGAACTCAGGCTCAGCACAGGGTCTCTGGGTGAGGTTTGCCCTGTGCTGTGCTGGAGGGCACATTAGGGGATTCAGTGATCTCTCCCAACCTCATATAGCAAAGGACCTGGAATATCTGCTCCTTTAGCTTTGTTACTGCATTGACATTTTGTCTGGAGCTGGTCGTAGACCTCCCTTTTGGTGTGAAGCAGTGTTTGTGCAACGGATGCTCTCCCTGGGAAAAGCCAGTGCTTGGGCTGGAAATCAGGTTGTCTCTGTGTGTGGGCAGAAAGTGCTTTCTGATGGCTGCTAATATAGCTTCAACCGCTCCTGTCCTTCACGTCTGTGGCTCTAGAGCACCCTCAGCAGGCACCTGCTGGCCTTCACCATGGATGTTCAGTCTTGGTGCCATCAACCCACTTCCCAGTGGAAAAACAGACCCTCCCCTGTGAGACCACACGCTGGTATCCATGTTCCCCAGCCCAGTGCTGCAAACCAGAGCACACCAGGGCTGAAAGTGCCCACGCAGCTCCCCAACGCTCCCACAGAGACCTTGTGGCCAAATGATGTCCGTGGGACAACACACCATGCACCGGGGCTTCCACCACTATGGGGGGCAGCTGAAGTGAGGGAGAGGAGACACTTTCCTCACCACGACTGTCCGTCTGTCTCTCCTCAGATATGATGAAGAGCAGAAGAAGTGGGAAGGGGTCCTCCGGGAGATCCAGTACGCCTCCGGTGCCACTTTCCTTCCTGTGCGCCTCAACGTTTTGCGCCTGACGAAGATGTAACAAGGCGTGATTTTTTACTTTTCTTTTTTTTTTTTTTTCCATGGGGGTCTGGGGCAAAGGGGGATGGGAAGAGGTGAGGTCACGCTTGTCAGCACAGATGTGGCAGCTGGATACTGTGTAGGACATTGCATCTGTGATTGGTACCTTTTTATTTAATCTAATGGGAAAGGGGGGAAAGTATCTTGAAGCCCTGTGGAAACTTGAAGATGCTCACAAGACAGAGAAGGGATCTGGAGCCTGCAAGGGTCTCGGGTAGACTGAGACGCATGGAGCAATGAGTTGTTCCAGTCTCAGTAGACAGGACAAGAAGCTCATAATCTCGTTCTGCTTCTTTCTCCATGTTTTGTTCCATCTTCTCAACTGCTGTTGAACCACCCCAAGCAAGAGGGGAGGCAGAAAGTGGGTCCCAAGGGGCTAAGCTGATGTTCCCCAGGGAAGGGTGGGCCTAGAAAGTATTTCCCCATCTAATGTAGCTGTGAGCATAGTCCTAGAGCCCACCTTGGAGGGGAAAAGGAAGGATCAGTCAAGTGATACGGGAGAGACTTGGGGGGAGTGTGATGAGTTCTTGGGTGATGAGAGTTGTTGGGATGCGACAGTTAAAAAAGCATGTGACTGTGGGCAGCAGAAATGCTTTGGAAGTTGTAATGAAAAGAAAATAGCCTTAGTTCTTTGCCTTCACCTTGACTTTAGACTGAAGAGACGCCAGGAGCTAAGGTATGCAGGAGGGGAAGGGTCACGAGAGGAGTAGGGTAGAAAAGGGGGGAGAGACAGGCAGGGAGGGCCACGTGGACTCATCTCCAGCCTTTTGGGCTCCTCATCTTCAATCACAGATCACAATGTCCTCATATCCTCACCTGTGGTTGGACAAATGCTGTTTTTTCAGGGAAAAGTTTTATATTTATGCCGTTTCTCTTATTTTTAATGTTCTGACCTCTGATTTTTTTTTTTTTTAAAGAGTATTCTAGTTTCTAGTTTGCTAAATACGTGGAGATCTCAGTTGTGTTTGGCTCAAAGAGAGCTTCCTACTGAGGAAAAATACAATATTTTTTTTTAAGTTATCCATAATGATGTTTTGATAGAAACACGGTTGTACTGGCAGCAGGACAAAGATTTGCTAGAGCAAAAATCTCCTGATGCCAACACCATCTGACCAGTGGTTTATTTAAAAATAAATTAATAAGCTATTTCAAAAGAAATCCCGTGCTTGTATGTTGATAGAACTGTAGCTGAATGTCCACAGCAACCAAACCAAGCGAAAGCTGTGATGAACACAGGCAGCAAACCAGCCTCATGGAGAGCCCTTGCACAGCCCCAGCTCTTATTCTTCTTATTTCCACCCCTTTGGCAGCTGAACAGAGGTGATAATCAATAATTAAAAAAAAAAAAACAAACCTTGCAAAATAATACCCTCAAAGTGGCATGAAACTTATGGTATCATCTAGCTCAAAATGCAGTCGTGGAGAAATTAAAACATGTTTGGAAGGAAAGGCAATTTGGCAGGAGTAAAGGAGCCAGAGCCTTGTCCTGGTTTCATTTTAAGGATTTAAAAAGTTACAGGATAATCTCCTTAGAGGACAGTCGTATCAGAACAGTAATGAAACGTTTTTTCACAGGAAAAATAAATCCAAGGTGACTGGTTGGCACAAAACAGCTTAAAAAAAAAAAAAAAAAAAAAAAAAAAAAATTTGGAAAAAAAGAAATGGGGAAAAAAGGCACTCAAAAAAAAAAAAAAAAAAAAAAAAAAAAAAAGCAACATAAAACTTGTGAAACAATGAAATGTGTGAAAAATGCACTGCAAAAAAAAAAAAAATAAAAAATCACCTTCTACTCAGTTCTGCAGAAATTCCTGTGCAGGACTCCCAAGCTAATTGAAGATGAATCTACCAAATGTAGAATAGCTTGTGGCAGAAAAGAGAAAAAAACAAAACAAAACAAAGAAGAACAAGAAGAAAAAATAATCCATGCATAGAATAATAATTTTAAAAAAGTAATTTGTTGGGGTAGCAGGATACCACCTCCTGCCTGGGATGGGAAACCAACAGACACAGAATGGAAAGCTGTTGGCACTTGGTCTGAATAGAGTCAAGGGGAATGTTTCTGAGCCTCGAAGAGTTGGTACAGTGTAGTCCATTGAAAATGGCCTGAGAGGTGGCAACTAAAACTGCTCCTCATCCTTGGTTGCTCACCTCACAACCGTTCATTGGGAATACAGCTGACAGGACCTTAGTCCTCCTGTGTGGTTCACACCCATTATAAAGCTGTGGGAGATGCTGTCACTGGCACAGAGAAAGAAATCATAAAAGGAAAATTAGCTGTTGTATTAAAGAACCCAGAAGAGCTTGAAATATCCCATTACTTGAGCAACAAGGGCCAAATCTCAATGTGTACAAGCCAGTGTTGGCCCAAGGAAGGCAGCAAAGTTGCACCTTGCCAAGTGAACGTCTGGCCCAGAGATGTTCACCACCACTTTGCCAAGAGGCTTCTTCAGTCCAAAGGCAATCACAGATTAGAAATGTCAATGTGAATGCTATGAGAGGCATCACTCCTCTCTGCTGCTCAGCATTTTCCCAGCTCAGATGCACACATCTTCAGCGGCGCAGGTCCCCTGTGGGTATCTTCTCCAGGCAATGCCAGCAGCAAAGGAGCAGGTGCATCCCAAGGGTGAGAGAAAAATCATCTCTTCTTCCATTAGCTTTCCAGTATCAGTGCTAACAGTAGCTGGTGAGGTTCCCACCACTCCATTTTATATCAATAAAGGCACTATGTGCTTTTGGATGGGCTCCTTGGTTTCTCTGCTGCTTAGAGAGGAGCTCATGGAACCTCAGCTCATAGCCAACACAAATCTTATGGAGCCAGGAGGACGCAGGAGCTTAGCCCTCACCAAGCCCCTTCTTCCACCCACTCATCGTCCTTCTCTGAAAAGCCATTTTTTGTTGGCCCCACAGCAGTCCATTTGTCTCACACATATGGACGCACCTCCCACCAAACCCAACACCAAGCCTATATGTGTGAAGCAATGGCAGTGCTGATGCCCATCCTGCTGGGCTTTAACTCCTCTCAATTGCCTGAAAGAGACTTAAAAAAAAAAAAAAAAAGCGAAAGTAAGGCAACAAAGACAGTGGTGGAGCTTTAGGTTTTCTTTTATAAAAGACAAATCGTTTATTGATTCAGTCCTTCCACTTGCAACCTCTTTGGTAACAGTCATAACACTTCCAGACTGGGAGAACGCAGTGGAAAGGCCCAATTCTGACCTCTCACCACTTTCAGAGCTCAGTGACCCCTGACGTGCCTTGGTGAGAGGCCAAAAGCAGGTTTCAGAGCATGGCCAAAGACCTGGTCTCTAGGGACAACCCAAAACAGCCTGCTGTGACTCGTCTTGCTCGTGGGTTGCCCAGAGAGCAGCCCCAGCACCCCCAGGCAGAAGATGGCTCAGGATGGGGATGCACCTCAGGCCCTTGGTACCAAGGCTGACTCTGAGCTGTGCCCTGGAAGGCAGCTTTGATGCACCTCTTGGGACCTCCAGGACATTGGCCAACGAGGCCGTCAATGAAACAAGACTCACCTGCTCCTATGGCAGGCAACGACTTGTCCCAGTTGGCCCCACACTGATGCACTATCCCGACCATCTCAGCCTCCCCCTCATTACACCATCCCAAAGAGAGTAACTGCTGTACTTGGAGTTAAAGATAAACATATATTGATTACACATGGTCATAAAAAAAAAAAAAAAAGTAATAATAATAATACATTTCCTAGAACATTACTTAAGATGCTTCCGGAAAGCATCCAAGCTTCCCCTCCCCTCCCCACCTTCCCTTATCTATACAGAATAAAGTGCTTCATTTAGTTTGTTCACACTAGTAGAGCCACCGATACACTCTTAACTTGGCAAGTTTGGGCAACCGATACTGAATGCCGTAACATAATACGGAGCCGAACACCAGGCATGAGAAACTAGTTTTGAGGCAAGTGCTTGGAGCTTCACTCATTTCCTTCAAGTTCCATGCTACTGAGGTTGTTCTTACTCCTTTTTTTTTTTTTTTTTCTATTATTATTATTATTTTCTTCCTTCACGAGTTCGACCCAACTCCCGTCGTGGTTGCATGTCACCGGGCAGGGCTGCGTGTGGGGAAGCTCTCTCCCTCCGTGTGAACAAAAGGGTGTCTTGTCCATCAGTCCTTCCCTCTCGACTTCAGGCAAACCAAGAGTTTCATCAACGGAGTTGTCTAGCAGCGGATGCTCGTCTCTATTGCACTGTCACAGCCGTTCCCACCCGCCGGCCGTCCATCCATCCATCCATCCATCATCACCTTCCCACCGCGTTGGGGTTATGGCTGTGGTCCGAAGGGCCAGCCGTGCCTCATAGACATTATGAGGCTAACTGGTGTGTGCTACCAGGCTCCTGGGATATAGAAACCAAAAACGACCCTCCCCACCTGGATCCCTCCCTCCCCAGAGTTCCATTGAAGGGGAAAAAAAAACAAACAAAAAAATAAAATCAAACCCGGAGAGGTCTGGGGTGAGGCGTGTGGGCATTGTCAGCTGAACGTTGCGTCGCGGCGTATTGATGGACTGCATAATGGAAATCAAGCCCCTCTCCACCCTCGCGGTCTGTCGAAGAAGGGATGAGAGAGATTAAGGTGCAAGAGTTAAACAAAACAAAACAAAACCAACCGAACAAAAAAAAAAATTAAAATAAAATATAAAAAGCTTGAAAACAACGGACCCAACTCCCCAGCCTCCCGCCCGTCTAACCCAACAGGTGCCAACAGGGCTGACCGGGATGGATGTGGGACGAGACACTGCAGGAGTGACTCGTTTGAGCTTTTAGTACATTAACGAAAACCAGACATGAAAAGACACACTGGGGCCGAGTAAGGGTGTAGACAAAAGGGCTCGGAGGCCATGTAGGACTCCTGGGAAGTGCCCAGGCCTTGGAGAGGGGAGGGAGCAGCAGGGATCTGGTTCTCCAAAGTGCTGTGTGCATGGTCACATCTCAACGTCTCCAAGTGGCTCTCTGGGCAGGCTCTCGAAGGGGATCGGACGCAGCTGGGATCAGTCGCTGGGCTTTCTGCCGGGCTTCTAGCCTCAACAAGGAGCTCTCATCTCACAGTGACGTCCAAGCGGGACAGGTCCTCACCAGAAGAGAACAAACTGGGACTGGGACAGGGAAAACCACCTCCAGGCAGAAGGGAGCACATGTCGCTGTTGGGGTTTGCTTGGGGGGAGAAGTCTAACAGCCAGGCAGGCTGATAGACTCCATCACAGAAGATCCTACAGGCAAGGTGAGTCCTCCTCAGGGTGCAGTACTCCCATCCCATGTCAAGGCTGTGTGAGGTGAACGAAATGTAAGGGAGCCCGAGGGGTGGGTCTGGGAGGCAGCAGAGGAGGAGACAGCATGGACTACTCTACTAAGGCCCTCTAATACCTCAAAGGGTGTCACTGAAAGCTTCTCTAAAGCAATCGTCTTCCAGTCTGGGTCATGGTCCCTTCAGAAAGCCAATGGGCCCTAGAGCTGAGTGCCCACAACCCTCACAGGTGTGTATTTGAGAAGACTTTGTGCCATCCCAATAAGCCCCCGGGTCATGGAGGAAGGAGAGCAGAAAAGCCTTTGGTACCCTCTGAGAAGGTCAATATGGCGAGACAGCTCTGCCATAGCATCCTCCCTTTGCTCAAACCAGATGGAGATGAGAGTGAGATCACTGGTACTGACTGTGGTGCTGGGGGTCCACAGGATCCCAGCCAACACGGGGATGAAAAGCAATTTGTTGCACCATCATGCTAACATCCACAAGAGACGTCAGGCATGGGGAGGCACCACTCAGCAGGAGGGGACACCAGTCGCCGAACCCGTCACCTCAAGCAGCACTCAGGAGAACAGCAGGTGCTCTCCTGTCCTGTCCCTATCAGGATAACACCCCCGGCATGTCCATGGGCAGCAAACCCCCTGAGCATGTGGCTAAATTCTCCTGGCTCCGCAGGGACAGCCTAAACACTGCCCAAGTGCTTGGCTGATTTGGTCCAGGAGATGAAGCACCAAGACTTCTTGCAGAGCCAGACGTGGCTCTGACTCCAGCACCCCACTCAATGTCCTCTCTCACTCCCAACACCCTGCTCACCACCTTTATGACCTGACCCACGTCTCCACGCATCCACAGCACTGGCCTTGGGAGCAAGGCACCAGCTGCAAGGCACCCCATCTCTTGGCTGGCATCTCTCTGCCCATGCTGGATGCTCTGCAGCCCCTGAAGCACTCCCATTTCTCCCTGACCCCAAAGGGGACACCTCGCTGGCCAAGGAGACCACACAGTCATGGGCAGACCAATGCACCGACACCCCGGCTCAGAGCACAGCAGCGAGAGACCCAGCTTGGACCCCAGTGTCCACCAAGAAAGTAACAGCCAAGCCTTCCTCTTCTCCTTCCTTGGCATGAAGCCAGCTTGAGTAACTGAAGCCAAAGACCAGCTCAACTTCAACAAGCACAACACGGTCAGAGAAGCACCAACAAACACTATGGGGCATCACCAAACCAACCACAGCCCTCACTGGTCCCCCCCCAGGCCAGGGCACAGCCAACCCCATGAGGAAAGGTTGGGAGAGCAACGTGGGCAACGAGCTGGAGGATGGGACATTGTCATCAGGCTGAACATGGGTCTTGCTTTAGCTCTAGACCTTGCAACGGGACCCAACCTGGAGCTCACCCATCAGTCAAGGGTTTATTCGAATTGTTAAGGCACTATTCTGGGCTGATTCTGCCAAGAAACAGCGGTGTCCCGCTCCTCCACCTGGAGTTGCCACAGAGTCACCTTCCCACCGGTCCCAAGGCCACCTCAGCTCTCCCAGGGACACCTCACCATCTCCAGAGCATCCACAGGAGCCCAGTTCCTGCTGGGATTAGCAGAAAGGGCACAACAGAGCCCGGCTCCCTTAGCCCACCCCAAAAATGAACCGGCACTGGGGCTGCTGATGCCCCCGAGACGCGACGCCGCCGGCGTTTGTGCTTTCACCTATGGAGGAGGAAAACCTGTCAGGGGGAAGGAAGACACGGCGAGGGCTGCTAACGAGAGCGGGCTGATGGGCTTTCCAACGGGGACATCTGCTCGCTCGCCGCGGGCCACCAGGGCCGGCAGACGGGACCAGCGGGGGCTCCTCCGTGGTGCCCACCTCTCAACCTCTTGGGGAAAAAACCAAAAAAGAGAGCCTGAATGGAAAGACCAGCTTTACAGTACAGGGATTCAAGCACCACTGGCTAGATTTCGGCCGATTATAAATATTGAAGGGCCAGCAGGCGTCCATCCGGGCACGCGACGCCGGCGAGCTCAACCCCAGACGGGGTGGCATCCTGGTCCTCCAAGCCCTGCCAGGATCCTGGCATGAAGATGAAGGTGATGGGCGGGAAGATGGAACCAGAGAGCAACACCTTTTACCTAAACCCTTCCGGACGGACAGCAGTTTCCCCCTCCCCAAGGCCAACATCCACGCTCCTCGGGGAGGGGGCTCCCTCCTGCTCCCTCTCTCCGCCAAGAATGAGGGGTGGGGGAAAAGGAAAAAAAGCACCCAAAACAACCCCAAAAACGAGGAGGAAGGTGGGGGGAGGGGGGTAGAGAGCAAGCGAAGCCTTGGCTCCTCGGGGGGGAGGCGATCCCGAAGGGCAGAGCGGTCCGTGCAGGCGCGTGGCCGGGGTTGGGGGGCACCTAATTGTTGTTCGAATTTATCCTCCCTGCAGGAAACAGGGGAGGGGGCGGCGGTAGGTGAGGAGGAGGAGGGAGGGTCTGTGGAAGGGGATGAAGCAACGGCAGAGGGGAGATGCCGGGGCCGGGGGGCAGCGGGGCCGGGCTGGCGGTGGGTTGTGGGGCGGCCGTGTCCGAAGCCAAGGGGTTGCTGACGCGGAAACATTTCTCCTTGTGGGCTTTGAGCATGTTGGAGAAGCGGAAGCGTTGGCCGCAGACGTCGCAGGGGTAGGGCTTCTCGCCCGTGTGGGTCCGGCGATGCCGCTTCATGTTGGGGCGGCTGGTGAAGCTCTTCCCACAGATCTCACAGATGTAGGGCTTCTCGCCTAAGGATGGAGGAAGAGGGATGAGAAGCTGGGCCATCCCACCCCAAAAAAGCCCCATCCCACCCATCCAGCCGAAGATGCCACCTCCGTCCCATTGCCCTGAGGAAAGGGACTTGGGGGTGCTGGTGGATGAGAAGCTGGACATGAGCAGGCAGTGGGCAGCTGCAGCCCAGAAGGCCAACTGCATCCTGAGCTGCATCAAAAGATGCATTTTCAGCAGGTCCAGAGAGGTGATTCTGCTGCTTTGCGCTGGTGAGACCTCACCTGGAGTACTGTGTGCAGGTCTGGAGCCCTCAATATAAGAAGGACATGGACTTGATGGAGAGGGTCCAGAGGAGGGCCACGAGGATGATCAGGGGGATGGAGCACCTCTGCTACGAGGACAGGCTGAGGGAGCTGGGGTTGTTCAGCCTGGAGAAGAGGAGGGTCCAGGGAGACAAAATAGCAGCCTTCCAGTACCTGAAGGGAGCCTACAGGAAGGCTGGGGAGAGCCTGTTTAGAAAGGCCTGCAGTGACAGGACGAGGGGCAATGGCTTCAAGCTGGAGGGGAGCAGATTGAGATTGGAGATGAGGAGAGGGTTCTTCACTGTGATGGTGGTGGAGCACTGGAACAGGTTGCCCAGGGAGGTGGTTGAGGCTCCATCCCTGGAGATACTCAATGTGAGGCTCGATGAGGTCCTGGGCAACCTGGTCTAGTTGGGGGTGTCCCTGCTGACTGCGGGGAGGTGGGACTAGATGGCCTTTGGAGGTCCCTTCTGGCCTGGACAACTATATGACTCTATGACTCTTCCCCTTGCAGGGGGCTGGGGACGAGGTGGGGAGCTCTCACCCGTGTGCGTCTTCATGTGCTCGTCGAAGTACTGCTTCATGTTGAAGTCCTTGCCACACCACTGGCACATGAACTGCTTGTGGCCGATGTGGATGCTCATGTGGGAGCGCAGCTGGTACTTGTACTGGAAGCGCTCGTTGCAGTTCTGCGGGGGGCGAGAGGGGGATGAGCTGTTGATGAGCATCCAAAACACCCCCTAATATCCCCCTCCTCCTCCCCAAATCATCACCAGCGCAGAAATCACACTTTTCCCCCACAAAAAAGAACCTGAATAAATGGCATTTCAAGATGTCCTCAGCCAGGTTGGCAGGAGGGGTGGGCTCAGGGTGGGATGCAAGGTCCAGGCACCAGACAGAGAGATCCCAACACTGGCCACCAGTTTTATAGGGTTGGTGGGACCCTCAAACGAGGAGAGGATGCAAAGTTTGGGAGAAGGGGGAGCATCCCTACAGCTACGCTGGCAAAAAGCACAGGGGAAGCTCCAAGACGTGGAAGATCTTTCCCCAAAATCAGTGGTTTTCTTCCCCTTTGGGAGAACGTGGGGTGAGGGGACACACGGGACCTTACCTCGCATTTAAAAGGCTTTTCCCCAGAGTGCTGGAGTGAATGGACCTTGAGGGACATGCTGCGCTTGAAGGACTTCCCGCAGGTCTCGCAGGTGAATGGCATGTCCTTGGTGTGAGCTGAAGGGGTGAGAAGCAGGGTCAGGCTCCCCACACGCCGAGCATCCATCTCCCCAAGTCCCCACTTCCAAGTTGCTGCTTCCAACACTGGTGCCCAACCCCAGACCTCGCATTTAAAAGGCTTTTCCCCAGAGTGCTGGAGTGAATGGACCTTGAGGGACATGCTGCGCTTGAAGGACTTCCCGCAGGTCTCGCAGGTGAATGGCATGTCCTTGGTGTGAGCTGAAGGGGTGAGAAGCAGGGTCAGGCTCCCCACACGCCGAGCATCCATCTCCCCAAGTCCCCACTTCCAAGTTGCTGCTTCCAACACTGGTGCCCAACCCCAGAAAACCCAAGGCAACCTTGGGAAGATGTGTGGCAGCAACGTACCAGGTACCCCTCTAACTGCCTGTTAAAACTCCCTTTTTTTGGATCTGCTTGGTGCCTACAAGCCCCAGGGACTCAACTGTTGTTGTCTACAAGCCCCAGGGACTCAACTGTCCTTGCCATCTGCAATTTGCTTTTCAAAGCCCAGCGCTGGTGCGGTCTGGTCCTCTTTTACAAGGGAAGGATGTTTACACTTTAAACCCTCCTTTGATCACTTCTGAGGTCTTTTTTTTTCTGGTTAAATAAAATAAACGAGCTTCCCCAGCACCACGCCTGATTGCTCCGAACCCAGCACTGGGCACACATGCATTCAGCATTAAATACTGGGCCAAATTTCACGTCTCCTGCATTGATGTTGGAAAGCTCACTCGAGGCCAAGCCCAGCCTCAAAACTCCCAACACAACAGCGACAAAAAAACACCCTTCATGGCCAGAGCGATGGATGAACACCCCTAACAAACCCCCCACCCCGTGGCACCGGTGCCTCCCACACTCACCAACCATGTGTTTGCGCACGTGGGCCATGGTGTAGAACTTCTTCTCACAGATCTCACAGGAGAACTTCTTCTCGGCGTAGCCATGGACGATCTTGTTGTGCTCGTGGAGGGACCAGAGCTTCTTGAACCCCTTCCCGCACGTGACACACTGCAAGGAGAGAGGGGATGGGCAGGGAAGCAGGGGAACACACCCTGGCACCACCAGCATTGTGGTTTTGCCAGGCTATGAGCTTCATCCTTTGAAAGGGAACACCATTACAAAACCTTAAAGCTAAGGCATCAAATCTCATAATGACCAGCAGGTCTGTTACAGACCTCATCACTTCAAAACCTTCAAAACTTGAATTTCTATCCACTGGATGAGGAAAGGGCGATGCCTTTCCAGGGAAGGAGGTACATTCCATCAATGGATGTACAGGACTTGCATAAACAGCAGGTCCTGCACCAAGGCCCTATTCCCAACTGGGGATTTTATTCTTGCACACAATTAAGCCATGACAAAAAGAAAAAAAAAAAAACCTAACAACTAACCCTCTATGCATAAGAAGGCTGCAAAGAATATAAGAACGAGAAGTAGCCCAAGCCAGGGCAGTGCAACTTCAGTCTTCAGCATGTATTATGGATACCTTACCACTAAATGAGTTTTCCAAGCAGATCCAAATGGACCACAGTGGACTCAAAACCAGTCCATCACCACAAGCAGAACAATGTGACGTGCAAGGTCTCCCCCAAGAAGTTACAGTAGAGACTTGCTTTAGCTCCAACAGGCTCAACGTTTCTCATAAAGTTCCCAGGAAAAGCTCCAACTTTAGCACAAGATGAGTTCAAGGTGTGTGAGATCAGTTTGGGGCTCAGGGAAACACAGGAGAGCCTGGTCCACAACAGGAAACATTGCTGGAGCATGGGGACGGCAGGCAGCATCTGCTTGAGGACCCTGCCAGGAGCCAAGGGAGACACTCCTTCCCTTTCATGTCTCCATGACTCATCTTCCTCTTGGCCAACAGGGATAAAACCATCCCTTCTTCTCGCAGGTGAGAAAATAATTCATGCCTTGGAGGCATCTAGCACCAGCACAGCTGAGTGGTACCAGTAAGCCCAGGGGGGCATTTCCCAGCAGGGCTTGAAGCATTACAGGCAGCACAGCCTCCATCATCTCCTACCCAGAGGAACAGATGTTTCTTGATGGGCTTAAGCCAAATTTTGCACCAAAAGAGGCTGTGATAGCGTGGAAAATATACCATTACGCCATGCAGTCCCCTTATTTTGCTACATATATTAATATTTAGGTGCCTGGGGGGCAAAATTAGGGTCAGAGAGGCATTTCCAACACTTGCCTTCTTCATCTTGCCATGCTTGAATATCAACACGAGTAGTCCTCTGAATTTCACCGTTCCTGAGTAAATACCTCCATGGATCAGAATAGTTTTATTTCTGCTTTAAGAGATGTCTCAGGACAAATTCAGGACCAGAACCTGTTATCAAAGACACATCAATATGCCTTTTCTCCACTTAAAATTACAGAGGTTGCAGGGGAATTTTTATATTCAAGGTAGAGGGGAAGCAGCAGATGTAGGAAAGTCCCCCAGGTTGGGACCAAGCACCCTGAAGTGTTAAGCTCTGCAGCCCCAGTTTCTGCAAAAAAGTATCACTCAAAAATGAGGATTAATCTCCAAATGAGGGGGAAAAAATAGGAAAATAAATTCTTGCTCTTAAGAGGAAAACCATACTGAATCTGGGCAAAAAAAAGTCTGAAAAGCAACCTGATAAAGCAAAGGAAGAATCATCTTTCAGGTGGCAGAGGCAGGATCCCCATTACGGTGTCAAAAGGGCTGCGGACGTGGATGGGAAATGATCACAGGGAGCAAGATGAAGCCTAACACCTAAGAATTATGGATGAAATTGGGGGACAAAACAGGAAAAGAAAGCAGCAAACCCAAATGGGATAAGAGTGATGGCCCCTCCACCGATCCGGTTAAAAAACAAGAATTAAAAGACTGTCCATTATAGGTTTAGAGCTGAAAAAAAAAAAATCCCTTTTCCATCCAGGTATAAATCCATGGTATATTGATAAAATTATTCAATATTATCAGAGTAAGTGGAGTGAATTTGGCTATTTGTAAAATTAAAAATGCTCAACTAAGTAAGAGGTAATGATCCAGATTTTCCACAGAAGGAGGTCACTGCGGTTCATCCTTTTCATAAAAGTCCTGGAGGAGGGTGGTTGGGGGGGAAGCAATGAGGTGACAGTTCCATGTTATCCACCAGGAAAGCAGAAGAGCTTGAAGAAATATCCTGGGAAAACCCATTTTCAATTGCACAGGCCATAGGCTCCAAAACAGCCACCACCACGGAGGTATCGGAGATACACTCATCCATTCTGGGAAAAAGCATCCAAAAAAAGCAACTTCAGGGCTACGAATTTTTTAGGAAGAGGCACCAAATGGCCAGTGCAGGTTTCTTCACCCACTCGAGCTGAGAGCACTCCTGCCTCCGTACTCCCCGCACAACCTACCGCCGAGATCTTCTTCATTGCCCATTTGATTTGGGGAGCCATCAGCCAAGACCTCCAGTAGCACTTGGGTCACTGTCACCTTCATCTGGAAGAGCTGCAAGATCATTTAAAACCCGGTCGTGGTGGGAAGGACGACGGGCGAAGCTCTCCAGAAGTTTGCTGGTTTTAATTAGCAGCGGCAGCGTCACGCCAAACAGCTCGTTGGGGATTAGGAGATGGGTTGGAGGGGTCTGCAGGAACGCATGTGTTGGCTGCTCCGACAGGATGCCTACCTACTCCCCCCCAAAACTGCACTGATCTACTGGAATGGGTTTGCAAATCCAGACAAGGATCTCGTTAGCATTAGGCAACTCGAAGAGCGAGCCCGAGCCACGCACGAATGTCAAACGCATTGGGAAACTTGCTAATACGCAAGCTGAGGAGCACAAAAGGCAGACTGAAAATCCAGACAAGGATCTCGTTAGCATTAGGCAAAGGACACGCCGAGCCCGAGCCACGCACGGATGTCAAACGCATTGGGAAATTTGCTAATACACAAGCTGAGGAGCACAAAAGGCAGACTGAAACCATTTTAACTCGTGTCAGCAAATCTTTGAATTAAGCTAAATTGGTTTCAGCCTGGGTGGGAACGGCTGGAGTGTGTCTCCAATCAGGGGCTCGCAATGTTTTACCCAGATTAACTGAATAAACTCAAAGACAAATTACTGCTCAAAAACTATTCCATGTTTCCACCCGGCCGGCCAAGGGGAAGCCATAGTTCCCCCCGTGCAAACCCTCTGGTCCCATGCCACCTCCTGAGCCTGAATACGAGTCACGGGTGAAGTAAGGTTCCTTCCCATCTGCCACGTACCACCCACAACATCAAAAATATTATTTGAGCATGAGCCCTTCCCATGGTGTAGCTAGGTGGGATGTCCTCCATGGTGGGTGGGATGTCCCTCCCCCATTGGAATGTCCCAACATGGTGGGATGCTCCTCCTTTGGTGGGATGTCCACACCTTGGTGGGACGTCCACCCCCCGGTGGGATGCTCCACCCCTTGATGGGATGGTAACCCCTTGGTGGGATGTCCCCAGGGCTGGCTCACCTGGATGTTCTTCTCGCAGTCGGTCTGGTGGTGCAGCAGCAGCTCACTCTCCAGCAGGAAGCGTTTGCCGCACTTGTCGCAGATCTGCATGCGGCTGTGCGTGACATTCATGTGCTTCTCCAGGTACCAGCGATTGTTGAAGACCCGGGGGCACTTCTTGCATGGGTAGTGCTGCTTCTCCTCCAGCTTCACCTTCTGGCCCAAACCGTCCTGTTCTTTTTTCCTCTTCCTCCCTCGTTGGCCTTCTTCTTCCTCCTCCTCCTCCTCTTCCACCTTGGCCATCTCTTGGGACCTTGTTGCCATGGTAGGTTTGGTGGCTTTGGACGCCCGGCTGCCTCTACGGGGCTGTCCCTTTTCCCTTTTCACCTCTGACGCATCTTCATCATCATCATCATCCTCCTCTTCTTCCGTCGTCTCCTCCAGGTCTTCCTCCTCACTGTGCTCCTCCTCTTCCTCCTCACCGACCTCCGCATCCTCCTCCTCTTCCTCCTCCTCCTCTCCTTCCTCGTTCTCCTCCTCCCCATCCTCCTCTGTGTCATGCCCATCGCCATCAGGCCGCCCCATCACCGCTGCCTCACTGGCGGCTGCCTTCCCCTCCATGCCCTTGGAGACATTGAGGGTTTGGTTGTTGAGGTTCACCTCCACGATGATCTGCTCCCGGTTGAACGAGCCTTGGCTGTCCAGGTCCTCCTCGGACTCTTCGCCTTCCATCTTACAGACGGCACCCGGACCACCATCCTTCTCCTCCTTGTAGTACTGCTTGGCTGGACCAGGAGGGACCGTCCCACCACCTGCTCCGTCCTCCACCCGCACCGAGTAGGGGTCGTTGCCCTCCCGGGCATAGATCTTGGGATGGGGGGCGTCCACCTCCTGCTTGATCTCGCAGTAGTAAGGTGGGGGTCCGGCGCAGCCCTCAGCGGGCAGGGCCATGTCGGTGGCCAGGCTGAGCGAGCGGGTGTCGAGGAGGTCCTGGCAGGAGGAGGCGATGTTGTTCATCTGCAGCACGGCGGCCGCGTTCAACACGTCCTGCACATTGCAGGAGTTGACGAGGAGCTTGGAGGTGTAGATGAAGTTGAGGATCTGCTGGAGGCCCTGCGAGGTGAGGGCCTCCAGCGAGAGCTCCACGCGCTGCAGCTGCTTGTTTTGGGTGAAGAGGGAGTGGAAGAACTGGCTGTAGGCCGCCAGGACCCCCTTGTGCGCTGGGAAGATGCTCTTGTGCTGCACCAGCACGATGTCCACGTCGCACAGGTCCGGTTGAAAGAGGCGCTGCTCGTTCAGTCTGTCCATCAAACACGTGAAGTGGAGGGCTACATCCTCCACCAGGGAGTACTCAGCCGAAGGGTAGTCAGTCGTTTTTTCGACTATCAGCTGTGGGGAGGAAGGAAATAAAATCATTCAAGAGGGTTCTTTCCCCAGGAAAACACGCGCCTGGCCATGATACCCATCCTTGTCCATGCACCCAAATCAGAGAAGCCAACTGAGAAGCTCCACTGCTAACCCCAACTCGAAGATGTCAACTGAGAAGCTCCACTGCTAACCCCAACTCGAAGATGCCAACCAAGAAGTCCCACCACTGGACCCAACTTCGAAACACCAAGAAGCCCTACCCCTAGACCCAACTCAAAGATGCCAACCAAAAAGCACCACCACCAGACCCAGCCTCAAAACACCAACTAAGAAGCTCCACCACCAACTTGAGTCCAGGACACTCAACCGAGGAGGAGAAAGCCCAATGAAAGGACAGGTCAAGGTCCTACTAGTAGCCACTGACAGCCCTTCAGCTTGGGTAGGAGGCACTGTGGCCACCCCACCACCAAGAAGGTCCAAAGCCTGGCTCATCCATCCACAATCACAGGGAGGAGATGCCACGCTGAGGAGGAGATGCTCAAGATACATCTTCAACCTCCTGACCCTGACAGGATCCCAGGGGGGACATTTGCCCCATACAGGAAGATCATTTTAGGCACCAGCTGAGATTTCACCACCGAACTAGGAAGGAAATTAGGATTTTCAACCTTCCTACATTCACATCATAATTACTTAAAACACCACAATATCCTCTAATATTTCCCGAATTACGTTGCCAGCTCAAACTCACGTAAGCAATCAAACCACTGGCATCTTTCCCCACCGTTGAGGGATGTGACCAAGGACACGGCGCAGAACAGGGGCGGAGACGGAGGGTTCAACCTGCCGGGTTTATCCTGCACCTCCTGCTCCAAAACGAGTTTCTCAGCTCCCATTTTTTTCTGGGACAAACGGCAGCTCTTGATCAACACACGAATTCCAGCAAGACACATTTTGTTTATCTAATTTTTTTTCTTTCTTTTTTTTTTTTTGTGAGCCAAAGGCAAAAGCGCACACAGACAAAAATGTTTAAATAATAAAAAAGGGTGTTTTCTTCTCTGTTTTCTCAACAAGCAATAATAAAAAAAAAGCCTTTCCCCCCTTCCCTGCCAAAATTTTTTTCATTTACACTGAATTTCTGCTCTGCCACCAGCCCACCCGACCAACAGGGTCATCTGCTTTGCATCGTCCCACTGGCCCCGGAGAGCCAAAGGCAAAAGCGCACACAGACAAAAATGTTTAAATAATAAAAAAGGGTGTTTTCTTCTCTGTTTTCTCAACAAGCAATAATAAAAAAAAAGCCTTTCCCCCCTTCCCTGCCAAATTTTTTTTCATTTACACTGAATTTCTGCTCCGCCACCAGCCCACCCGACCAACGGGGTCGTCTGCTTTGCATCGTCCCACTGGCCCCGGAGAGCTCCAGCAAACACCCGCACCCAAGGAAAAAAAAAAATGGGAAAAAACCAGCTCTTTTCCAAACTCTTGGCTCTGCAGCCTGGAGTGGGGAAAAGAGGGAGTGAAAGAGGGGGTTTTATATATTATTGATAAATATATGTCTATATTTTAACATATTTTAATATATTTATACTCTTTTTATAGATATATCTATTAAGAAACAGGCTCTTTTTGTATATATTTGTTATAAAATGCTGCATCCCAGCTGGAACATCCATCCACCCCCCCCCATTTTTTGAAGCCTCGCGATTGCCAAGGACATTTCGACGGGAGGAACTTGGATGGCTCAGCCCCCCGCGAGCGCGGAGAAAATAAATAATGATATAATAAATATCGAATGCCGGAGAGACAGCAAGAGCAGAGCGCTTTGCTGTTTGCCAGGGAACTCTCCTGCTTTGCTTTCACTATGAAAAAATTGAATTTAGGTTTTTCCTTCCTGGGCTTCATCTCATCTCACTCCCCTTAGAGGATGCTCCAAGCCCGGCATGGCCAATGGGTTCAAAACAAGGGGAATTGGGTCCGCCGGGCAGCATTGCTTCTGCACAGCCCAGCCTGGAAAACAAAAGCTGGGTTTTTTTTCGCTCCGGATCGAGGTTTTTTGGCAAAAAAAGGGCTGACCCCTCACCCAGCACCGGGGCTTGCCAGGCGGCTCTAATCAGTCCCAGCAGCGGCGAGGACAATGCGTGTCTTGGCCGCGTCCCGTCGGTGACTTCAGCCCGGGCTTGTCAGCGGGAGGTTTTTGCTCTTTATTATTATCAGATGCTTTTTGTGAGTTCGCCCGGAGCCAGAGCCTCAGCCAAAGACAAGAGGCGCCCGTCGGGGTGAGATCCCGAGAAAGACCCCAACTTGCCCCAAAAATACCCCTCCGGCTGTTCCCGCCCCTGCAACCCCGTGCGAGTGGAGAGATCTGATTCATCGGGATTAATGGGAGGGTTAAACCCATTAGCCTTCCCCTAGGAAAACACAAATATTTAATATATATATAAATATTTTTTTTAAATTAAAAAACCTCACATTTTATAAAAAATATTTTAAAAAATTTTTATAAAAAATATTTTTAAAAATACTTATTAAAAAAATAAAAAAATTAGTTTTTACTCTTTTCCAGCATCACCACCTTGGCCCTCCGGGTCACATTAGTCCCATGAGCATCCCAACACAGCACCGCAGGAGCAGGTCCCCCATCCCACCACCGTCCCCAGCCTAGGCTGGGGGTGGTCATTGGGTGCACGAAACCAGAGTGAACCCCAAAACTGCCAGCCCCCACCACACGTCGCTGACCTCCGGGCAAGGCTCAGGCATCGTTGGCCACCAAGAAAAAAAAAACCCATGAAAATTATTCGAAAGCAGCATGGGCGCAATGTCCCCACCCTGAAGGGATGGCGGGGCCTCCAGACAGCCCTCCCCGCCCTGATGCTGCCCTCTGGCTCTATTTTAAGAGTATTTCCAAGCCCTGCTGCCAAACTCCCCGTCCCGAAAACGGCCACCGGGGTGGAAGGGCAGGGGGAGGACCGGGAGGATGCTCGGGGGAAGGTGGGACAGAGGGATGCGGGATGGCTGAGGGATGGGAGGGGATGGGAGGAAGAGATAAGGGTGATACGTGAAGGATGGAGATGCTGAAGGTTGCTAGACCAGGTCAACCTGTCCCCAAGAGGCCACCAAAAATCCTGCTGTCGGAGACAGAGCCCCAGCATCCTCCCACGTGCCTCAGTTTCCCACACCAACACCCCATCACCTCCCTTGAAAGGAGGCTGCTGCTGGGTTTAAATCCATCTACTAAGATAAAATGCCATTTATCTTAACAGCTATTAAGAGTCACGTCCCTAAATGCTCCTGTAGCAATAAACCCCCTCCCCGAGGGACCAATAGGTTGGGTCACCCTGGATGTATTTAAATACTCTGATCTGCAGCCCCCCAGAAGACCATCTCTGACATTCACCAGCCTCTTTATTTATTTAGAGCCCCATCTCTCATCCTCATCACCGGAGCACTGAGGACCACGAGTACATCTCTCCTGGCTTAGCACAAGGATGGGGTTTTGGGGGGGCATAAAAAGCACCTTTTAGGTGGCCACAAGCCCCTCCTTCACAGCTGCCCAGAAAACAGTTTCTGTTGAGCACACGATTCGGGGATTTCCTTCAATTTTTTCTACCCCAAAAACTCCCACGAAAAACATTCTGGCAACCACTGGAACGTTTACCATTGACCTTCAGTATTAAATTGCACTAAGTAAAAGTGCTTCAATGAGTGGCTGAATACCACGTTTGCACCTGCTCCTCTAGGAAAAAAAAAAAAACCAAACCCATGTCCTATTCTCAATACGAACACCGCTGCGTTTCAGGGAGAAAGAATTGGGTTGAAACTACTTAATGCCACAACTTGACTTTCGCTGAAGGAAGAAACAGGCTAAAAACCCCTTTTTACAGATGAATTCAAACAATACGCAGCCGCTTCGGGTTTTAATCCTCAATCCCCTACAATTTGCTCTCAAGACCCTCGGATGAGACCCTCAGCCTTTCCTCTGTAGTTTTGAGACCACATAGGGTTGGGTGGGTTTTTTTTAAGGACGATGTGATGCTCGCATCTTCCCACGACTCCCAAAGCTGGGATGAAGCCGCCCCACAACCACCCAGAGCACAGACATCCCCATACATCGCCAAAACCCTCAAAACCACCCATTTTTGGACCCCAGCCACCCACGGAAACCCAACAGCAGGGGTAAAAAGCCATCCCCAACCCACCCTTCTGCCTACCTTCACCTCTCCGCTCGCCCATCGCCCCCCTCCCCGGGGACCTCTCCTGTGGGCGCTTCACCGGGCTGCTCCGGGAGAGGGGGGGGAGAAAAATTTTGTTCCCTTCTCCCGACGGGTGTTTTTATTTAATTAGGAGAGGGTTGTCCGGAAAAACAAGCAGGAAGGGAAAACAATAGCTGGGCCGCAGCCCCGCCTGGCCAGGCGCCGGCCGACAGGGCCCCGAGCGCCCACCGCCCGCATCCTGCCCACTGGGATGCTGGTCCCATCCCTCCTGGGGGTGGCCACGTCCTTTGGGATGGGGGGGTGACACCATCTCAAGTGGTGATTTTTTTTTTTCTCCCCCCCCACCTCTGCCTGCTGCCTTAAAAGGCTCGAGGCTGCCCAAAAACGGAGCCGTACGCGGGCTCCAGGGAGAGGAAGGGAGGAGAAGGGGGCGCAGCGATGCTCCCAGAGACAGTCCCACCCTGGGATGTCTGGTCACCCAAAAAAACCTCCCAGCCTCTGCCCAAGTGAAGAAGAGCATTAGACCAGCTGAGGGACAGTCAGATGCTTCCCAGGCTTACTTTTTTCCCCTCTTCTTGTTTTTTATTTTTTAAATTTTTTTTAAATACAACCAGTATTTACAGGCTTCAGCTCAAAGATGCTTTTCCAGGGAGTAGCCTGGGAAGCCGGGGGCAGCTCCAGGCCCAGCAGGACCATCCCTGGTGCAAGGAACTGGGACAGATCCTTCTCCCCTCCCCTAGCAGCCTCTGGGAGCAGGGAAAAGGTTCATTGGGGCTGTTTGTGCAAAGCACCACGGCCACCCACGGGCTGGGGACAGCAGGGGGACAAGGCGGGATGAACCACACGAAGCTTCATCCCATTGGGAGAGGGCACTGGCTTCCCAGCAGCCCAGCACGCAGAGGGTTAAGGGTTGGGTGCTTTCTTATTTATTTTCTATTTTTTTAAAGTTTTCAAACCCCACTCTGGACACCTTTCTCCTTTTCTTTCAGGAAAAGGCGCAATGATGCTCGGCGAGGACGGAGAGACGGGCCAACCCCCTCGGCATCCCCTCAGCCCAAAAAAAGGATCCAGGGAGGTGATGCTGCAAAGCTGCTCCCAGGGGATGCCACCACGATGGCACCGGGGACACGCTGTCCCCTCTGTTCCACCCAGGGTGATGGTGGAGGGCATCGCTGAGCCCTGAGATCTGCTCAGGAACCTCCACCCTGAGAGGTGTGAAGGTGAGCTCTGTCCCCTGAGCAAACACAGCATCCCCACTGCAAAAATACTGAGGTTTCAGCCTGGTGCCACGTTATCTCCATCCCAGGACAAGGCTCAGTCCCTCTGCTCCAGTGGGAGAGCAGAGCCACCAAAGCTGGGCTGGATGCACCCATCCATCTGTCCCTGTCCCCTCGGTTGGGGCCAAAAGGGCTTTCTTTGGGTGCAGCTCAGGGGCAGACCCGACGGGCAGTGCAGAATCCCTCCGGATAATTCAAGATCTGAATCATAGAATCACAGAATGGTTTGGGTCAGACCCGACGGGTGGTGCAGAATCCCTCCGGATAATTCAAGGTCTGAATCATAGAATGGTTTGGGTTGGAAGGGACCTCAAAGATCATCCAGTCCCACCCCCCTGCCATGGGCAGGGACACCTCCCACCAGACCAGGTTGCTCAAGGCCACATCCAGCCTGGCCTTGAACATCTCCAGGGATGGGGCATCCACAGCTTCTCTGGGCAACCTGTTCCAGTGTCTCACCACCCTCACAGTAAAAAATTGCTTCCCGAGATCTAATCTGAATCTTTTTTCTTCCAATTTAAAACCGTTTCCCCTTGTCCTATCATTACACCTCCTGGCAAAGAGTCCCTCCCCAGCTCTTCTACAGGCACCCTTCAGGTATTGAAAGGCCGCTATAAGGTCTCCCCGGAGCCTTCTCTTCTCCAGGCTGAGTGGTTGCTGCTGGATTTCAGCAGGGCCAGCATCTCTCCTGGCAAACACCGAATGGCAGCCCCAGCCACGGGGTCCCCGCCAGCGCCTGGCACTGAGGGGACATCTCCAGGGCTGATGGAGATGTCCCCGAGCCAAGTGCCCTGCCATGGGAGCAGGCAGCGGGTCGGGATGCTGCCCTCCCATCTTGGGGGGGGGGGATGCAGGACCTCCCGCAGAGTGACTGCTGGGGTGGGAGAGCCTGGGGGACACACAGACACACACACGAAGCCGACTGTCCCCAGCCCTCCCCTGCCCGAGAAAAAACAAGAGGAGGAAAAGATCGAGGGAGGAAACGAGGACAAAACCCAAGGCTGACCTCCCCAGCCGGGCTGGCGGCCAAACGGCTGCGCCAGGGGCCAGCTCCGGACCGCTGCCCAGCGCGGCGCGAGCCGGGGAGGAGACCAGCATCACCCCCCGAGGACCCTCTGGCTGTCACCGGTGCCACCAAGGGACGGTATGGATGCAGTGGGGCCGGTGATCCATTGAGCTCCCCGTGGCTCACAGGATGCCCAGGGACCCCAAATTCAGCCCAGGAGAGCATGGATGGGTGCAACTGGGCAGTCACCGCAGCCTGAAGAACATCGTGTCCCCAGACCAGGCCCACACCCAAGTGCTGGGAAGAGGCTGAGATCCCTGGAAAGCAAGATGGATGGATGGATGGATGGATGGATGGATGGATGGATGGAGCCTCCTCCATGTGCTGCTGAATTAGGCTGGCACAAGGCAGCAGCCTCCCCCTGCCTGGCACAGCAGTGCCCATCCCTGGGGAAGCCACCATCACCTTCCAGGTGGGACAACAAGCAAGATGGGATACGGCACCTCCAAGGTTTGCCCCACACCCGGCTCCCATCAGGTCCTAAAACCACGGTGTTTTCTAACCCAACTCCAAACCACAGAGAGGTCCACGGCTGAGCATCTCCCAGGCAGAGCTTTCCATCCCGGAGCATCCTCTCCAAACCCTGGCACTGACCCCAGGGATGGTCCTCACCTCCCAGCTCCATCTGAAACCCAACCTTGACCACGGGCTCTTTGGGAAGCCTCAGCCATGCTCTTCCAGCCCAGCCATCCTTCTTGCCCAACGCTTTAATATTTTTATGAACGTGCATTAAAATGGCTAATTTTTATCCTGGCTGCCCAGCAATTTCTCGGGGAGCAGGGCTTTAATTCAGACAGGGTATTAGTAGCCCTGGCTCTGGGCAAAAGACATAATCATAAAAATAATTTTTAAAAGACAATTTATTATAATTAAGCCCTCTACCCATCATATCTGCACCGCCGTGGCCAGTTTTTCCCCATATCCAAAGCCATCCCAGGTTTCTCCATCGGGAGAGGCAGCAAGGTTGGCTGAAGAGGGGGACAGCAGCCCTGAAGGACACGGGGACAAGTCCTCAGGTGTCCCCACCTGGGAAACCCAATGGGGCCAAGCCCTGCCCTGCAAATCCTGCTCCAGCAATGCAACGCAACACGTTTCCTTTAGAAAATAAGAGAGGAAAAATGAGGGGCAGGTGGCACTGAGCCTGACCCCGAGCTCGTCCTCCCCACCGGTACCTTCTCCACCAGGGACCACAGATCCCACAGGACATCTAGGATGCAAACCCCACAGGGGGAACCTAGAGATCCCCTTTCTCAGGGCCACACAAAATCAAAACTTGGGCTCTTGCTCTTCCCGGAGAGCACTTTGTCACATCCCAGCCATTGCCACGTCCCCATCTAAAAAAGCTTAAAACACAGCAGCGCCGGAGAGCCCTCGGGTTCCTCCTCCAGCTGGAGCCGGGAGGGGAGGATGATGGGGAAAACCAGCCATTCCCCCGAAACCTTCAAAGAACCTCTGATGGTTTTGACACATTGGGTTCATCGCCATGAGGTTTCTCCCTATTTTTCCCTAAGCAGGAAAAATCCGCATCTTAAAAATAACCAATATTGAATGGGCTGGCAGGCAAACCTCCTGCCTCCCCTCCCTCCTTCGCCAAGAAGACACCTCTCCAAGGCAGCAGCGGGTTATTTTTATGAAGTGGGGGGGTGACACGACTCTCCTCCAGACGCCAGACAGAAACCCAAGGCCGTTTATCTCACCCCACTCCGGGCGTTTGCCTGGTAATAACCCAACGCGCCGTTAATTCCTCGCGGGGAGAACAAAGCTCCGCCGTGAAGCCAAACCTTGGGGGGGGGCGATGGGGGGGGGGTGATGGGGGGGCC
>NW_015090864.1:2161261-2161820 GCF_001431845.1 Calidris pugnax
CCGGAGCAGCATTTAGCCCAGTCAGCATCCTCAGGGAAATTCTGCAATCAGAGCCAAAACGTTCACACCCAGCCAGGTTTCACCCCAGATCCAGAAAAATTAATTTAAAAAAAATAAAAAAAAAATAAATATATATATATAAATATAAATCCATTAATATCTTTCCAAGGAGGATTTTTGCTCCGTAAAGCAAATTTTCCTCTGGTCCTCGCTAAGGTTTTAATTCCCAACTTTTCCCTTGTCTTCCTCGTAAGGTTGGGCATCTCCATCCCCACCCTCGGGGCACCCAACGCTCCCCAAAACCACCCCAGGGTCCAACTTGGGGATCTCCCTCCGCAGGGGTGGTTTTGGGGGTCGATTTAAGGCCGGGAGGAATTTCACCAGCTGAAATTCCCAGTCACCCCCAGTATGGGGGCTGGGGGGGACCCAGCCCCAACCCACCACCCTGACCATCATCTCACCCACCGGGTCAGCATTGTGGGGTTTCCCCCCCCAAAAAAACCTTGCACTTTCTTCCCCTTTCCAAAAAGCTGCTCGAACACCTCCCAGGGTGTCATTC
>NW_015090864.1:2165772-2169926 GCF_001431845.1 Calidris pugnax
TCCCAACACCTCCCAACGCCCCCCCAGTCTCAGCTGGGAGCCCCCCAGAACCCTCTTGCTGGGGACCAAGGGGGGCAAAGCTGGGGCAGCCCCGGGGTGTCCCAGGAGGCACCATGCAAGGTCCCATGGTGTCCACTGGGACAGGCTCTGCCCATCGACACCAGGCTCCACCAGGGCAGGAGAAGACCCTCAAGGTGCCCAGATGAAGCTCATTGAGATGGTGCCCCCCTCCGAGACCCACCTCTGCCCCACCACCCATCCCACCACCATCCAAAACGCCACGGGCAAAGAAATTCCCTTCCACCACCCTCAAAGCAGAGGAACACCACGGCTCCCAAGGTCACCAGCCATGGGATGGTGGGGCTGGGGGCATCCCCGCGGTGTCCCCCACCTCCCCCCCAGGGGTTGCTCCATCTTCATCCCACCTTCCCGGCTCTTGTTCCTCACCACTCCCTGGTGCAGACATGGATGTGGTAACGTCTTGCACTTGTTTAGACTCTGCTTGGGTTGCTGTGAGCAGTAACTCCTTCCAGATGTGTACGGCGCTTTGCATAATGTCGCCGTAGCCACGTCCTGCCTGCCCTGCCTTTATTTAATATATTTATATATTTTTTTAATTATTATTATTTTTTTCTTCTTTTTAAATGCCTTTTCTTGCTCTCAACCCCCGCTCCCCTCTAGAGGCAAAAAATCCTGGCCCAGGCCACCAGCCCCTCTCCCCTATCAGAAAGCTTTTCGTGACACGAGTGTTTGGCCCGTTTGGGATGTCTCCTTCCCTGGAAACCCTTCCAAAAGCTACATAAGCTCCTGGAAAACACCCGGCTGAGACGCAGCCAGCGCCGGGGTGAGGGTGAGATGAGGCCGGAGGTGGGAGCTCCGCTCTGGAGTCCAAATCCCTGCAGCACCTTCATGAATGTGGCAGAGGAGACCAGGGAGCTCCAGAACTTGGAGCTCTGAAGCATTGAGGTCTGCAGGGACAGGCAGGGATGGGCAAAGCCCTGATGTCACTCTGGTGGGCTCACCAGGAGGTCCTTGCCTTTTGGGGGACACTGGGCTCACCTCTCACATGGAGACCTGGTCTTTGCCAGCCACAGGTTTTCCTTCCTGATGTGGGAGAAGCTGTTGCCATTGGTGGTCATTGTCACCAACGCAAGGGGAAATGTCCTGGAAGGGGGACAACCAACGGGTGAAACACTTTATTTGATAAGAGTGACAACAGCAACATTCCTGTGGTTTTATTGGCCACAACCACCCATGGGTTCACCTGGAATTTGCCAAAACAACTTCCCGAAGCTCCCAGCTTTTTTTCTTCAACTGCTGGGGTTTCTGAAAGGGGATAACTCCAAGCTCTTGGTGCCTTCACGCAAAGATCTGGAGGGTCTGGAGTCTTCCTGGGAGGGTGAGGGCTGGGGGACACCTTCACCATATCTTGCATGGCATCATTGACGACGGAAAAGGGAATGACCAAGGAAGGGTTACCAGGGTCCAGCTTTCCACAGAGGGATCTGGGTGTCTGGAGTTCAGTTCAGTTGCTGTTAGGGAACGGGTTCTCCAGTAAGAGGGAAGTGCTGGAAAAACTGGTGAACAAGGAGCATGTGGAGGGAAGCACTGGTGACACGGGACAAGTGTTGGGTCTCCTGCCAGCCTCTCCTCCTGTCCTTTTGCCCACAGAAGGGACATCTCCTGTAGCTTCCCTTCTTCCTTTCTCTTGCTGGGCCATGAGACAGCACCCAGTGACTCCACAAGGTCATAAGGGGTGTTAAAATGAAGGACCAGCCACAATAATGCAGGGATTGGAAAACATTTAGGAACACCAGGACAGGTTCATATTTCCTTGGTACAACTGATCCCTGATATTTCAACTTGCGTTTCCACAGCTTTGGTCTTCTCCAAGAGAAGCATCAGCAAGGGCAAGGGATGAGAAGAAAGCTGAAACCATGTAATAGCTCAGAGAGCTCTGAGTTTGTGAGGACCCACGCAAGAGCCTGGAGGTATTTCAGACATGTAGACATGGGGCTTAGGGACATGGTTTAATGGTGGACTTGGTGGCATTAGAACCACCTTTTCCAACCTTCTAGGGTTCCATGATTCTCTGAAGAACCAAGTGGACCTGGAAGGGTATCTCCGAGGTGGTACCATGTCTTCTCACTGTCTCTGCCTGCCTGGGCTGGATTAACTGCTCTAAGGGCAACAACTGTAGGCTGGAAGTCCCATGGATAGATGGTCCAGGAGATGGTGAGATGTGCTTCCTTGGTGTCCACCCTCCCTGAGCAAGCGATGACCCTCTGGCACGTCAGGGCGTGCGCGTGTCTGGGTAAAGCAGGAGGTGAAAGAGCCCTTCAGATCGCCATGGCCTCACCCATGGGACCCAGGATGGAGGCTGGGGACGTGGTCAACCCTTTAGGGATGTATCATGGGCTTGGGCAACTGGTTTCCACTCAGCAGCTGGTTTTCTGGCTGGCGTATGGATCATGGAAAAGAAGGGATCAAATCAGGCCAAGACAGAGAGAAAGAAGAAAAAAAAAAATAAGGGGAAAGCAAGAACATTCCTGGAGGCTGTCTGGCCTCGCTCCCTCCAACCTCCTGAGAGGAGGAGGAGGAGGAGGAGGAGGAGGAGAGAGACAAAACAAAAGGCACAAGAAAAGACCGAGCCAAAGCAGCCTTAGCACGAGGGTTGCGGGGTCCAAAGCAAGCGGTGTGGCGATGCAACGGGGCAGGCCCCTTCCCAAAAAGCCTTCTCCAGCTTTGGGAGGACCCCGGGGGTCCTGCAGAAAACGCTGCCCTTTTATGGCCAGGCGAGGAGGGCCGTGGCGCGGGAGCCTGCCCTACTAAGGGAAAACGGCTCCCACTTAGCCCTTGCGAGGAGAACACCCACAGCGTGAGTATAGACAAGCTCTCCAAGGGCTGAAAACACTGCTGCTTCGTGTTGACCCCAATTCTCCTCTTTTTTTTTTTTTTTAATTTATTTATTTTTATTTTTTTTAATTTCCCCCTCTTCGATTTCTGCCTTCAAACCAGGGAGAAAAAAAAAATAAAAATATATATCTAATAGTCTTTAAAAAGCAATTATTCAGGCAGGGCTGGCTGGTTTCGGGTGACACCCTCGCATCACGGTGTGGGGATCAGGTTCTGAAAGGTCGTCTGAGGACAGGGGTGAAGCCCTCCCCAGACCAGGGAGAAAAAAAAAATAAAAATATATATCTAATAGTCTTTAAAAAGCAATTATTCAGGCAGGGCTGGCTGGTTTCGGGTGACACCCTCGCATCACGGTGTGGGGATCAGGTTCTGAAAGGTCGTCTGAGGACAGGGGTGACCTTCTGCCCCGGAGCACGTTCTCCTTCCCCAGCTGCCGGCTGCGAGCGGCGGCCGCGTCGGTGCTTCTCATCCCCCGGGCGGTGGGAAGGGCTGTGATCCAAGATCCAAGCCGGGGAAGACGTCGTCGTTACTCTACTCTCAAACGCCCAGGGTTCGTGCCAAGTCCATCCATCCCCCGCTGCAAATCACAGCTGAGCCGGGCATCTCCCTGCCCGAGAGGGAGCCACCACCTCCCCGAGCTACAGAAATACTCCTTATCACAGAATCAATCACAGAATCTTCCAGGTTGGAAGGGACCTTAAAGATCATCTTGTCCAACCGTCAACCTCACTTGGACAAAAAATAGACACCCACACGACAAACAAAAAGCAACACCATCACTAAACCATCCCTCCCAGCACTACATCAACCCGGCTTTTGAACACCTCCAGGGATGGGGCCTCAACCACCTCCCTGGGCAGCCCATTCCAATGGCTGAGAACCCTTTCTGTGAAAAAATTTTTCCTAATATCCAGCCTGAACCTCCCCTGGGGCAACTTGAGGCCATTTCCTCTCGTCCTGTCGCCTGTGACTTGGGAGTAGAGACCTACACCCATCTCTCTACACCCTCCTTTCAGGGAGTTGTAGAGAGCAATAAGGTCTCCCCTCAGCCTCCTCTTCTCCAGGCTGAACACCCCCAGCTCCCTCAGCCTCTCCTCAGGAGACTTACTCTCCAGACCCCTCACCATCTTTGTCACCCTTCTCTGGACCCGCTCCAGCACCTCAATGTCTTTTTTATGGTGGGGGGCCCAAAACTGGACACAGTACTCGAGGTGGGGCCTCACCAGTGCCCAGTACAG
>NW_015090864.1:2170248-2174699 GCF_001431845.1 Calidris pugnax
CTTGGCCACCTGGGCACACTGCTGGCTCATGTTCAGCCCACAGGCCACCAACACCCCCAGGTCCTTTTCTGCCAGGCAGCTCCAGCCCCTCTGCCCCCAGCCTGTAGCACTGTAGGGGGTTGGTGTGACCCAAGTGCAGGACCCAGCACTTGGCCTTGTTGAACCTCATCCCATTGGTCTCGGCCCCTCCATCCAGCCTGTCCAGATCCCTCTGCAGAGCCTCTCTACCCTCCAGCAGGTCGACACTGCCACCCAGCTTGGTGTCATCTGAGAACTTACTGAGGGTGCTCTCAATCCCCTTGGACAGATCATTGATAAAGATGTTAAAGAGAACTGGCCCCAGTACCGAGCCCTGTGGGACACCACTCGTGACTGGCCATGGGTTTCTTCATGT
The DNA here is from genome assembly GCF_001431845.1 of Calidris pugnax. Classification (NCBI taxonomy): domain Eukaryota; kingdom Metazoa; phylum Chordata; class Aves; order Charadriiformes; family Scolopacidae; genus Calidris; species Calidris pugnax. The sequence goes on from NW_015090864.1 coordinate 2,170,643, forward strand.
CTTCTGTGTCTTTGCATCCCTAGCTGACATCAACTCGTTAGTGGGGATCATTAGAATGGGTGCCCCAAAAACTCAGCACCAGAACTGGTGCCTGGGGGTATTTTTTCCAGGTGGGTCATGGAACGGGCCACCTAAACGCTATATAAATTCTATATATAAATACATTATATATATAAATCCGATATGAGGGAGGAGATCATTGTGCAGTGGATATTACCCTGCTTTTTAAGTTGGTCCTGTTTGTCCCTGGGCTGAGTTACAGCAGAGGAAGAGAGTGTTGCCAGGTCTTCGTTTTGGGGGAAAAAGAGCTTATTTCGAGTGTTACTTAACCGCAGGTTTTAAGATCGAGGCCTCTGCGCTGGATGCACCAAGCAAGCCAAGCCCAGCGGCCCAAGCCAAGTTGTCCTGCTATATAAATTCTATATATAAATACATATATATAAATGCGAAATGAGGGACGAGATCATTGTGCAGCGGACATTACCCTGCTTTTTAAGCTGGTCCTGTTTGTCCCTGGGCTGAGTTACAGCAGAGGAAGAGAGTGTTGCCAGGTCTTCGTTTTGGGGGAAAAAGAGCTTATTTCGAGTGTTACTTAACCGCAGGTTTTAAGATCGAGGCCTCTGCGCTGGATGCACCAAGCAAGCCAAGCCCAGCGGCCCAAGCCAAGTTGTCCTCACTGCTGTTGCGTTTGAGAAACAATCTCTATTAACAACTTGACTTGGCAGTTTCAACATTTTTGGGGAGAGAAATATTTTTATTCTCCCACCAGGCCTTTCTCCAGCCATTATTGGCTACTGCTTTCCTGCACGAACAATTTAACTCCTCTTCCATTCAGAGCGCCGGACAAAGGCAAATTCAATAAAATTTAACCTTTTGCATGAAAAAAAACATGTGGATTCTATGTTCCAGGTGGGAAAGCAATAGGATTTTATCATTTTATTTTTTTTAAAGCCCTTGACGAGGCCATTAAAGGAACTCAGTTGCCACAGGACTGGAGAAAAGGTCCTTTTATTACACAAAAGCTGGTCAAAAGACAAGAAGCAAAAGGCAGGGCTTTAATGGCCACTTTTCAGGATGGAGAAGAATCCGTGGTGTGGTTCACCAGAGGCGGAGTCTGGGGCTTTTCAACATCCTCACGAGCAATCTGGAGGTGTAAGAGCAGACCCACATCTCCACATTTGCAGACGAGATCTTCCAAGGTCATCAAATGCCCCACTGATGGCAAGGAGCTCCTGAAGGCTCTCAAAAAAAAAGAAAAAGCAGAGAAGAAAGTTTTGGATGAGTTTTGGTACAGGAATACATAAAGCCCGGAGGAAAAAGGTCTAAACTTCCGTTGCGCGATGCTGGGGTTAGAACTGGCAGCTCTAGCTGAGATCTTGGATTGCCACCAGCAGCTCTCCGAAATCGCTGGCTCAACATCCAGCCAAGGTGTGTTCAAGGTGGCAGCCAAAAAATCGTTATTTTTCTGCCTTCCCTGAGCACATCCAACCCTCAGGGCATCACTTTGCTGCTATGGGAAACCCTGGTGCATCCAAATTTCTCCTGCTGTGTGTAGTCCTGATCTCCAAGATGAGCAAGATGGTGTTGGAGAAGCAGAAAGAAGGAAGAACTAACATGACTAGTGGGATGGGGCAGCTGCTTTACCAGGTGAGATGACAAGCTCAGGACCCTTCAACCTGGAGAAGGGGAGGCTGTTGGGAGCTCACGGGCAAGGTGTAGCAAATCAAAACTATTACTCAAAGGAGTAGGACGTCAGTTTAAAACAAACAACAAAGTCCTCCCTAAGTCAGCAGGCTGCCACAAGAGCCAAATTTGTTAATAGATTCAAAGAAGGTTTGAAGAAACTCATGGGCAATATGTCTGCCAACTGATACTAGAGGGAATGGGCAGGCTGGTATCCACCAACACCCACAGAATCATTGAGGTGATGACATCCAATTCGGGCATTGGAACAGGCTGCCCAGGGAGGTGGTTCAGTCACTATCCCTGGATGTGTTTAAGGGATGTTTAGATGTGGTACTGAGGGATATGGTGTAGGGGAGGACTTTGTAGAGCGGGGTAGATGGTTGGACTCGATGATCCCAAGGGTCTCTTCCAACCTGAATGATTCTATGAGGTTGGAAGGGACCTTTGAGATCATTGAGTCCAACCATCGACCTAACACAGACAAACCCCTCGCTAAACTATGTCCCTCAGCACCACATCTACCCACCTTTTAAAAACCTCCAGGGATGGTGACCCCACCACTTCCCTGGGCAGCCTGTTCTGAGGCTTGATAACCCTTTCTGTGAAGATTTTTTTTCCTAATATCCATCCTAAACCTCCCCTGGTGCAACTTGAGGCTGTTTCCTCATGTCCTCTCGCCTGTTCCTTGGGAGAAGAGACCAACCCCCACCTCCACGATGCAATGATTGCCAATATGGGGAGAGCAGGGGGGAATAAATTGAAGATATTTTGCTTTGCACGTTCTGAAATAGTATCTCCTGTCGCTGCTGGAGAAGACTATCAGGCTGGATAAGTTGAGAGGAAAATAGGGAAGTTTACTGGAGACCAGACTCTTCCAAATCCAGCCAGGTGCACTTGGATGAGTACTTATCACCTCTAGACTTCGTCAAGAAGCAGCAATAAGCTTCAGTGTCACCTCCAAGTCACGTCCGCAGCGCAGCGATGGCTCCGCTTGTTGACGAGCCAGGTGTGAAAGCTGCATGGGTCTTCCCAGCACGGGGCGTGCAGATCAAAGGCATCTTTACATATCAAAGGATAACGCGGCGAGGAACAGCATTTCATTAGTCAGGAAGTTATAAATTGATATCTTGATTGAAATAATTATCAAGAATTACAGGAAATACCCGCAGATGCATTTATATTCAAGAGGAGTCTTCAGGGAGCGGGGGGAAACTTTGCCCCAAATAGGAGTTTCTTGTTCAGGGATGCAGCACATCAAAATGAAGTCCCATCTTTCAGAACCCCCACCCATCACTCCTGCCTTTTACCTATTTTCTTAGAACAAACCAGATCCTTATTTTTTTTCCTCATATAATATTGGGCAGGGAGTGATTTTTAAGACTACTGGGGTCCAGTACCAGCTCCACACTGGTACTTGGTGGAGCTGCAAAGCAGATATGTGTGAACTGCAATCATTTCAAAGCCCTTTTGCTCCCCTCTGGCTTTTAGGTCCCTGGAATCCACGGGGAATTTTTCCATCTCAACAGGGATATAAATCGGGAATGTGAAGGACAAAAAAAAGTCTTATTCAGTAAATGCTCATATACAGAAAAAAACCAGTGAATTTTCCTCCCCTGCCTAAGCCATGGAAAATAATCCCCCAAACAAGAAAATTTCCAGGGTGAAGATGACATAGAAATAGTCTGATTTATATCAGTGCTAAAGAAAAATAATGAATGCCAATATCCTCGATTCAAGGAGGACATTCACCAGAGAAGGTCACAGGGGTGAAGCAAAGGCCTGGAAGACATGTCTCCTGGTGAAAAGCTCAGAGAACGTGCTCCACCACTCAGTTCTTCAAAGATAAAGTTACAGGGAGGGGGGATTAGAAACACATTCTCTGAGGACAACTGTGGAAAACAAGCAACGGGCACCTTCAGCCGACGTTTTGTCCAATCCAACACCCAGAAGCTCAAGTGGGACAGGCTGAAGTTCAAACTCAACGAAGACGCCAGCCCCTGCTCGCGTCCCCAGCGAGGGATGGCAGGGACAGATGGAGCCTGAGAGCTGGAAGGAGGGAACATTGCTTGGAGGAGTTATTTATGATCCGCCGGGAAAGCGAAGAGATACACAGCCCGGGAGTCCCTGGGGATCTGTCCCAGGCCTGGTACTGCTCAAAATATTTTTTTAATAATTACTTGCATGAATAGAAAAACTTGCTTCTTACAGCTGCAAATGATACCAAGCCGGGAGGGACTTGAAGTACTTTGGAGGATGGGCTGGAACTTCAAAACAATCTTGACACATTAGAGAAATAGCCTGGAAAAAAGAAAAAAAAAAAACAAAAACCAAAAAAAAAAAAAAAAACCCCAAAAGAAAAAAAAAAACAGGC
>NW_015090864.1:2178485-2228735 GCF_001431845.1 Calidris pugnax
TTCCTGACACAGGCCAGGATGCTGGTGGCCTTCTTGGCCACCTGGGCACACTGCTGGCTCATGTTCAGCCCACAGGCCACCAACACCCCCAGGTCCTTTTCTGCCAGGCAGCTCCAGCCCCTCTGCCCCCAGCCTGTAGCACTGTAGGGGGTTGGTGTGACCCAAGTGCAGGACCCAGCACTTGGCCTTGTTGAACCTCATCCCATTGGTCTCGGCCCCTCCATCCAGCCTGTCCAGATCCCTCTGCAGAGCCTCTCTACCCTCCAGCAGGTCGACACTGCCACCCAGCTTGGTGTCATCTGAGAACTTACTGAGGGTGCTCTCAATCCCCTTGGACAGATCATTGATAAAGATGTTAAAGAGAACTGGTCCCAGTACCGAGCCCTGTGGGACACCACTTGTGATTGGACACCAGCTGGATTTGACTCCATTCCCCACCACTCTCTGGGCCCGGCCTTCAGCCAGTTTTTAACCCAGCGGAGGGTATTCCCATCCAAGCCATGGGCAGCCAGTTTCTCCAGGAGGATACTGGGGGAGATGGTATCAAAGGCTTTGCTTTTATCCCAAGTTCAGACCCTATTTTCCTTCCCGGGGGTCACAACTCCACCAGGAAGAGCTTTTTCTCTTCGGTTGGTGGAGGCAGGGAGGGGATTCCACCTGACAAGTGAGACCCCGACCCATCAAGATCCTGAATTTGTGTTTTCTATATTTCTCACCCTCCCAGTAACTTGCCCACCCACAGGTATCTGCTGGATCCAGCAACAACATGGATTTAATTCTCAGAGGAACTCATCTCGAATTCTAGGTTCTTCCCACCAATTTTGTAATAATCAGGTTTAATTTTATACCCGGCAACGGCAACATTAGGAAGTTTACTTACAACCCTTGAATTACAGCACAGTGATGTGAAAATCCAAGTATCAAAGAAAGGCTACTTGGAGAAGGAAGGTGGAGACACCCTCACACGCACACAAATTCCCTGCAAAAAATATTTAGCTTATTTTCTCCCTAGAAAAGAAATCACAGGATCATGAATTTATGTTGGAAACCAGCGCTCATGTGGTTCAATGTCTTGCTCAAAGCAAGGGCTTTCTCATCTCTTTATTTCCTCGCTGCTCTCTCAGCGCTCAGTCCAAGGATGGGGACCCAAAAGGAGCCTTAACCCGTATCCTTCACAGCCCAAACATCTTCTGAACATCAAGAAATACTTCTTGGGTACCAAGATCTCATGGGAGGTGAGGCTGCCATGGGTTTCTTCATGTCTTCTGTGTCTTTGCATCCCTAGCTGACATCAACTCGTTAGTGGGGATCATTAGAATGGGTGCCCCAAAAACTCAGCACCAGAACTGGTGCCTGGGGGTATTTTTTCCAGGTGGGTCATGGAACGGGCCACCTAAACGCTATATAAATTCTATATATAAATACATTATATATATAAATCCGATATGAGGGAGGAGATCATTGTGCAGTGGATATTACCCTGCTTTTTAAGTTGGTCCTGTTTGTCCCTGGGCTGAGTTACAGCAGAGGAAGAGAGTGTTGCCAGGTCTTCGTTTTGGGGGAAAAAGAGCTTATTTCGAGTGTTACTTAACCGCAGGTTTTAAGATCGAGGCCTCTGCGCTGGATGCACCAAGCAAGCCAAGCCCAGCGGCCCAAGCCAAGTTGTCCTCACTGCTGTTGCGTTTGAGAAACAATCTCTATTAACAACTTGACTTGGCAGTTTCAACATTTTTGGGGAGAGAAATATTTTTATTCTCCCACCAGGCCTTTCTCCAGCCATTATTGGCTACTGCTTTCCTGCACGAACAATTTAACTCCTCTTCCATTCAGAGCGCCGGACAAAGGCAAATTCAATAAAATTTAACCTTTTGCATGAAAAAAAACATGTGGATTCTATGTTCCAGGTGGGAAAGCAATAGGATTTTATCATTTTATTTTTTTTAAAGCCCTTGACGAGGCCATTAAAGGAACTCAGTTGCCACAGGACTGGAGAAAAGGTCCTTTTATTACACAAAAGCTGGTCAAAAGACAAGAAGCAAAAGGCAGGGCTTTAATGGCCACTTTTCAGGATGGAGAAGAATCCGTGGTGTGGTTCACCAGAGGCGGAGTCTGGGGCTTTTCAACATCCTCACGAGCAATCTGGAGGTGTAAGAGCAGACCCACATCTCCACATTTGCAGACGAGATCTTCCAAGGTCATCAAATGCCCCACTGATGGCAAGGAGCTCCTGAAGGCTCTCAAAAAAAAAGAAAAAGCAGAGAAGAAAGTTTTGGATGAGTTTTGGTACAGGAATACATAAAGCCCGGAGGAAAAAGGTCTAAACTTCCGTTGCGCGATGCTGGGGTTAGAACTGGCAGCTCTAGCTGAGATCTTGGATTGCCACCAGCAGCTCTCCGAAATCGCTGGCTCAACATCCAGCCAAGGTGTGTTCAAGGTGGCAGCCAAAAAATCGTTATTTTTCTGCCTTCCCTGAGCACATCCAACCCTCAGGGCATCACTTTGCTGCTATGGGAAACCCTGGTGCATCCAAATTTCTCCTGCTGTGTGTAGTCCTGATCTCCAAGATGAGCAAGATGGTGTTGGAGAAGCAGAAAGAAGGAAGAACTAACATGACTAGTGGGATGGGGCAGCTGCTTTACCAGGTGAGATGACAAGCTCAGGACCCTTCAACCTGGAGAAGGGGAGGCTGTTGGGAGCTCACGGGCAAGGTGTAGCAAATCAAAACTATTACTCAAAGGAGTAGGACGTCAGTTTAAAACAAACAACAAAGTCCTCCCTAAGTCAGCAGGCTGCCACAAGAGCCAAATTTGTTAATAGATTCAAAGAAGGTTTGAAGAAACTCATGGGCAATATGTCTGCCAACTGATACTAGAGGGAATGGGCAGGCTGGTATCCACCAACACCCACAGAATCATTGAGGTGATGACATCCAATTCGGGCATTGGAACAGGCTGCCCAGGGAGGTGGTTCAGTCACTATCCCTGGATGTGTTTAAGGGATGTTTAGATGTGGTACTGAGGGATATGGTGTAGGGGAGGACTTTGTAGAGCAGGGTAGATGGTTGGACTTGATGATACCAAGGGTCTCTTCCAACCTGAATGATTCTATGAGGTTGAAAGGGACCTTTGAGATCATCGAGTCCAACCATCGACCTAACACAGACAAACCCCTCGCTAAACTATGTCCCTCAGCACCACATCTACCCACCTTTTAAAAACCTCCAGGGATGGTGACCCCACCACTTCCCCAGGCAGCCTGTTCTGAGGCTTGATAACCCTTTCTGTGAAGATTTTTTTTCCTAATATCCATCCTAAACCTCCCCTGGTGCAACTTGAGGCTGTTTCCTCATGTCCTCTCGCCTGTTCCTTGGGAGAAGAGACCAACCCCCACCTCCACGATGCAATGATTGCCAATATGGGGAGAGCAGGGGGGAATAAATTGAAGATATTTTGCTTTGCACGTTCTGAAATAGTATCTCCTGTCGCTGCTGGAGAAGACTATCAGGCTGGATAAGTTGAGAGGAAAATAGGGAAGTTTACTGGAGACCAGACTCTTCCAAATCCAGCCAGGTGCACTTGGATGAGTACTTATCACCTCTAGACTTCGTCAAGAAGCAGCAATAAGCTTCAGTGTCACCTCCAAGTCACGTCCGCAGCGCAGCGATGGCTCCGCTTGTTGACGAGCCAGGTGTGAAAGCTGCATGGGTCTTCCCAGCACGGGGCGTGCAGATCAAAGGCATCTTTACATATCAAAGGATAACGCGGCGAGGAACAGCATTTCATTAGTCAGGAAGTTATAAATTGATATCTTGATTGAAATAATTATCAAGAATTACAGGAAATACCCGCAGATGCATTTATATTCAAGAGGAGTCTTCAGGGAGCGGGGGGAAACTTTGCCCCAAATAGGAGTTTCTTGTTCAGGGATGCAGCACATCAAAATGAAGTCCCATCTTTCAGAACCCCCACCCATCACTCCTGCCTTTTACCTATTTTCTTAGAACAAACCAGATCCTTATTTTTTTTCCTCATATAATATTGGGCAGGGAGTGATTTTTAAGACTACTGGGGTCCAGTACCAGCTCCACACTGGTACTTGGTGGAGCTGCAAAGCAGATATGTGTGAACTGCAATCATTTCAAAGCCCTTTTGCTCCCCTCTGGCTTTTAGGTCCCTGGAATCCACGGGGAATTTTTCCATCTCAACAGGGATATAAATCGGGAATGTGAAGGACAAAAAAAAGTCTTATTCAGTAAATGCTCATATACAGAAAAAAACCAGTGAATTTTCCTCCCCTGCCTAAGCCATGGAAAATAATCCCCCAAACAAGAAAATTTCCAGGGTGAAGATGACATAGAAATAGTCTGATTTATATCAGTGCTAAAGAAAAATAATGAATGCCAATATCCTCGATTCAAGGAGGACATTCACCAGAGAAGGTCACAGGGGTGAAGCAAAGGCCTGGAAGACATGTCTCCTGGTGAAAAGCTCAGAGAACGTGCTCCACCACTCAGTTCTTCAAAGATAAAGTTACAGGGAGGGGGGATTAGAAACACATTCTCTGAGGACAACTGTGGAAAACAAGCAACGGGCACCTTCAGCCGACGTTTTGTCCAATCCAACACCCAGAAGCTCAAGTAGGACAGGCTGAAGTTCAAACTCAACGAAGACGCCAGCCCCTGCTCGCGTCCCCAGCGAGGGATGGCAGGGACAGATGGAGCCTGAGAGCTGGAAGGAGGGAACATTGCTTGGAGGAGTTATTTATGATCCGCCGGGAAAGCGAAGAGATACACAGCCCGGGAGTCCCTGGGGATCTGTCCCAGGCCTGGTACTGCTCAAAATATTTTTTTAATAATTACTTGCATGAATAGAAAAAAAAAAAAAAAACAGGCTGCAATTTAGTAGAAACAAAGGGAAAACTGGCTGCTTGTGTAAGAAGAGTTGAGCTGCAGAGCACAGGGAACGGGGATGCAGCAAGGGAGGGCGGAGGGGGGAGACGCTGTCGTTGCCGGCAGGAGACGTGGGGCCACGCTGTAGATCCACGTGGCACCACCAAGGCTGGGCTGGAGAACATTGTCTGCTTGGTTACGGTGATTTGAGGAGGTTACGGGCTGGTTGCAGAGTCCAGGAGATGGTCAGATCTAAGAGGTGGAAAAGAAACACCAACTAAACCCAAAAACCAGCCCCGAAAAACCCCAGAGGACTTGGAGCTATTTAGGCCAGAGAAGACCAGATTTGGGCAAGAGCTACTACAACCCTTTTATGAATATTTAAGGTGGGCTTTTTCCTTCTACTTAAACGCTGGAGTGGAAGGAAAACAGTAATTCTCTTTCTTCTCTAGTAGTGATGGGCTTAGGTGGCAGCAAAGGTGCTTTAGTTTAGCAATCAAAAAATATATATATATTTTTTTAAATAGTGTGGATAGTTCAGGCAATTTTGGTTTTGGCACTTCAGCTGCTGGATCTGGGCACTGGTGATTTTTTAGACAGGTTGGATAAGAACTACCATGATTTCTACAGATAGAGTCGATCCTGCCACTGTGGAAGGAGGAAACGGGGCTGAAAAGGTCCCTTTTGGCTCCGTTCTCTTCCACAAACTTTTTCTGAAAGGCGTTGGTTTGAAGATTTTGGCAGAAATGAAAGACCATCGTGGAATCCATGCACTTTCCTGCAGGAGCTCTGCAGGAATTCCATTACTACAGCTGGATTTCACCACCTGTACGGGTCTGTTGTTTTCAGATAGAGCTGTTCTAATAAAAAATGGGGTTTTTTTGGGCTTTGTTTCCCCCTCTAGTTTAATGCAAAATGGTAAAAAGGCATAGAATCTAAAATCATACCCAGTAGCAGAGGCACAACGAGGCAGTTTCATCTGTTACTGGCTCTCACATTCCTGGATCAGCTCCTGTTGGCCACATTACCCTTGGACACCTCTCGTATCTCCAATGACCCACCCCACAGAGCTCAGTGAGGAACCACATCTTTGTGACCCACTTGTGAGCTCGCGAGAGTGGAGAACTGCCCCAGATGGCACCAGGTGGCCTTGGTGGTACAAAAAAAACAAGGTTCATTTCAAAGTCTTAGGTAACACTCTGGTCTCCAGACCATCTTTCCATGGATGAGAAGGTCAAGTACTCCATAACCTCCTTCCCCCTGGTTTTTTGACTCCTTAAAAAGAACAACTGCTTGTCACGAGGAAGAGATTTACATTTGATGATTCAAAGAATGGTTAGAGTTGGAAGGGACCTTAAAGATCATTGAGTTCCAACCCCGGGACCTGGGCAGGGACGCCTCCCACCACACCAGGTCGCTCCAAGCCCCATCCAGACTGGCCTTGAACCCCTCCAGGGATGGGGCAGCCACAGCTTCTCTGGGCAACCTGTTCCAGGCTCTCACCACCCTCACTGCAAAGAATTCCTTCCAAATACCTAATCTAAATCTCCCCTCTTTCTGTTTAAAACCTTTGCCCCTCGTCCTATCGCCCATATGCCTTTTTTGGCCATTAAGAAAGCTTTTTCTTTTTTTAAATCAGTGTAACAATGTCAATTTTATATGTTTATTCTCTTGGTTGCAGCATCTGTTTCAGGGACTCCACAGGCTCTGGTGCAGGTACCTTCAGAGCTTTCCTGGTACAAAAGAAGTGAGGTCCTGGAATAAAAGCAGCGTAGCAGGGATTGTAACCAAGGTGCAGGTGCACAAAGAATGGAAAAATAAAAAAAAATAAGGCAAGAGGACAAATACATGATCCTTTCTCTGTCAGTTTGCAGGTTTTTGCAACAACTGCGGGCGAACCGCTGTGTTTAATAATGGCTTCATAATGTGGATTTATTTTTTTTTAAATAAAGGCTTCTGAGGACTTTGGCCCATTAAAGAAATAACACTGGGGGTGGGGAATTCATTCATTTTTTTTCCTACTGTAACGTGCAGTTTGATCATTTCATTGAGTGTCCTTAGCTCCTGTTTTGAGCAAGGGATGGTTCTGTGGTCACTTCATTTCACTTCACTTTCTGTGTCTTCCCTCTAGGAACCTTCCTGATCCTCCTCAAGCTTCTCACGGCTCAGTGTCCAAAACACATCCAGGAGAAGTCCCGCAGGCGCTGCCGGGTGGTGGGATGGGCAGTGGAGGCCCTAGGAGAGGAGGAGAACTCTTCCTTGGCCTCTCTCCCCGGGTGCACGATAAGCAGAAGAAAAAGGAAGCCCAAGAGGAAGGGCAGCCCCTCCCTGGCTGAATTACGGAATTAATCAGGGAATTAATTAGGGAATTTTGCAGGCTAAGGCCAGGACTAGGACGTAATGCCAGGGTGGGAGGTACAAGAGCTCACAAGCTGCGTTGAGCTCAACGCTCTCCATGTCAGACCATCCTTTGGGTAAGGACATTGGTGTTCTTGGGCTGCACCATGCTGTCAAAGGCAGCTACACATCACAGCAGAAACCTCAATTAATCCCAAATTAACGCCCACCCCCTCTGCGACTGAAGTATTATCTTTGTTAAGAAAAACCCAACCCATTCTGCCCCAGACTGTCTGGTTTCACGCAGAGGACCATCCTACCTACTCCAGCAGAATTCCAGGGATGTTATTAAATTCAAGACTGGGTCCCTTCAAATTGTTTATATACATTTTCAAACAGTTTTCAGTTGCCACAGTAATTTTAAAATTTTCAAAGCAGTTTAAAACCCGGCGGAAAAATCATTATTCTTTCGCAACCATATAAAAAAAACCCAACAAACCCAAAATAAAATTATATTTATATGGCTGTTAAGTAGGGGTGGAGCACCCGAAGCCTTATCTTCTCGTGATTTAAATCCCAGGCAGCGTTCCCTTTGGAAACGACACCAGATGGATGCCAGGGGGCAGCTCAAGGTCATCTAAACCCCACGTCCCGGCTCCAAACTGTAAGCGTGATCCTCGTGAACCACACAAAAACCACCCACGGAAATTCAATCTCTGGGGGACCCTCCTAGAGAGCACTTTCCCCCCCCCCGACCCCAAGGGCGAGGAGGCAAACAGCCCTGATTTAAAGGTGATACAGCAGGAGGGAAACCAATCTCTGGGGGACCCTCCTAGAGAGCACTTTCCCCCCCCCCACCCCGAGGGTGAGGAGGCAAACAGCCCCGATTTAAAGGTGATACAGCAGGAGGGAAACCTCTTGGCATCGTTGGAAAAGCGCATTTTATTGCCGTTGCTTTGTAAATACGCGCTTTGGAAGAATTCATGGTTTTAGGAGCCAGATGGTTGGTTTAATATCACCTAATTCTAGGCGAGTGGCTCACCTGCAGCTGGGGGCACAAAGCTCATTCCGACAGAGCTGCACCAAAATATTCACAGAATCACCGAATCTTCTAGGTTGGAAGGGACCTCAAAGATCATCTTGTCCAACCGTCAACCTAACTGACAAAAATAGACACCCACACAACAAACAAGGAGCATCATCACTAAACCAGACCTCCCAGCACTACATCAACCCGGCTTTTGAACCCCTCCAGGGATGGGGCCTCAACCCCCTCCCTGGGCAGCCCATTCCAATGGCTGAGAACCCTTTCAGTGAAAAAATTTTTCCTAATATCCAGCCTGAACCTCCCCTGGGGCAACTTGAGGCCATTTCCTCTCGTCCTGTCGCCTGTGACTTGAGAAAAGAGACCGACCCCCACCTCTCTACACCCTCCTTTCAGGGAGTTGTAGAGAGCAATAAGGTCTCCCCTCAGCCTCCTCTTCTCCAGGCTGAATAACCCCAGCTCCCTCAGCCTCTCCTCATAAGACTTATTCTCCAGACCCCTCACCAGCTTTGTCGCCCTTCCCTATACCACATCACCTGCTGCCAAAACAATCTTATTTACAACTCCCCCAGTTTGGGGTATTATTTTTATTTATTTTTTTTTATGAAACTACTTATACTCGAAGTAATAATTTCCTTACATCAGCAGGATTAAAGATTTATTTTAATAGAAAGAAATAAATGTCACTACTGAGTAATAGATAACCGGGTGTGCGCTATTTTTACCCTTCCCTGTCTCCTCCTGGCTCGAGGGGACGGCTCGACCTCTACGGCGGCGGGTCCTCAGCACCTGGGAGCAGCCCTGTCACTCCAAGCTTCAGCTTCTGCACCAAATATGGCCTTTTAAACACAAAAAAAAAAAGAAAAGAGACATTATAGAGTTAAGAGAGAGGTTGTTAATTAACTCTTTAACAAGGATAACAGGCTCTTTTACACTAGAGCGCAGCACGGAGGTTGGCCAACATTTCTTAGTTATTTTTTTTCTTCTGCCATCTTTGATGTAGCCATGCATCCTTCCCCTAAATTATCATTTTTTTACACCTTTTATCAGCTATCACTCAGCATTCCTACTTTTTCTTGTGCCTCTTCTCCCCCCACAAAGTTTGGGAAACGCCAGTTTAACCAGCTCACGGTAAAGACTAAACCAAAACACCGAGGGAAACACTTCCACTTGTCCTTTTTTCCTTAGATGGAGACAATTAACCTTTCCATTAGGACAGAGGTGGTATTTTCCAAAGAAATCCAGGGTTTTTTGGCAACAGAAGGTCTCCTAAGACTAATGGATTAGTCTGCTGAGCCGGTACATCTGCCGACTGGCGCTAACACCCCGTTTCCAAAAGGATGTGGGAACGTGTATCGGGGCAAGAATATTCAGCCAAACAATTAAACTGGGCCCCATTGGGAGATTTCCGGGGAGATCTGTTAAGTGTCTCTTTTCACAAACCTTTTTCCGTGGCTCGAGGAAACGGCGAGGCCTCAAATCACTGGGAAATTTCAAAATATTTGTTCCTCCAGCGAGGATTATGTAAACGCCAGGAGCGAGTCCTGCCGAGGAATCTCTCCCTATGTAGGTCAGGAAAAGGAAAGGCAACTTCTACCGAGTCTTGCGAGGGAACGAAAACGACACAAATTGAAGTGGATTTTTAATTTTCCTGCCCCTTTCCCCCTCGAGCAGCAAGAGATTTTTCCAGATGTAGAGAAAAAGCAGCGTTTGCAGATATGTACAAAAGTTTTATTTTACAAACGGCGACTACTTTTTGGATAACAAAATTGCAAAAACATAGACCGACGTTAGAAAAAACCAGCCGAGGGGTACATTTGTCTCTCTGAAACACGATTTAACAGAATTCATTAAGTAAAAATACTCCCCTCCCTCCCTCCCTCCCCAGCCATCGCCCAGATGGAATTTCTTCATAAAGCTTTAATTCAAGGTAGGAAATGGACAGAGATGACATTGCAACAATTTTGGACAACTGCAATGAATTGATTGATCATATTTCTGTTATTTTTAAGGCCGGAGAAAGGTAACTGAAATATGACAAAGTCTGATTCTGAAGCAATTTCTTCCTCTAAAGGTGCTGAATGGAGACGTTCATACTTGTCTATTTTGTTATAGCACTAACCAACTAGTTCTGTTTTTTCAGTAAGGGAAGAAACAAGTTACTTTTGTACTTAAAACTATGAAATGGCAACAAACAGCACCTGGAGTTAGGAATTCTGCCTTTGTTCAGGACACTGGAATGGCTGCTACTCTTAGAAATGTGTGTAAATGGGCATTGACTGGAGTCATAAATGCACTGATTGTTAAAAAATAAGAAGCTTACAAAATATTGATTCCAAAGGGTTACGTGCACACATTTTCATTGAGCTACAAGAGTAGGAAGGGTGTAAATCCAGCCTTTTGGGTTCTTCTAGAAAGTGAAAAACTTGTGACAAATTCAGTTTTAGGAACTTGGGTACAAATGTCTTGTTCAGCTGTTCACAGAGAGAGAGGAAGGGCATCACCCCACTCTTCAAACTTCACTTGGAACTTTTCTTTTCATGTTTCAGTAACGCACCAAAAGCTCATTTTGAGTAGTTTCTTTCAATCAAAAAGAGACAGTATGAACTGATGTCTAAGCCAGAAATTACCGCTTTTAATTTTCAAAGCTGCTGGGTCCTGATGAGATTTTAAAAAAAAAAATAAAATATAATTTTCAATATTTGAAAACATTTGAGAAAATGAAAGCATCTCAAGATATTACAGAAAGTCAGTAATGAAAACCATTATAATACAACAGTGTTCATTAGCTCTAATAAAGCTACGTTAGTCTGGTTTGTTTTTTTTCCACTACAGACCCCAGTTTTCAGGTTATGTTATGCCATTAAAAAAATCTGTTTCTTAGTACAGAACTTTCTAAACATTGAAAAACTTTACAAGTTATTGTAAATCAACTCAATCAGAATATTGCAAAAATTACTCAACGCTCTTCAGTTTAGATCTACGGGGGTTTTTTCCAAACCATTTACCTGCAACATGGAGTCATTTTTGGTATTAAACTTTACTTTGAAAAGTATTGCCCGTGCTTTTTATCAGGCAAACCAGTATTTTTGGAGTCATATCACTTGAACAATATATAGTTCAGTATCTGCAATAGCAATATCCAATATTCCCTGTGGCAAAGGGGATACACCTACAGACATTTTATAAAGGAACCATTATGGTTTGTTTTCTCAAAAAAATTATCATCACGTAAGTTTTTTTAAAAAGTGTTTTGGACAAACTCATGATATACAGAACAGTTTATAACATTCAACTTCAAAATGTGTTGAAGTACACCACGCAACGTATTTTGAAATGAAATGCAGAAAGTGTTTAGACACACTTTTTTTAGACTCTTAAGAACATTGTTGCTTATCACAAAATTAACTTTTAAACCGAAAAGTTGAGATAAGTTGGATATGAAACTCCTTCATTGCACTTTTGCTCACTTCTTGTCAGTTTGACAATCCCCAGGGTGGATAATCTCCCCCTTTTCAGGAGAGTTCTGTGAGATCCCGGGATGGGAAGGATTAAGACAGAGCGGCAGTCTTTGTGTTCATCACCCAGCTGCTGTGGTTATGCTCTAGATAATGCAACAACCAACGAACAGGACAGCATGGAACCCACCTTCCAGCATTTAAAAAAGAAAAAAAAAACCCAACATTTTAATAAACTAGAAATGGCAGGCTTGGAAAGAAGTTTTCTTCACAGTTTTATAGTTGCTAACACATATTTAACAGTTACAGGCAGAAAGCCCCAAGGTGTTTGTAACCGGACTTGAAGACTGTACCGATTGCTGCAGCTGGAAAAGCAGCAGCAGCAAATTCACCCAAGTGTTGCTCATGGCTTGGAAAATCCAATTCAAGGAAATAAAACTGGTGGGGTTGTTTTTTTCCCCCTCTTTTGTAAAAGTAGCATTTGACATAAAATCAAAAATCAGTTGAGTTGAGCTCAGTACTTCTCTCCGTAAGTGCACAGTCAAGCGAGTTCACTGGGAAGTTTCACCTAACTCGGTAAACACCCTTCAACTTCACTTGCCACACTGTCAAAACAGGTGTGTTTTGTTGGTTTTTCTTAAACATAACACTCAAAATTATTAAATACAGTTTCCATCATCAAAGAAATGTTTTCAGCTGTATCTGCTGCTTTCACTGGGACTTCGATTGTTAGAGTAACTGCGATCGCTCTCACTGTCGGAGCCGTAAGATCTACAAAGAGAAGATTAAAATGCTTCAAAATTGCTTTTGGAACTTCAAATTCAAAATTGCATCATGTAAAAAAAAAAAAAAGCTGTCAAAAGAGACACACACGAGACAAGAAGAAAACAATACAAGTCTATCACAGAATCATATTTCATGTAACTGAAACATTAAGGGACACTCAAAATAATCATTACTTTCGTGTGAGGAAATCCCTGTGTAATTCAAGTCAAACTGCATTTGTAACCACAAAATTTCTTGCTTTCTCTGATACAGCTAAGAAATCATCCAAAATGACTGGTTTTGTAAGGGCTAATCACTGACTGAGAAGTATATTCTAGCAAATATAATTTTTTATATATATGTATAATTTTATATTGCAAGTGCTTCTCAACAAAGACAATTTCACAAATCCTTGCTTTATATGTTACAGTTTTTCACTCAAAGAAGGGTCTTAAGGCTCCTTAACACCACCAGGAGTGTGTGAGTGTCTGCAGAGTGGAAGTCAGAGATTAAAATGTTTTGGCTTCTCCAGAAGAATCCCAAACTCAGCACCTTGGGATTGGCCAAACATCAAGACAGAGTCCAGACGGTCTCAGACAAGGCACAGGACACATTTAAATTACACAGAATAAACTTTTATTAGAGATTTTCTAGCCTCGTGCCTGGAAGGAAAGCTTTCTAAATGAAAGACAAGCACATCCTAATCCAACATTGTTTCTCTGAAGCTTCCCAACATCCTAAACCAATGATTTTGCAAGTCTCTTTCCACACCCTTGCTTAATCTCATTAATTTCCCCTCAAACACGAGATGAAAGTTGTTTTAGTGTCAGAACTAGATGTGGAAATGTGTGAGAGCAAAGTCCACTAAGAGTGGGTACAAAGTTGCAACAAAATGACTCCGAGGACAGGAGAGGATGAAAATTTACAGTAGTCTTAAAGATCTGCCTGATTTACCACTAAGATGGAGATGGAAGTTGTTTTAGTGTCAGAACTAGATGGGGAAATGTGAGAGCAAAGTCCACTGAGATTGGGTAAAAAGTTGTAACAAAATGACTCCAAGGACAGGAGAGGATGAAAATTTACATTAGCCTTAAAGATCTGCCTGATTTACCACTAAGATGGGACATTTTAAAAAGTCACTGATATTCAAAAAAACTAATCTTCATCCTGTTCCACTTCCAAACTTTGTGAGATGTGCTCCCTTACACCTGGGCTGAGGAGAATTAAACTGATCCAAAATTCATCAGAAGCCCACTGGATTTGCAAGTAAAATATTCTTTCAAAATATATTCTAGGAAGTTAAGAATTGCTATCCAGAATTAATTTTTAATTTCCCTTCCAGATTTTTTTTTTTAAGTCCACCTTTGCAGTCTAGCTAAAAAAAATTTACCAGCCAATGGAATTTTTGCATGCCAGGTAGCTTTTAATCCCTTGATTTAAATCTCAAGGGCTAGTTCGTTGTAGTTTTTAAAAAATTAAAATTATTAAAAAAACCCAGACACGCTTATTTTGAATGCACAGATACAATGAACTGGAGCCTTCTCAAATCTTTATAGGATTTCTAGATAGAGCTTACCAGGGAAACAAGGGGTTTTTTCCCCCATCCTCAAGTTTAGTTCATGTCAGAAATTCTAATTTCCTTACACGCTTGCTCTAATTCTAATTGTTTTTAATTACTACATTTGGTAACAATGTTTATTTTATGTTTGGGGGAAAAAACCCCAAACAGTTAGCCTTCATAATAGTTTTAAGTATGTATTTATCACCTTCTTTTGCATAAATAGTGTCAGAGCCACAGAGGCAAGGTCATACCTGGATCTCCTGGTGTAACTCCTGGATCTCCGATAGCTGTCACTCCTTTTACTCCTGCTTCGACTCCTGCTGTAGTAACTGTCGTACGTGTACGACCTACTTTAAAGGGAAAAGAAAGTCATTGTAAATCTACAATTTCTTGTTTGAAATGCTTTTTACTTTACAGGCATGTTTTAAAGACATTTATATACAGGGATAAGCGCCTATATAGGAGTTACTTTTGAAGGATGCGGCGAACAGAATAATTCTACATTTTACAAAAGTTTAAACGCAAGAACAAGGACGTTCAGAACAACAGTAAAAACCTCGAGATTTAATCTAGAAAAGACTTAGTGTTTAAAAAGTTTGGTGTTTTCTCTACAAATTTTAAACAGAGTAGGAATCTTGTCTGCTGATACTTCTGAAAACAAGTAACAAAGTGATTCCATTTATAACTCCATTTTATTTTAACAATTAAGGGAAATGTGTTTGCTATTACTGATCTCATACCATCACCTAGAACTGTGATGCCAGGACGATTTGCTTATTTTCAGCTTTTGAAAGTATCTTATGTTGATTTTGCTTTGATTTAAGCTGACATCACGATACTGCATTTTTAAGTCCCATAAAGAGGTGTTCTTATACTAAGATATTTTTAAAATACGTACATTTATTGCGGAGTTTGCATAAAACTATATTCCATACCTGGATCGACTGTGATGACCGTAAGAACTACTTCTGGATCTACTTCTACTGTAGGTTCGACTGGCAAAAACAAGAACACAGAGATATTTTGTCAGAAACAAGTGCTGAAGAGAGCTGGGGGAGAAGGGAGCGAGAGGAGAGGACCACGTTTTGCTCAGAATTCCTTATCCATACTGCAAGCATCGGGCTGTTGTGCCCCCATTTACTGATTTTGTAATACAGCCCACCCACTACCTCCAGTTGGAGACACTCACCTACGACTCTTGTAACTGTGGTAAGAACTGCTTCGACTTCTCGACCGGTCTCTACTGTACCATCCTCTGCTTCGGCTTCTTGTATAGCTTCTGGACCTACAAGCAATGAACAACTTTGAAAAGCACAAAGTAAAATCACAGAATCACAGAATCTTCTAGGTTGGAAGGGATCTTAAAGATCATCTTGTCCAACCGTCAACCCAACTGACAAAAATAGACACCCACACAACAAACAAGGAGCATCATCACTAAACCACACCTCCCAGCACTACATCAACCTGGCTTTTGAACACCTCCAGGGATGGGGCCTCACCCACCTCCCTGGGCAGCCCATTCCAATGGCTGAGAACCCTTTCAGTGAAAAAAATTTTCCTAATATCCAGCCTGAACCTCCCCTGGTGTAACTTGAGGCCATTTCCTCTTGTCCTGTCGCCTGTGACTTGAGAGAAGAGACCAACCCCCATACAATACAACTGAAGAGAAGAGTAGCAAAAAACAGGACACAAAAGCAGTATAAAGCTTTATCTTTTAAGCCGAGTATTTATTCCATACTTGCTAAATGTGCTGTTTGAAAGAAAAACGTGAGTAGAAAATGCTAGAACTTTCAAGTCAGCACGGTAGGCTGTGAGAGCAGCACAAACTTCTTACCTATATGAATATGTAGAACTTCGGGATCGACTTCTTGAGTGACTGTAAGAGATGGACCTCGTTCTGTGCCTGGATTTCGACTCAGACTTACTTCGGGACCTGCTGAGGCTCCTGGACGGGCTGTTGTCATCTCTACTTGGTGATTCTTCCTCACTGGAACTTTCTTGATTCCTTGGCCTTCGGTTTAACCGTGCTGTTTTTCTAACCTCGTCAAACAGAGACCCAGGCCTAACTTTATTTTTAGCTTTTATTTCGATTCTTAAACCTGCTGGTTTAGGCTCTGGTGCTGAAGCTACGTTCTTAACTTCTGCAGCAGTACTAATTGTTGCTGGCTGTAAATTACCAACACCTTGCAAAGGCTTCCATTTATTGTCGATTATATTGCTTTGTGTATTTTCAGTAATTTCACTTTTTGAACTACAGTCTTTAGCACTAGACACGGGGACAGAGTTATTTTCTTGCTTTCCCGGTTCTTTTTCTTCTTTAATATTAATAAAGTCTATAATATTGTTTCCTAATTTGACAGTATCTTGTTCCGGGGGCTCCACCTGTAAATCTTTGTTTATACTAGCACTTAAAGCCTGAGGTTTAGCAGTGAGAATGACAGGAGACAAAACGTCCACATCGACCTTTCCTGGGGAGTTACGATCCGGAGTACAGATCTCCATGTTGTCATCTGTCTGAATAACATCTTCCAACCCGTTCTGGTTACTCTCTTCAGCTGGTTTAACTTCATTCTGACAAACAGTCACATTTATTCCTGAGTTTGTAACACTGGTTGAAGCATTTGTTTCAGTGCCATCTTTATCATGGTTACTGCGATCCGGTGAGGCATCACATAGAGAGTTTTTACCTAAAAGGCTTTCATCTGCACAAGACTTTTCACCATTTCCTATTTTATCTTTGACTATTTCGTCTTTTTCATGAACTTGTTTTTTCTCCTTTATGTCCTTGGTAAGCTGCTTTTCTTCTTTCTCATCCTTGGTAACGGGCTTTTCATTTATCTCCTCATCATCTTCCTCACCAAACTCCAGGGGGGGTTGCCAATGAAACATTTCTTTTCTTTTCTGAACTTTGTGTTTCTTCTCCTTTTTCCCTTTGGATTTTTCTTTTGCTTTTTTGGAATGCGATTTCTTAAGAGTTTTTTTCAAGCCATGTTTGTGTTTTTTTGACTTGCCTCTAATGTTTGTTGAGCTAGAACAAGAACTCTCCGATTCAGAAGACGACAACTGTTTGCTCGCCTTCCAGGTACCATCAGAATCCAGAAAGCCTTCTGAAGAATTTGATTGTTTTTTGATCCTTCTGCTAACACTAAGCTCCGTATCAGATCCCGATGAGGCCTCTCCTTCTTCTTTACCAGAGGAGGCTCTGGAATCTCCCCTATGATGCCTTGCCTCTCCCCTTTCAGAGTTTGATTCCGAGTCCCATTTACTACCTGAATAGGATTTTCGTTTCGTTTTTGCACCACCTCTAGGTTGCTCAGAGGATTTCTCCTTGGCTGCTTTCTTTTTAGCCTGCTCAGAATCCCGCTCGCACTTGGATTTCTCTTCCCTTCTCTCAGAACTTAAGCTATTTTTATCCTGTTTCTGGGTATCTCCTTCTAATTGAAAACGGCCTTCTTTTTCTTGGACACCTTTCGCTTTGGCAGAAGGCTCACTGTCGGTGGAGAAGTCTGAAGATGACAAACTGTCACTCTCTTTCAGTCCTTGCGAGGACTCGTCATAGTCTTTTGCACACTTATAAGGGAGAGTACTTTCAGAGCTCGTTTCTTGCCTCACTTGAAGAGACCGAGCTTTTTGACCACTCGATGCAGATTTTCTCTTGTTCCTGTGTCTGTCGTCATCACTGAGGGAATAATAAGACGTTGACTCACTATAACCCGACCTGTCACTGCGGTATTTACTCACCGATGGGGATCTGCCAGAAGAACGTGATTTTGTCCTAGAGCTGGATGGACTTCGAGACCTCGTGTAAGATCTGGTGTATGACCTGCTTCGAGAAGACCTGCTCCTTGACCTCAGCCAACTATCTGAGCTCCTGTCACTACGGGATTTGGAATAACCGCTTCGATCGCTGTCCGAACTCCTTTGTCGCTTACGATACGAGGAAGTAGTGTTAGCCTCTTTAATGACTACTAAATTGTAATTAGTTTGGGTGGGTACTAAATGGGTTGTTTTAGCTTTCATTTCCTGAATCCGCTCATAGGATGGCTTCCAGGGTTTCTGCCCAGGTTTCCACCTGGAAGGTGGTGGACTATCACTTAGAGGGATAACAGGGAGGTTTTCCGGGACAACTGGCGGTACGACAATTTTATCACTGGGGAGTATAACTGCTCTTACAGGCTCAGCACTCTTGACCAACTTGTTCTCGTTTAACCGTGTTGAGATATTTCGTGGAGAATTGGAAACCGTCTTTTGATGCCTTGGGTTAGAACTTGACCTTGACCTACTTCGAGAACGCGACGATTTAGATGCTGATCTTGATCTAGAACTTCTTCGGGAGTAAGATCTTGATTTAGACCTCGATCTGGACCTGGACCTGTAGTATGACCGAGTCCCTCTGCTTGATAACGTTGATGAGCTCTGGTCTTCCTTATCAGATTTTGACCAGTCTCTTCTGGATGAACGTCTGGAAGACAATGAAGAAGAACGAGATTTCCTTTCACGATCACAAGATGATTTTGTCCTCCTGAGGAAGGAATGAGAGGATTCTACGTCTGATGAGGCTGATGTTTTCTTTTTTTTCGCTTGTTTGTGCTTCTTGAAATGCTTCTGCTTTTTAGATTTCTTTTTGTGTTTCACCTTCTTTTTCTCTTTTCTGTGTTTTTTGTGATGGCTAGAATATCTCACAGTACTTAGATCAGAATAACCGTTATGTGACCAAGATCTTGATCTCCGGGACGCACTTCTATCATCCCACCTGCTTGTACATGGGTCACTCAACCTAGAAAACAAACAAACAAACCCCACAGTAAACAGAAATTCTTTAAAAACTTCAGACAAATGAAGTATTTTCCCCACTTCCAATGCAATTAAATTTTAAAAAAACCCCAAACAAACCATTTCTCCCCTGTTTACCAGACAACTGTGTTGTAACTGAGCTTCTTGCACTCGTTTTAAGATATGGAATTAAATCACTATCAAGAGACCTACTTCTCTATAACAAGTGCATCAGCCAACACGAGAAGATTTTGCATACTGTAGAACACGTGTAAAGAGATTTAATGTTTCAACTACTCTACTCCATAGGATTTTGAGCTCTATAACTATAGGATTCATAAAGATCATTTAAATACAAATTTTAAAACATCATCTTATTTAGTATTCTTGTAGCTGGTACACTGTAATACAGCAATAAACTGAACCTACTCAGTATATAAAAAGAACTACGAGTAATATTATTATTATTATTAATTATTCAATGATTACATATAATATTCTTCAGCCTTTTGAGGCTTATCTATCATAATACTAAAGAAGAGCTTCTATCAAATTAAGTCATCATTTTCCTTTTGAGGCTTATCTATCATAATACAAAAGAAGAGCTTCTATCAAATTAAGTCATCAGAAATTCTGGGGAGTTGGCTTCCATCACAGAGTTTCCAATTGCAGAAAGAATATATAACTAAAGCAATATAGGATTGGTGGATTTAGGATTGGTGGATTTGTTTGTCTTGGTATCCAAAGCAACCACATAACCAAGTTTGAGGCCAAAGGAAATCTGAAGTGACTGGCTCTACAGAAAGCAACAGGAAACTGGACAGGTCAATTAATTATTCCTTAAATAAATACCCAAGATGGCACCATCAGAAACAACTCTTCTGACTTTCTCACACTTTTCAGCATGTTTGTCTAGTGTCACATTGAAAGTTTTCCACTTCTTATTTTTGGAATTTAACACGAACGTGTTAACCACAAAGATATTTACATTTTTTTATTCAAACATGAACGACATGGTAGATCTACACTATTAAAGCTTGTGTAAAAAACCCAGGACATTTAGAAAGTTGTAGTAAGGATCTTACTTATCTCCTTTACTCCACTTTTCTCCACTGGGTGGTCTGTAGGTTCGTAGTCTCTGCATTTCCTCTTTCCAGTGAGGAGGGGTCTCGCTGCTCTCATCATCATCGGACTCGGAACACGATCGCGATCGAGGTGGGGTGTGATATCGCTGTCAAAGCAAAAAAAGATAGTTGGGTAAGATGTTTTTCTTTAAAAGAGACTGGAGAATACAGAAAATATGCTGTGCCTCTTCCACAGATTTTGCACGCAACTCCACGACACAAGTCAGACATCATCATCCACACCAAGTCCAGGAAGAAAACATAGATTCTAGGTTTCCTGCCTAAAATACCCACTTTTGGTACGTATCTATCCCACACGAGACCAGATTATGTAGCTAATTGTATCTTTTAAACTCTGAGAGCATTTCACAAAGCTTGAGAGGGGCCAACAGCTAAGCCATTTTTTCAAGAGATGAAAGAAAGAATCAAGGGAGAGGTCGTGGTTTCCCTTTAAGTAACACCTTCTGGAATAACACAATTACTGCAGATAATCAACTGGTTTTTTCAGGATGCTGAAGCCCAGATGTTTCACTTCAGTTAGCAGACACTTAACTGCTTGTATGAGTAAAGACGAGCTGTATTTCAAAAATTACTGCTGTTCAGCTCTTCAGAAATGGGAAACCAGTTTAAAGCACGTTCCAAGCAATAAAAAAGAAAAAAATTAAAAAATTATCCTTAGGCACAGCATTTAAGTAGGCAATAAGAGCTACTTGTGCCACAGAGAAAAAACTCTAATATTGCTAACTCATTATTTTCCATTACCCAGCTGGATACACACTTAGGTAAATTCTATGAAGAAATTAGCTGCTCCTTGACTCAATAAAGAAAAACCATCTGGATTTTACTCAATTATTTCGAGCCACTTCTAAAAGCAAGCAATACGTGCCCACCAGAAATAAATAAATAAAAAATATAAAAAAGATGCATGTATTGGTTTACTCAGTTAATTACAGGCAAAGTCTTTAAGACACCCTGTTTATACAAAAAATAAATAAAGAAACAGCCATGAAGATTTGGAGCTTCCCTATTCTTTGTGCTGAAGCAACGAATACTTAAAAAACAGATTATTTTCATTCTTAATTTTGCCAAGAGGGTGCCAAAACGATGAAAAATGAGACACAGACACCCAAACCCCTGGCAGAAGCCAATTCCAATCAGCTTTAAGCTACTTTTCCTGAAGTCTTTATTTACAGAAGTTTTTCAAAACATTCCATTTAAGAGACTTCTTTCAGTGGATATCACAAGTGCCAAATAGAAATGAAAGCTGTCAGTCAGCAGAGACAGATATCAGATTTAATGTCAATGCTGGCAAGTACAGGTTGGTTCTCAGGTGAGGCTCAGACACTACAATACCTTGGTCTGTGCTTGGGGGCCACCTGAGCTGTTAATTTTGTGTCTTAAAATAATTGCATCACGGGGATCAGTAGCAAAGTACTTCTCAAATCCAGTGACCAGCAAGAAAATCACACTCAGAGGAGTCTCAGTTAAGACCATTCTAATGAAAACTGTCTTCAGCTAAAGAGATATTGTTATATATAAACGTGGGGGCTTTTTTGAGGACTTTCTCTTACAAAAAAAAAAAAAAAATTATTCTATGTTTGAAGATTTCTCGTAGCTGAGGAGTAAGCATTTGTGTTCCCAAACAATCTTTAAGTAAAAGGAGATCAAGGATGGGGACAAAAGCATTATAAAATGAACTACTTGACAACAGTATTTCAACCTTCTAAGATAGAATCTGCAACATTCAACAATAGCTAAAGCGTCACACAAAGTCCCCAAGGAAATTCAAAGCTCAAGGTCAGAGAAGATATTCTGGGTGAAAGAAAAAAAAAAAAATAAGTTGTCACATACTATTGTGCCTCTTCCTTTAATTTTTCGTCCGGATTTAGAGACCGATGGTTTCTGGTCAGTCAGAGCTGGTGTAGCATCCAGAAGCTTCCTGCATAAATTAAAAAAATACGAGTTTACATGGAAAAAAAAACACAAATAAATTAATTTTAAATTATTCATGCAAAATATTCATCTTATTCATTTACTTTGAGATGGTAGAATTAAGAATTCAGTGAATTATCCAAGAAATAAAGGAAGACACCCATGCAATGGAAGGCAAATCAACATATATTTACTTTCAACTAAATTGTAGCCCATCTGAAGTCTCTACATGGAAATAAATGCCAACCATGAACTTGCAAAGTACTCTGTTAAACTGGTCCATGGCTTTTCCAAAGAGGTTAACTTGTGTTTGGTGCACAAATCATGAAGACAACATGGGCAGAAGAATTTCAGGATCTCAGCAGTTACACAAAGATGCCTTAGGGTAGGGAATGGCAATTCAGGAGAGTTTGCAGACTGTGAAGCTTTGCTCCTTTCCTAAGCAGTAAGAGGCAATTCTCCTTTCCACACTTTGTGTAATATCCTCAAAAGAAGTTACTAAGGCTTTGAAACGTGAGCAAAGTGATGTTTCAAGAAAAAGCTTATAGGAGACTATTAACTGAAATTAAAGAAACCCCAAACTGATTTTTAGAGCTATCTGGCAATGTAATGGATTAACATCTGAGTCCTAAACCAAAGAAATTTGATAGCAAAAGAAGCCAACTGCAATTTGGTAGAGGTGCATAACACAAACTAAAAGTAGCTTGTGAACTCATAACTGCCTTTGAATCAAAAGAAGACTATTTTCTCATATTCTAAAATCATAGACAGACCATAAAATTCTGGTTGACTCATTTTGAACCAAAGTTTCTTCTTCTCTCTAAGAAAGATGAAAAAAAATCACCTCTCCCAATCAAGTCTACCCCGTGATCAAATATTTGCTGTAATTTACATTGCAAAATTATTCACTCTTTTTTTTTTTTGCAGCATCTGTAATTGAGTTGTAATGTATGTGATCCTTAAGGACCAATGAAACTGACTCACTAGATCGTGCTGAAAAACCCTGACACAGGTTGTAAGGAATATTACAAGGAAAACTGTAAAAAAGGACAATTAAATTATCTCATTTAGAAATATTGACACTACAACCATCATTTGCTACTAGTAACAGAATATTAGAAGGAGAATTATGGCATGGTTTCCAAGTCAACATAATAAGAAAGCTCAAGGATTCTCACGGTTCGGGCTCCACGCTGACAACAGGCACATCTCTTCTGAGCAAAAATCTGTTTTCAGGCACTGGGGGTATTTCTTCAGGACGTACCACAGGTTTGTCCCTCTTTGTGCTGACATCAGCTGCTCTTTCTGTTGTATCACTCTTGTCAGAAAGGCTGCTATGGGGAAAAGCAAGTTGAGAAATAAAAATTAGCTGGCAATTCACAAACAATGTTTTTCCAAGCCGATTCTGAAACAAGCCCACATGATGCATCAATCTTTAGGATGGCTTAAAAACCATAAAGTGTTTCACTAACAACCCCTTTTAGGCTAAAGAAAGGATGGTGGACTATGTTTGGAAAGAAGTTCAATTTCAGCTTTACAGCAATTAATTTCGCTTTTAATTTGGCACAAAATATTTAAAAAATATAAATCAAAGATCTCTTAATTTGCCTGTCTCACTGTAACATAAGCATAGCGAGTCCTAAATACTCACATACTGAGACTTACTTCAAAGTTGCTCCAGTTGTTTATCTGTCTACAAAGATACTGTTTCACAGAAGCACTACCCAACAAGCTCTTTATCTGTCTACAAAGATACTAAACTGTTTCACAGAAGCACTACCCAACAAGCTCAGCTTTTTATTGTTTGATTGGTTTTGTTTGTTTATAGAAACCAACCATCAAAATCCAAACCGAAATAAAAGCATTTTCAGATTCAGTACTTAAGTACTTCATAAAAACAAAGAGGAATTTCTCAGATTTCTCTGAAATTCTTAAATTTAAGAGACTAGTCACCGTCTTTGGTTTGAGGTTCGCTTGCACCTTGAATCCTCTTTCTTTCTCTCTTCCTTTCTTCGTTTTCTCGATTGTTTGGTTTTAGTTCTTCTTTTACGTTTCCTCCTTCTGCTTCTTTCATTTTCAGCTTCGCTGTCAGAAGAAGTTTCTGAAGAGCTTGATGCACTGGAGGAAGAGTCTGAAGCTTCCGAGTCAGAACAGACTTTCTTCTTCTTCTCCAAAGCTTAAAAGAGACAAATTAAATTTACAGCGTGTTCAAATGTGTGTTATGGTTATTGTGGTTATTTACAGCACAAAATATACCATTTCATATACGTATAAACACCCACACTGCACCAGAGGAGCTCTCTGGATAAACTATGAATTTTTTTCACAATGGATTACATTAAAGTCTCATATAATTGTGTCCAGTCTAAACCCCTATCAACAAAATGATACAAGTATATTTCAGCAAAGACAGTTGTAAAAAAATTTCTTCAATTGCAATGAATTGAACTGGAAGAATTTCCACACACAACTTCCACCCCGTAAGACAATGTAAGAACATTTTGGGAAATCACACATGGTAACTTTATAACTGAAAATTAACATCAATTTGTGCCAAGCTAATATAAAGAAAGGCTGAAAAATAAGTATGAATTTAAGAAGGAGCGTTCCCCCTGTTTTCTCCTTTGAAATCTATTTTAGGTTATAACACCAAATTCCCACCTTTGGGTTAGAATAAATTCAAGATAAGCAAAGACCATTTGTAGTAAAAAAAAATAGTAGTCTCTTTAGAAAGCAATGGACATGTTATAAAACAAAGTTTAAGGAAGAGTTAGTCACATCCTTAGTTGTATATTTTTTTTATTTCTAAAACTTCATCATTCTCTCCTTTCTGCATCCTCACACTTTTATATTTTTCTACCCTCCTGATTTTCTCTAAAGGACATAAATAACTATGTTATCCTCAAGGAAAGTTAAAAGTGGAGTAGAAAATTCAAACTTATAACACTCCACTACTTTACAACCACTATCTAAACATATATTTAAGATCATTTATTTCCTATGAAAAGGAAAATTACGCTGATGACATATACCACATGGGTTAACATTACATGACCTTAGAATAAAGCTTTGGAAACTGCAAAAAAATTCAACTTCAAGAAAAGCTTATGCTTTTGTCTCCATCTTTCAAAGTCAGAAAAATAAGTTCCAATTACTTTCTGAGTATGTCACATTAAGGAGAATTAGAGGCAGGGATACATTTTCCATGGAGTAAAGGTTTAGGTCAGAAAACCTTTTCCCTTGCTGTGCCTTCCTCACCTACACCAAGATTTAAGTTTTAAAGGCTTGGAGGAATTAATTAAGATTCTAGAGATTTAACATAACGATTTTTAGATAGTGTAATTTTTTTATACTCTCTGAAAACCATGTCAACATTTAATTAACTTCAGCCAGACGCGTGCTTACCATCTTTTGCTGATTTTGTGACAAGCACCCCACAGTCAATAACTCGTACATCTGCATAGGGCCTACTTGCAGTATCAGTTTTCAGATTTTCTATTTGCTCTATTACTTCAAAACCAGAAATAACCAGGCCAAAGACAACATGTACGCTGCAGAAATAAAATATTTGGAAAGTACAAACATTTATATATTGCCGTAATTATTTCCCGATGAATTGCAGATTTTAAAAGTCATTCTGAAATAGAAACATTCAGCTTCACTGGTGTTATCTGGCTCTTCAAGTGCATTAAACTTAAATAAGATTTTTATTACTTTTACATTTAGAACAATGCCAAGATTCCATGCAACAGAGATCCACTCCAATTTGAGCGAAATACTTGATGTCATTCTACTCTCTCGTACACGGGCAGGGCAAACAGATCATTGTTTCTAATCCATCCTTCTATTTTTGAAATTTGGTGCAATAAAGAGATCAAGAGGCCATAAATGAAGATGACGAAGTGCAGTTTTCCCTAGAGAAGAAGCTTTTATAGGTCTATACAGTCTCATTCCCACTGGCATCGCAGGGATAGTCATAATTAAGGAATGGCCAGTTTTCTTCTACCACCCCACGTTTCCTTGGCCTCCTTCCATTGCCCCATAAAGTTGTACTTACAGGAACTAATTTATTGTGGGGATAAAAACACACCACAAAAAAAAATAAAAATAGTGCTATCAAATATATTAAACTTGACATTTCAGCGCACTGATTTATGGACCGAGGGCAGCAACTGGTTTTTAAGGAATGAATTTTAGTATTTAAGACCTTCCAAGCTTTTGACCAGCTTTAGGGAATTAAGTTGCAACTTGAAATTTTTATAGAGCTGAAACTTTTGTTTTCCATCTTGTTCTATTGTATAATCTTTCCCAGAATTAAAATTTTGTTTCCCCATTGTCGTCTACTTTCAATGTAACATGTGAAGACTTACAACCTTTTAAATTTTAGCCATCACTGGAGAAAATATAAAGGTTTCTTACCCATCGAGATGAGGAGCGGGTTTTGTTGTTCTGTTTGACAAACAGCAAGATGGTAAGATGATAAAAGAAAATAAAAATCAGGGATTCAGATGAAGTAAAAGAGGAGAATGGCAAAAAAAAAAAAAAGAGGAGGTGAAGGTAAGACAAAAAAAATAGTGAAAAAATTCAGTTACATACATGGAACTTAAAAAAACTTTACAAATTATACAGGCAGGCTTTTCTTAAACTTTTACAGGAAATTTGTTTGAAGTTTAGCTAACTGTGCATACTTCAAAGTTGTACCAAGTATCATTTTATGCATGCAATAAATAAGCTGCAGATAAGTGTCTTTAAATCCACATTCAAATATAACTCACTAACATTTTTAATCACAGAGAAGATACAATTTGGCAATAAATATTGGGTAACTAATGGAATTTAAACGTTTCTAAAAATTGTTAGGTTCTTATATTACAAGGTCACTTTAAAGTTTATTTAAAAAAAAAAAGAAGAGAGTTATCACATGTGATAGATTCTTTGCTTTCCCCCAACCCCCTTTTTTTACTCTCCATTTATTTAATCAGCTTCATGACAAATATACAAAGCAATATTTCTGTCTTTAACCAGCAGGACTACAGTGCTCCAGCTCCGAAGCTCCCAGGCTTCCCAACAGCAGCACAAGGGAAGCAGACATTAGCTCCTACCCTATAGCTCACTCCTAGGGAAAAATGCAGAATTCCTCCCTATTTTTCACCTTCCCACATTTACCTGTTTTCTAGCCTGAAGGAGAAATGCAACTGCCTTACGTTTTGTTATCCTAAAGGGCATTTGGAGCCACGCCGAATTACTGAGTTGACTTCAAATTGGAATATTCAAGGCTGTGCATGTGTAATTAGATGTTAAGATTCATTTCTATCATGATACTGCTATGACCTGGTACCTCTAGATCTTCTTCCAAAAAAATAAAGGAAATTATTTCTACAACTAAGCCTGCACAATGTGGCATAGGGAACCTTGCTTTGCAGACAAATTGAGCAAGGAACATCAGATCTTGCATTAACCTTATATATCAGGGAAGAAAATAAAATAGAAGTCAGGATAATTTGCATTAGAAGCTATTTTAATATTTGAAAACATTCTTCCTGTCTCCTCCCTGGGCACTATTTTGCCTTTCTAGTCTTCTTCCAATAAACTCTCCTCTCTCAAAATAAATAATCACAGATGCTTTTTCTAAATTTACAGTAACACAGATGCGGTACGATGAAGTCAGCTTTTCACTGCTATAATAAAATTAAAAAAAAAAAATCTTTACTTAAGTTTTGAACTATTAGGTCACAAACCACTGCAGTGCTGGAATCCATGCCAAAAGATGGGACTGTTACTCAAGTGTGCTTACACTCTTTATTTTTTTTTTTAAGCTCCAAATGCCAGCCAGACCTTCCGCTTCTATGACACTAAATAATATGGAAAACTTCTTTGGTTTAACACAGGGGAAGCAACACTATCAAGATGACATTTAATTTCTCAATAGTAGGGGGTGTCTTTTGTTTTTCCCTTGCTAATACAGCATCTTGCTACAAACAAAAATTCTTACAGCTTTCCATGTTCTTTAAGCAAAAATGAACTGCATTAACAACCTGCTGTTAAGTGACCGGTTTAAGCGGGCTTAATTATAAAGCTGATTGAAAGGAGTGAAAAAACAGAAGTGGGTTACTTCAATGAAACTAGAAATAAAAGAAGACTTGGTGCTTAGAATTAGTTAGAAACAGCAACAGGTTCAAACACACTTGATATGAAGGCTGTAGTCATGTGCTCCAATTAAGCAAATTACTTAAGCGTGTACTTTCTTTAGACTAGTTCTCAATAAGCAAAGAAAGGGACAGTTGGAACAGTAAAACCCACGTAGAGGTTTCTTCCTGTACAGTGACAATTTGATAGATAAAAGGGATAGGATATTTCTCACTTACTTCTTCATGAAATGGAAACACAAGGAAAAGCATTATCCAAAAAGAAAACTTTTCAGAAGCAGGGCAAGGAGGAAGGTAATTTAAACTTCCCATGGAAGTAGAAATCCAGCTCCTCATTGTGCTTTTTAAAGTTTTCTTTTCTCTATATCGGGCTTGTAAGATGACATTCATTTTGCAAATGTGCACTTTAGGAGACCACTTCAAAGTTTTTTTGCGTATGTTCTGCCTTAATCACTCCATAATCAGGAGAAAAGCTACTTACTGCCTTTGAACTATAGAAATCTAGTCATAAGTTCCTCCCCCAAATATTTTATTAAAACAGTTCTATACTTAACTTTCATAATTTAAAACATATATTTTATTAAAGCACTTCTATACTTAACTTTCATAATTTAAAACATTCAAAATCTGCCTTATAGTATGTATTATTATCCAAGTTCTTTACAGAAGGACAAATATCTTTCTTCACTCGAGTTTAAAGTAAATTGGTTTAAGATACTGCTGAAGAGAAAAGCATCTTTTTGATAAAAGCATGTTATCACCCACCCCCAAGAACCTCAGTCCTAACAAAGGATTCAATGCACATAACAATAGGATCAGAAAAACAAGAAAGATAAAAACAGAAAGAAGTAAAAAGGAAAGGACACAGCCTTAGAGGAATGAGACATTACCTTTGGAGCGCACGATGTAACACTGTTTCTGTAAATTTTACACAAAAATGGCAGAAATAAATTGTAATACATTTTCAGACAAAACTGAGTCTACGTTTTATTAAATACAAATTTCAAGTTTAATATTAAATCAAGTTGTATGCAGAACAAGGATGCCTAAAAAGAGGGCTCTAAATTTTCTTTAGGATACAAGGTACTTTGAAAACTACAGCAAGTTCTCCTTAAAACCAAAAAGAAAACCCATAGACATCACCCGCTGGCACACACTAGGACAGAGATGAAGGGTTAGAAAAGAGAATCCTCCCGCTCCCCTCCACGGCTCAAACCACCACCAGTGTTAGAAGCACAGAGCACAACTTTAAGCAGATGAATAACTGGTTTCAATGGGTTTATTCACATGTTTGCAGTTATAAAGGTGTTCAAATGCTCGACCGAACCCAATCCTGAGGATATACTTCACACAGTGGCTTAAACATTTTTATTTACAAATAAAATGCCTTAAGTTAGTAACTACAACTTCATACAGTTCATAATTTGCTGACATCCTCCACGTATTACGAAGCTTTTCTAAAACTGAGATAAATAGGTGTTTTCTCTAAAATACAGGCATTGCTCTTAGATTGCTTGTATTCAAAAATGTAGGAAAAACCCCACGTTGCAGACGCAAAAAAGACCAAACACATGAACCAGCCACCACCAGGCTTTTGCTCCGGTGTAATTCCGAGCAGCAGCAATGTTTTAAAACTGCATTATCAGTTGAGCTCATCCACATTTTTCCCCCCCTCCAAATAAACTCTTACTTCTTAATTGCATCTCTGTTTACCTGAACAGTGACATGATCTGGTTGCTACTTATGACACAGAAAAGCATCCTGTGAACACTCTCACACGGGCTGTGCTTTTTACACAAACTTCTGATCAAGCCAATGGGACCTGCTTGGGTGGTAAGTGCAGAGGTACCACTTTTGCTCAAAGATAATGCAACATCAGCCCCTTTCATTTGAAAATTTTAGGTCTTTACGTTACTGTTAGTTGTTCAAAAATCAGCTCAAAGGCGCTTCATTCACAGTAAAAAAGAAACCCAAAACTGTTGATTAGAAAAATACCTGTTATGGGACACCAAAAAAAACTTTCAATAAGCTGGTAACATTCAGAAATCATTTGTAAAATCAAACAAAAAAAATTCCTCATGATTTATTTTATCCTTCGTTTAGCAGATCAAAGTGGTTAGTCTGTTTGGATTTAGTAATGAGGCATACAAAAAAGTCCTCACAATTTATTTTATCCTTCATTGAGCAGATCAAAGTGTTAGTCTGTTTGGATTTAGTAATGAGGCATGGCACCACACATTAAAAACACTTTTAAAACAAACAAGCTATTTAGTTTTGAGCAAGAGAGCAGAACTTGAGAGACACATTAAACTCGCAGTAACCTCAATGTAGAAAAATAATAATATAAATCTAGCAGTAATTACAAAACAGCCTCAAGTTTTAAATAGCTTTTGGACACAGAGAGAAGAACTCCAAGCATTTGAACTGATAAGGAACCCAACCGAGGCCTCCTCTTTAGATTGTAATAAGGATGTATTGCTCAGTAAACTACATGGCTAAATAACAAGGCAATAAATTAATTATTACACTAAACTTCCCAATGACAACAACAATTTTTTTGCCTCCTATTGCTTTCTTTATGCTTCATTCTGCACAGTCAATTCTATTTTTCTAGTAAGTGTAGCTTGACAGATTCTCGTATGACAATGGAAACAAAGTGAAGCCCATGCAAGGATTTGTAGGATCAGGAGTCTCATTAATTTTATAATTATAATTTTATAGTACTTTACTTTTTATAGGGCTTTATTTTGCATTGTAACTTTCCTTACTAGCAGGTTGGGTATGGCCAAGGGCACGATGGAGTTGCTCTGAAGAGACAAGATACCGTTATCAGAACAGTTTGACTGAGAAGCAGAATAAATGGCCCAAGAAGAACATCACCTACCAAAAAATACAATCACTGGAACATCCAGGAACAGGCTGACTTTTCCTCCCAGACCCTAAATCAGGGACCTAAAGATATCAACTATTTGTGCTCTAGAAGGATTCCCCCACTAACTAATAATAATCATCATCATTATCTCTATGGCAGCAGTTTAAAACAGATATTGGAGCACATACAAAAAGGAAGGTGATTCTAGAGTGGTTCCTGTCAAGCTCTACCTCACCCCATGGATTCCATTTCTGAGGATCAACGTGGAAACAGGACAACTAAAAGAAGATTAACACACTCCGGTGGTGTTTAGAAGACTTGCTAAATAACTGACGGTTCTAAAAGAAGTTATTCACAGAAAAGCAGCAAATTAATAGTGGTGCTACCTAAAAATACAAATAGCTAATTTATAAACTGGGACCTTGCAACTATCTGCAACACAAGCCTTCAGTAAAACGTTACAACAGATCCCTTTGAGTATAGAAAATTAAAATTCCACTATTTCACAAATCTGGATATTTTATAAAAGGATAGTCTCTGTAGCCTTTCTGCTGGATTTCACCAAGATGCATTTCTTCAGACTGAGAAATGTTTCTTAGACACGTGTGAATAGACTCAGCCTATTTAAAGTGCACAAAACCCAATCCTGCCTTAGCTAAACATCCTCCTTTCAACCCTAGGGTTATTCCTATTCAATTTAAAAAACAAGATCAGAAGTGGAGAAAATTACTCAACGAACATTAAACTGACACATAAATATATATATACACACACATATACACACTGGCCTCACTGAAGCTTCCTAACAACACTTACACTCTCTTTTCCACTTTTCTATTGTTGCTTAGAAATGCTGCAAACTCACACCAGAGAAATTCCTGATGAATCAAAGAAAGCTGCTGATACTTTAGGATTGCCTTGTTTGCATTAAGACCAGTCTGAAGCTTCTATATGAGGTAAAACTGACTGCTGATGCTCAACTTTTAACAATTTTTAGGCATTGAGTCCTGCTGTGACCCATTTGTTAGCACAGGCTGCCCAAGGGATATTTGCTGCCCAATTACTTTCTGTAAAGGCTGGTTATTCCAAATGACACTTGTCTGTGCTAGAGCAGGGAGAGCACTTCTGATGAGCAAGCAAAACTGTAAAGTGTCAGGATTCTTGCTATTATTTTAGCCCTATTTGGATAAATACTTCTATAAAAGAAAAGAACTTGTTTGTGCTCTTTATCTGCCACATTGGACACGTGTATGACAGTTCTCAACCCTGAAAAATGCAAACATCTCAGTTCAGATGGAGATTAACTATTTCCCTCTCTATAAATCTAATA
Source organism: Calidris pugnax (assembly GCF_001431845.1). Classification (NCBI taxonomy): domain Eukaryota; kingdom Metazoa; phylum Chordata; class Aves; order Charadriiformes; family Scolopacidae; genus Calidris; species Calidris pugnax. The sequence continues at coordinate 2,210,720 of NW_015090864.1, forward strand.
AATAACATTCAACAAGTTCAAACCATTAAAAAAAAAAAATATCTGAAGACTTGCCTTTCACACAATTTTCAGGTTACACATTTGAAGAACATTTTTCCTAATGATAAACTGCTGAAAAACTGAGCGTTCTTTTGAGTATAAGAAACACAGTTTAATTTCAGCTAAAAGTATGTCACTGAAGGAAGGAAACATATTTCATTAAAGAAAAGCTGTACAGATGCACAGTACATTCCCTAAAGTAATCAGGCAAATGTCACCAAGCAAGACTAACTGCTTTAATATATTGCATTTTAAAGTTGAAGTCCCAAACTGCCTAGACAAAGTTTCCTACTTGGAACCTTGAAATTCAAACTCTCCGTGTCACGAAGCAAAAAACAAGTTCCACCATTGGAAAACTACACAAAAAGACAGATTGTTGAACTATGTCTCACCATCCATCTTTGTCTATTCGTAAATTGAGTTATCAAACAGGACCCTGACTTTGCAGCTGACTGTATGAACAGCCTCACTGGTTTCTGTAGGGATTCTACCACTGTCCATACTCATTCCCAGCACCAGCTGGAGGCCAAACTGGGTTTCAGCTTAAATCCAGAAGCTTGAATACAGTAAAGGCATCCGTAAATGAGCAAGGCATCTCAGCTGCTGGTCACATCTAGAGAGAAGGCTCAAGAGATGACCTTTAAGGTCCTTTTCAACCCAAACCATTCTAGGATTCTATCATCTTGAGCTGATGTTCTGCATGTGGTAGAATGAAAATGCGACGTTCTGCATGTGTCAAGAGGGTCACAGAAATCTAGAGCATTAGAATCTGCTTCACAGACTTAGCAGCCCACCTAAACCTTCTCAGTTATACTGGGAGTTTACTCCTGGGCTGGATTTACCTGCCTGACTCTAGGGCAAGCTGGTGGCATTGAAGACACTGGAGGACATCCAAGAAATCTGCATGGGGAGGGCAGGTAAGACCTTCAGAACATTCACCCTTTTCTCTCCTGGCAGCAGAAGGCCAGGTAAGACACCCCAGCACCCTAAAAATGGCTTTAGATTCCTAGAGGCAGCTGGGAGAATCTAGCTTAAGGAGAGATGATCACATTTAGGCATCTTATTCTGCCTGAATTCCCACCAAACTAGCTCTTCACAGCGATTTTAGGAAAAACACAGAATTTTTGAAGAAATCTACATCTTTCAAAATACTTCTGTATTGGATGAAAGTGCTCTTAAATACTGTTCATTTTATTGTCCCATGAAAACTGTAATTTAGCATCTCACACAACCTTCAGTTGTTTCTGTGTGTGGGGAGAGAGAAAGTGTTTATGTCTGTTAAATCTAATTGAACAAGTAAGCCAGGTCTACTAATTATAAGGGAAAGAAGACGACTCCAAATGCAGGAGAGAAAAGAAACTTTAGAGCCCTCAAATGATAGCTTCTTGGCTGATGTGACATCATTAAGTTTTCATGTATAGCGTTCAGATAAGCTTAAAAATGGAAAATTACAACAAGAGAACCAAAAAGTAAGTCACAAAGTAATAAAGAGCGAACCAATGTCTTGCAGAGACCTTATTAAACCACAAGGGTTTCTATATATAAATTGTATTCCATATTACTGTGTATATAGATCAATTCAGATTTACTGAAAGGAAGCACAATACCTAAAATTTATATGAAGATAACAGAAAACAATTTGGCTTTGGGCGAGTTTTTACAGTGGTAACTGTGAAAGGCTTCCTTTTAGGTTCCTATTCATTTTCCATTTTTAGGGCATTCTTTAGGAAGAAACCTAAAAATGTCTCTTATCTGAACTTCATTGTATCATACTGAAGATCTTTTTCAGGCAAAGAAAAAAAAGAAAGATTCTGGAGGACAATTTACTCCTTTCCTGAAGACAGTGAAGCGCCATTCATTCTTATACCCCAAGAAAGATGGCAAAGGAAAAAAGATTTTTTTCTAGTCAAGTAACTACACTAAAATTTACTTTTGGAAACACCAGTGTTATTTCAGAAACAACTTCTCAGCCCAAGCCCAAAGTTATAATCCAGATCTTTCTGAATACAAGCTGTTAAACATTAACAGGAAACAATTTTTAAAAGGGAGTTCAGGGGATAAATGGTCACATACAAATAAGGAATTTTAAAAATACTAATACTGAACCTAGAATACAACTACCTTAATCAGAAGACCCTGATATATCAGACTTGAGTATATATTGATGATAGAGTGCCAGGTGTTTTCTACAATTTAACAGAATTCAGCTACATACTAAAATGGATGTATTTATTTTTTTAAGGTAATGAAGGAAAAATCTGATTATCAGCACATAATTTTACGAACTAGTTGGTTTATACACAAGTAAACAGAACTATGCAGCAATAAAGAAGAAAAGCACCTCAGGAGCAAACACTTTTAAGTTAAAAAAAACCCCAAAAAACAAACAAAACTCCCACTCATCCTCCCCCTTAAAAAACCCAACCAACTACCCAAAACAAAAAACCCCAAACTAAATCATAAATCACCATAATTCAAAGAGCATGTGCAAAACCACATCAAATCACCTCCAGATCTCACTCCCTTTGGCACACAGTGCTCAACATTGGGATTCACAGATAATCTGTTAAGATTTGGTTGGTGCACACAGAAAACCAAAGAATCTATTTTCTGGGCACTAGGAACTTACTGCATAAGCCATAATTTTAGGGTAAAAAGAGATAAACAGGGAATATACATGTAGCACCAGCTTCTAATCCAAATGAACGCCACAAGCAAATTGCGATAACTAATGTTTCCTATTAGACCTTACACTGCAGGTACCCCCTCAACCCTACTTAAAATAAGGCAGATAACATCGTTAGAGATAATTTAGCAATACCATCTTTCTCATGAACAGCGCTTCTCTGTTTAAGAAAAGCTCAACTGTCGTGTTACATCTACTCACATGAAAAATTGGGAACCATTGGTATGTTTCCCTCGGTTTGCCATTGACAAAAGGAACGCTCTGTCATGTTTGAGAATAAAGTTTTCATCTGTTTGAAGAAAAAACATGTTTGTCAGATTTTTCCCTGACAAGGAACGCAAGGCTAATTTTCTTAGTTACTTATGAATGCTACAAGGAGAAATTCTGCTGCTGCTGAAGAAACATGAACAGGTTGGGACAAAAAACCAAAAATTCAAGTTTAAACAAACCTCTCAAAAGTTACAGTACAAGCAGTTATGAGACAGAAAGCATTCTTTCTAAAAGAAAAACCTTCAGGTATAGTGCAAACATTTCTAATGAAAATATTTAAAGTCATTATTAGTGTCTTCAATAAACATTACAGTCTCATAGACCTGGATTTAAAATCCAGCATTTTCTGAATAAAACCAAGGTTGGCAGACTTAGTGACATCCCAAAATAAGACTTAACATACATGATCCTGTTATTTATGCAGCATGCACCTCAGGTAGAAAGATCTAAGCCATTCCCCTGGGGTGGCACGTTAAAAGACAGCCACCTATTGATTCAAAACTGGAAGTCTCAAAACATACAAGGGGAAAAAAAAAAAACCACCACCTAGATACCTGGATGAGAAACTAAAGAAAATATGCAATACAATCAATTAAGACTAAACTAAACATGCATTTTATATTCCAGTGAATTAAAAAAAAGACTTCTGGTTGTACAGCATAATAGAAAACCAGATCTTCCAAAGTTATTTTCAAAGATAAAACTAGCAATTTCAGTGTACAAAGGTGTCATTTTTAAAGATTACATATCAAACCCCAATGCTGCATGTTTAGCACTCCCCCCCCCTTAGGAACAAACCCTGGTAACTGCTTAGCAAATGGATCTATTCAACACTTTCTTTTGACTAAAGGCTGCAAACACTCCAAAACCAAACTGTGGCTGTGTTTAAGACAAACTCAATGGCATGCACTTAACAACCCAGAGCCACTTGGAAAACACAGAGCCAGGGGCTGTTACATCAATACACATAGTGCTTTTATTAACACTCCAATACCACAGTAACTACCTGGGTTTTGCAAGAAAGAATTGCATGTCTTCAAACAAATACTTTATAAACTCACCATTTTCCTTCCAACAACAGATTTTAAAAAGAGGTAAAGGCACGTTTATTTACAAATTCTTTGCAAGTGAAATAACTGGTGTAGCATATAAATAAAAATCAAACACTTTTAGAAATGAACACTAAGCATACAAACCTTGAATAGGGATTGGGAGGAAAGGGACATTAACAAAAGAAGAAAAAAAAACAAACAACTGTTCAGAGTTGGAAATTATGCCAGTATTGTTTCCCAGAATAAGTCATTAACCCTCAGAAAGGTTAGACACAGAACTCTTCATTTCTCCAAGCAACACAGATACCCATCTACAAACGGACGTATCAGTTGTCTATAATTTACTAAGAAGGGTACAAGGGAATAGAGTTTGAATTTGTGTTACTGAGCTTTTGTCTCTTACCTTTTCATTTTGCAAAAGACCACATTCTCTATAAACAAAAGAATATGTTGACAGTTTTAGGCAGGAAGATAGGAGTTTATTCATGAATAAAGTTGCCTAACCTCCATGCTGAAAGTCACGTTTAATCAATAATGTTAGCCTTAATTAATTGTCAGTTAAAGTTAAATATTACCAAAAAAAAAAAAATTATCTGAAAGTCATGAATATAAAAATAATTCTCATGCAACATTAGTTTCATGCAAAAGGTGATCTATAAGTAGACCTGATCTCATTAAGTAGCTTGGGAATCAAGACTTGTTTATCTCAGAACTGAATAAAGAATCTGCAAAGACATATTTCCTCTTACCTTTAAAATAGCCACCGTAAATAGATTCACCTCCTTTTCCATTACCTATGCATTAAAAAGCATGAATTAAATCTTTTATGAAAAAAAGCTGTATGTAACATTCCATCACTTTAAAACAAACCAGGATGCTCTGGCCGGTTACTAATATTTGAGCATAAACTCCTTAAATTAAAAGTCTCAGGTGTGGATTATCCTGCTGACACTCAAAATATTGACAATGATGATTGTCTTGGTGCCTCTGAACACCAGGAGGTCCAGAGCAGGGCTCCAAAGGCTAATCCTCACTGGTATTTGCTCAAGCAGCAGACAAGCAGCAAAACAACAGCAAGAAAAAAAAGAACCACAGAAGGTACAACCAAAAGTCTTGTCCAGCTCCAAGCAGCTGAGAAACCACTCGAATGGATGAGATAAAGTAGCTGGCGGTTCTAAAGGCACTACTACTTGACTCTCAAAACAAGATATTCCTTCAATATTATCAGGTATTTTGGGACACGGTGAAGAAGACAGATTTTGGTAAGGACAGGTATTTCAGGGAAGGCCAACAGACTAAAACATGATGTTGTACACATACTACAGGGAAGGAAACAAAGAAACTCCTGGAAAAAACTCCTTTTGGAGACTTACCCGTTAAACACTTCTAGCTCATTTACTACAAATAATTTTAAAAAGCAAACTTATTCAAATAGTTAGGTCCCTGTATCAACAGAGCATTGTTAGTGTTGCCTCTACTGCAGACACGAAAGTAAAAAGAAGTAAGAATATATTTTAGATTTGAACTCTGTTTTAATAAGACTGGTGTTAACTCCAGCAAGGTGGTGGTGTGTGTTTTTTTTCTTCTTCAACTTAACATATTTTCTAAATAAATATTACTTCAATGGAAACATTTTAGAATTTCAAATAAAAGAAATGGGTGATCTATGCTCTACTTCACAGAAAATGAAGTATTTTTATGGCATTGTAATGCTTCCATGGCATTTTCTAAATTGACATTATAACCACTTCAGTTATCACGTTTCTGTTCTACTTAAAACATTTCGGTTTTAAAAGTGCATTTTACCTTCACTGAAGTCCCCACCCTGAATCATGAAGTTTTTAACCACACGATGGAATGTAGTGCCTTTGTAGCACAGCTTCTTTCCAGTTGTTTTGCCAATTCCTTTTTCACCTGCAAGAAGGTTAAACAAAAAGGATCTACAGATTGTGACAGAACAAACTCCAAGGGTTTCACCTCCCTAGTACTAATGGATATGAAAGCCATCAGAATAGCACAGAATGGTTGAGGTTGGAAGGGACCTTAAAGATCATCGAGTTCCAAACCCCCTGCTGTGGGCAGGGACACCTGTGTTTATCACCAAATTTTGAAAGATATCTGTCAAAGAATTGTGCTGTCCTATAAGTAAGCAGAATCAAACACAATTTGCAAGAATAAAACAAATGTTTCAGGTAGCTTTTAAACCTGCACCTCTGATCTCAAGTAGACGTCCTAACTTTGTGCTTACTTCCAAATGTCTTTCCAGTAAAAGAAAGGGACCAGCTGAAGACATCAATGAAACCTGTCCAGCTGTAGAACAGAATTCAAACAAGGATACAATACAAAGAAAAAGTCATTTCCTCAAAACAGTGTTTATTACCAAATTTTTAAAGATATCTGTCAAAGAATTGTGCTGTCCTATAAGTAAGCAGAATCAAACACAATTTGCAAGAATAAAACAAATGTTTCAGGTAGCTTTTAAACCTGCACCTCTGATCTCAAGTAGACGTCCTAACTTTGTGCTTACTTCCAAATGTCTTTCCAGTAAAAGAAAGGGACCAGCTGAAGACATCAATGAAACCTGTCCAGCTGTAGAACAGAATTCAAACAAGGATACAATACAAAGAAAAAGTCGTTTCCTCAAAACAAGCAAAAAAAAAAATTGTTCTCTCTTCTGCTTGTTTGCTTCAACCCTCATCATATCCAACACCTTTTCCTTCCATTATCTCCATCTTATGTTTTTCTAGCAAAGCTGCTGTAAAGATTTAAAAATCTTTCAGAACTACAGAACAGGAGGCTCAGACATTACACTATGCAGTCTGCTACCACATTTTATTTATCTTGTCTAATCTATTCTGATAAACTTCAAGCAAGTTCCTGTTTTTCTATGATAGTTGCATCATTCTTTCCCTAGGTATCTATCCCTAGATATCTCTTCTAATCTATTCTGATAAACTTCAAGCGAGTTCCTATTTTTCTACTATAGTTGCACCATTCTTTCCCTAGGTATCTATCCCTAGGTATCTCTTTAATAAGTGGAAGTGATTAAAAAATAATCAGAAAGTAGAATAAAAAGAGGAGGCATCACCACACAGACCTCAAAAAAAGTGAGCTATGTACTGTACGTTCCACAAGTTCACGGCATTATAAAGCTCTTCTAAATTTCAGAGATTATCTAGATTATCTAGAACACATCACATTCTGGGATTGGAGCTCTGACAAGATGAACTTTAAGAAGTTAACACAGAAGGATATCAACAAATTTGTTTCACGTAACCAGTTCTTGGAAAGCTGTTCCCAAAAGCCAGATGTTAAAATCTTGTCTAATCTATTCTGATAAACTTCAAGCAAGTTCCTGTTTTTCTATGATAGTTGCATCATTCTTTCCCTAGGTATCTATCCCTAGATATCTCTTTAATAGTGATTAAAAATCACTGTGTGATTAAAAAATAATCAGAAAGTAGAATCAAAAGAGGAGGCATCACCACACAGACCTCAAAAAAAGTGAGCTATGTACTGTACGTTCCACAAGTTCACGGCATTATAAAGCTCTTCTAAATTTCAGAGATTATCTAGATTATCTAGAACACATCACATTCTGGGATTGGAGCTCTGACAAGATGAACTTTAAGAAGTTAACACAGAAGGATATCAACAAATTTGTTTCACGTAACCAGTTCTTGGAAAGCTGTTCCCAAAAGCCAGATGTTAAAACGCTGCTTGGAAAATCTTGCTAAAGCATTTTAATGATCTGGAAAAGAGTTATTTCATATACAAAGTAGAGGCTTCACTGGCACAGTTCATTCCTGCAATAACTTAATCAAGATTAACCTTCAACTTACAGCTGAAAAAATCCCTGAGGAAGAGTGCAGACCAAAAAAACCCACTCCTTAAAAAAACATGGGTTGGAGGATGAGATGAAATACCCAGACATTCTTTTGCCAGTGTTGTCCCTTTAATTTCACAGATCTCTCCTCTCTCCCACCAAACAAGCCCAGGATTTCTAAGGGACTATCGTAGTCCCTTTTAGTCCTCGATTTAGCTAAAAATTAGTAAATTTTCTCAGATTTAATAGATGCTCTTGTCCTCTGATCCCTGTCCAGCACTTCTACGGACCTGAAATACACTCAAAATTTTATTAGATACATTCTATAAGTCTATATTGTTATATAAGAAAAATGTACATATATTCAAACTTTTATGTAGTGTCCTAAGTCAAATGTCAGCATTACACTGTTCAGTGACATTAATACTTGATGCCTCTCCTGATAAATCTTAAAGCCCTGATAATTCCTTAAGAATTTCTTGCCATCGTATTCCCTTTTAGTCCTCAATTTAGCTAAAAATTAGTAAGTTTTCTCAGATTTAATGGATGCTCTTGTCCTCTGATCCCTGTCCAGCACTTCTACGGACCTGAAATACACTCAAAATTTTATTAGATACATTCTATAAGTCTATATTGTTATATAAGAAAAATGTACATATATTCAAACTTTTATGTAGTGTCCTAAGTCAAATGTCAGCATTACACTGTTCAGTGACATTAATACTTGATGCCTCTCCTGATAAATCTTAAAGCCCTGATAATTCCTTAAGAATTTCTTGCCTTTATGGCATTTGTGCAACTTGAGTGATCAATAATTCCACCATAGTCTCAGCCTTGTCAATCACTTCTACCTCCAGGAGCCCCACACGAGGGTCCAAAAAAAGACTAAATGTCTTTGTTCCAGAAATTCACAGTTTCACATTCCGTAATCATGAATTATCTTCATTACTCAAACTCACAGTTATAGAATACCACGCTATTTCCTGCTATGCATTATTCAAATCCTCCCCAGCACCAACAAGTCTCAGCTTTGTTTTTATGAGGAAAAAAAAATAAATCCAGCACTGTTATTCTGCTGTGGCTTATACTTATATAAACAAATAACAACTGTAAGAAAACAAAAAATCATAAATATAAGCACGGTACTTACCCGAGCACAAGCAAAGGAAGTTTTTGCAAGTCTTCGGACATATGTCTGAGAAGAGCTGAAACATAATTCGACCAACTAGAAGAAAAAAAAAATATAATTTTTATAACTCATCATAATGACATAAGAAAAGCTGCATATAAATAAATCAGAATGTTTTGAAAATGTAATTTTCTGAAAAAAAGCTATTTTATCAAGATGAGTAAGAAAACATCCCAAATACGCTTATATTCAAACAAGCAGCAGGAAAGAACACTATTGTACTTGTAAAAAAAAAAAAAAAAAAGAAAATTAAGTAATATCATTATATCTCATTTCTTCAGAATCCCAATGATTCCATTTGGAGTTGAACTTGGAAAGCCAAACTGATTTACTGAAATAATTTATCCTGTCAATTAATTTCTGATTTGAAAACCCAAAAGATTTGCCATAGATACAGGTCCTCAGTGAGCTGAAGTAACACTCTTGGCCTAAAATCCTCTAGTTTAAAAAAAATAATAGAAAAATAGATGAACCAAATAGAAAGATGAAAGGTGGGCAGAATAATACTAGCAATTTTAGGACATTCCACTTGCCAGATACTATGAACCAAATAGTACTTTCTCTCTATGCAAAGTGAATGGAGTAATTCTCACTCTTAGTACAGCTCCCCCCACGCTGTTGGTGGTAGTTACACTACGTACCTTGGAAAACTATTACAATACTGCTAAAGAGTGGTTTAATTAATAGAAAAACTACTGCAGAACTGATTCACATTTTCTATGTTATTTTCCAAGATAGCAGGATGCATATTACTGACAAACAAAAGCAGAAAACTCCCAGACATGAAGCCTTTCAAAAATACGTAATTAGCAAAGAGGAAGTCGTTGTCTCTAAAGGGTGTGAAATAAACCATAAAAGCCACACTGTTGGCCAGGATTACAAAACCATAATAATCTGTCAATGAGCACTACCCTCTAGTGGTGCACACTGGTTAAGACCTCAACGAAAATTTTAAAAAGTAAGTATTCCAGGAATTACGTTTTCTTTTCTTCCACTTAAAGAAAAAAAATAATCATAATTTAAGTTCAAATGTATTTTATTCAATACTTTGTCACCCAGAAAAAAATTCAAGAGGCTCCTAAGAAACTGTGTTCAATTTTAGGTTTTTTTCCAAACGAATACAATTGCCAGCAATTTGCAGTTGGTTCAAAAATGGAAGAAACGAGAAAAAATAAAATGAAATAGCACAAAGACCACCTGTATTTTGTACTCTTTGATAAAAATTCAAGATGCCTTCAGCTGTTGAAATGTCTGCCTTTCATTAACTGCTGTAAGAATGTTCTCTGATTATTTGTCATTACAGGAAGAAAATCTAAAGAAAATGGGTAGAGATAGTCTCCAAAGCATGAAAAAATTGCAAATATTCAAAGCCCCTCCATTAAACAGCAGTAGCCATAACCAGCACTATGAAAAGACAGCTATTTGGGTGTGAAGAAACCATTACAAGCTACGCGGAGTGAAGATGCACACAGAGAACACAATAGAGGAGACAGTTTAGCAAGAGAGTTATCAATTTTCATTATAAACACAGTAATTCAGGAGAGCAGAAATCCCATTCCTCCGCTTGTGAAAGCGCCCAACTGAGCAGTGACAAAGTGCTTTAGAAAGCCACGTACAGATTTCCTCTCACATTCACTCTATTGAAGCCTTTCAGAAAAAAAAAAAAAAAACGATGTCACCATCCCCATTCTACCAAGAGTAGAGAAATAATGACCAGCTGCTGATTTACCAAGATAAGAGCTGCCCAAATAACTAATAGGTGTCACTGCCTGTGGGCTCCAGGAGGGACTTTCATCCTCAGGAATAAACTGCATCAAAGTTATGGTTGGAAGATCCTGTCTCACGTACAAACCCCACCACACTTGGCACCTTAGGCAGCAGACGCCATCTCATCCATCTTCTGGTGGAAGAGCATCATCTTAAGTTCTTGAAGATGTTAAGGGAGAACATGGAAAAAGGCATTCATAACCAAGGTACCATGATTTCAAGAGTAGCTTTCACTAGTACTCTGTCAATAACAGCATCTGCAACCCTCTCATGCCTTTCAACTCCTACGAACTGTGACGCACACACCCAAATCAAAAGATTATAGATCCAGTTGAAAAGATAAGAACGTCTCTCCTCCATATAAGCTCAAGTGCTGCTTACCTGGTTATCTCAAGCTATCTAAAATGTGTGCTTGTAATACAGAAGCCCACATACTGTGCATCCATCTGCTGGGGTACTATCTGCATTTTACCTAAACTGCACAAATACCCTTATCACTGAAAGCTTGTATTTTCCCCTGACAAACAGTCAACGAATGCGCCAGAGAAAGACCAAATGCATTCTCACACCTTGATCAGATCATTAATCTTCCCTCAGATTTAGACACCTCTTCTCTGAAATGATTCACCTTCACTCTACAGAGAAAATTTCCAATACTTTCTTCAGCTTAATTTCCCTGATATGAAGGTAAAGTTACTTGATTAGGGAACAAGCTTTCTGGGACTGACCATAAATAACACTTCAATAGTAAATTAAATATATTTTTTGATAGAAATTAGACTAAGTGATGAAAGAAGTATTTACATTACTGGTAATTACAAACAGTAAGTGATGCATATATAAAGTTTAAGATATTTTAAAGTTTGATTCCATAAAGTGTTTTCTGTAGCTAACGAGCTACACCAATTATAGAGTCCAGAAGGCATAAAGACCGGAAAGAAAATAATCCCACTTCAGAATTCTATTTTCAAATTTAAAGATGAACATTTTGCTTGTTTTGTTTTTGAACTCTTGATTAACTTTTTAGCTGAGGAAGAGCTAGTACTTGATTCAAATTAAGTGGTAAAAAAATCAGGGTAGGAATATCCATGCTACATTGTAATAAGGGCTCCTGCTAGCAAAGTTTATCAAAATCATCATTGATTTCAAATGTTTATCCAGTTATTTCCTCCAGTTTACCTGCTAAACATTTTAGAAACAACATATTGTTTGAATGTATTTTCCATATAATATAAATTGTTTTGCTAGATTATGTTCTGTTTCAGCCACACAGGTGTCGATTTCCGATAGATGCTCCCAAAATAAACCTAGGCATCCAAAATTAAATTTAAATATGTTGGGTTTGGCTTTTCCCCATTTCTTAAAGCAAACCAAGCGAGAAGCCAGCGCAGCACTTTTCCCAGCATATCAACAGGACTATCCTGCTGAAGGAGAAAGCAGGGATTACATCCATTAAGACACTGATGCACGTCCCTTACAGACAGAGGCCAGGAAGCCTGCCAGAGGCCCAAAGGCTTAGACAGATTTGCACAGAAGCTTAAATCACAGCTCACTAAAATGACCGTATTTTCATTTTATTAACTTATTTATCCCAAAATTCGTGAGCACTAACTCATATAAATTCAAAAAGACAGCTTTAAAGTAGAAATGCGGCTACAGTTTTCAGAAAAACAAAGCTTTACTGTGGAAAAAGAATAGATTTTCTTGAAAACACCAGTTAAAACAATGGATGTCCCAGTTCCTCTGAGCAGGGATCTATAGTCTTGACATATTAACACTTTGTCAGTGCTGCCTTACCCCACCTTACACTCTTTGCAAGGGAAGTCTCCATAAACTTCCTTCCCCAGACCTCTAATAAGCCCAGTCTTCCACAAGTACTGCCTGAAGCTCCCTCCATTCCAAATCTTCCACGGTCTCCACAAAAACAAACATATTTCAGTTCTGCACACAGCAAAAATTCACTGTCTTCAGTTTCAGAGATACTCAAGTGAGAGACTACACTCTGTCTTCTCCCACCAGAAGAGGCTGATTGGTTTGGTCTTCCATTTCCCAATCCTGGTTTTTCTAAACATCAAGGCAAGGCTTCAGGGTTTTTCATTCTGCGCTGACAACAATTCTATTATGATGACTGGATTACAGTTTTTGTTAAAATCAGATCCCTCCAAAACCTACATCTTACCTTCCTTACACACCCTCTGATGGGGGTCCCCCATATCACATGCCCTCTTGGCCCCTGTTGTACCACATTCATCTGGATTGACAATCGTGATGTTTTATTTTCTGCCAATCTACAACTTTTTGCCTTCAAAGGGCTAAAAGTTAACAGAGAATCCTGTCGAGAACAGTTTCTGCCTTCAGGAAGGGTAATGAAAACCCCACTTCTACTAACGCAGACACAGTACTACCATAACTTTGGCAATGGAGTTTATTTCACATAAATTCATAGCAGCTGAAATCCCAAAATACACCAAACTCGAGGCAAAAGCGACCAGAAGGAGAGAAGTAATGAAAGAACAGACTGACTGATGAGGGAAGGGATATACCCCGGGAAGGAAAGAAACTGGGATGGAATGAAAAAGTGAGCAAGGGGTCAAACAGTAACAGAAACAGGAGTAAAATAAATAAATAAATAAAAAGAAGGAAAATGATTCTGTGAATCACAATGACATAAAGCGAAAATGAATAAATATAACATGGTTTATGATGGATAAAGCCAGTTGAGGGGGGATGCATGAAAAAAATCTTGGATGGCCACATGAACTGTGCTACAGCAGCAGTGTGTGTGTGACATACAGTCAGACATCTGTTCTAATTATCATGGTACCTGAAAGACTGAAGCTTCACACAGATTTGCATCACAGAGTAAAGACAGAATTATTTAAATAGGCATCTGCTGCCATCCCAGATTTCTTGGCATACCCTAGGTAGCTCACTCCTATAGGCATGCTGTATGTGTCCAAATCCCTGGGTAGGGGGGGACCCAAAAGAAGAGAGAGCCTGTGCTAGTATCAAAATAAATGCTTATTCCTGATTTATTCTCTGTTTGCTCTTTAAAAATTAGGAACCACAAAGTGCCTTCATAAAAAAAAAACTCGTGATGTTTTATTTTCTGCCAATCTACAACTTTTTGCCTTCAAAGGGCTAAAAGTTAACAGAGAATCCTGTCGAGAACAGTTTCTGCCTTCAGGAAGGGTAATGAAAACCCCACTTCTACTAACGCAGACACAGTACTACCATAACTTTGGCAATGGAGTTTATTTCACATAAATTCATAGCAGCTGAAATCCCAAAATACACCAAACTCGAGGCAAAAGCGACCAGAAGGAGAGAAGTAATGAAAGAACAGACTGACTGATGAGGGAAGGGATATACCCCGGGAAGGAAAGAAACTGGGATGGAATGAAAAAGTGAGCAAGGGGTCAAACAGTAACAGAAACAGGAGTAAAATAAATAAATAAATAAAAAGAAGGAAAATGATTCTGTGAATCACAATGACATAAAGCGAAAATGAATAAATATAACATGGTTTATGATGGATAAAGCCAGTTGAGGGGGGATGCATGAAAAAAATCTTGGATGGCCACATGAACTGTGCTACAGCAGCAGTGTGTGTGTGACATACAGTCAGACATCTGTTCTAATTATCGTGAGGAGGGGAGATGTGTGAAAATAATCTTGGATGGCCACATGAACTGTTGCTACACAACTGACTGTATGTGCGACATACAGTCAGACATCTGTTCTAATTATCATGGTACCTGAAAGACTGAAGCTCCACACAGATTTGCATCACAGAGTAAAGACAGAATTATTTAAATAGGCATCTGCTGCCATCCCAGATTTCTTGGCATGCCGTAGGTAGCTCGCTCCTATAGGCATGTTGTATGTGTCCAAATCCCTGGGTAGGGGGGGACCCAAAAGAAGAGAGAGCCTGTGCTAGTATCAAAATAAATGCTTATTCCTGATTTATTCTCTGTTTGCTCTTTAAAAATTAGGAACCACAAAGTGCCTTCATAAAAAAAAAACAAAAATGCTTAACAGGCAACTTATTAAAAGCAGCCTAAATTTAGACTTAAAAAACACTGACACAGAGCCTACAAAGTTTACCCCGCTGCAAGAGGGACACACAAACAGGCATCAGGATTCTCCAGCTAGAATTAAAATACGGACACAAAAGCTGCAATAAAGCTTCTGAGAGCCCAACCCTAGCTACAATATTCACTCCTGTATTTTCTAAGGGATCTAGTTAAAAGAGTAAAACTAATTTGAACTCTGCAGTCCCCTCGCCTCTCACATATGCTCACCCCCCATACCCTTTGCTGCTCCTTCTCATCTAGTCTGTGCACCACTCTCTTATTTTTAATTGCTACAGGTATCTTGACAAACACTGGGTAAGCAAAGTCTGTTAAGGGGAAAGCTAAGAGTTGGCAGCTGCCCCGGAGGAATATTTTTGGACTCCAAGCAACCTACACTGTTAAAAATGACACAGTTTTGTATTCTGCAGGCAAAGAGATGTCTCCAGTACCGAGAGGCACATCCTGTTATTCCCTGCATTTTGTGGAGAGATGCGAGTTCAGCTTTTCAGTGTAGACAGGGTGGGGGCAATGTCTTATTTATTGGCTAACAACAAAACACAGGATTGTTCTTCTCCCTACATCTGATAAAAATGAGCAAGAAGATCAGCTTATTGCATGTAAAATCAAATAAGCAAAATGTTAATTTGGAAATCTTCTGGCAGTCTAAAAGTTAATACCTCACTAGTATCAGCGGGAGAGTACATCTCTCAGAGTTAGTGCTTCATGTCATCTGGAAGCACTGCTTTATCATTCACACTTGGTTCAGCTTTTGAAGGTCATCTTACAGCTAAAAGAGCAAGGTTTACGCTTTTTAAATATAACCTTAAATCCCAAGGCATAGTTGCGTAGTGAATTAATAAACAGACACTAGAATAAAGCAGTATAACCAAATTACACGAGTCCCCATACCATCATTTTACAAATTGGCACGTTTTCCTGCAAAAATACAACTCATTAGTCGGGTGCAATACAAACAGCAGGGCTCTGAATTTGATAGACAGCTGTGAGATTCCTGTTACTTCAAAAAGAAAATAAATAGAGACAGCCACGAACGGAGCCAAAGCCCCTGTGTCTACTCCAGGGGCTCTGAGAGCTCTGCACCACCAAGAACACTAACGCTGCAATTCCTCCCTGACACCGCTATCAGTCATCAAGCCCAAGTAGATGTGAGGGAAAACAAGGTAATCCACTTTCACTCGTGATGCACAGCACAAGGCTGAGGAGGGGAAGAAGGTAGGCAACAAGAGGTATTATGAAATGGGAGCAGGAACCTCTGTCCAGAGAAAGAGCTGAAGAAAACAGTGCAGGGAGAGACTCCTCAGATTAATGGCCAAAACAAAAAAAACCTAACAAATATTAAAAGCAAATGAGATGAAGGATGATGAATTGTCTTTGCTATAAACCCATCTTATACTATTTCTAAACTGGAAATCTACCAACCTAAAAACATCTTTAGTAGTCTTATTCCATAGCAAATCTGAATTTAAAGCAACAGAAAATGTTGAAACTCCATTTACCTTAACATTTTTCTCTTCAATAAAAGTATTCAGAAAAGATACTGTTAATTAAAGCACCTCCAATAGGAGTTAGAATAGCAACAGATTTGTAGATATGCCCTATCAGGCCACTGAAGTTAGAACTGAATCTTTCTTTTCAAGTTTTGGTGAAAATAAAAAGCAAGCTAAATGGGTCACGGTTACATCTGCACGCAACTGCAATTTGAAAATGCAGAGAAATAAACTCTTATTTCAAAGTCTTTCAGAGAAACATTGGAGCAGAAAATGAAAGTGAAAGCATAATGAAGCCATCACATTTATTCATTTTTCTGAGAGACAAATAGTAACGATACAGAGCACAGGAGAGACAGCTCATACGCATCCATAAACTCACATTCAAAAAAGATGGGTAAGTAAATCCGTACAACCATTTTTACAGAGTGGGGAAAACAGAAGAGGGAATCAAGTTGCTATTTCAGGATTAAAACTCTCAGTCTCCCATGTACGGGCGATTACACTTCCCATAGGGAAAATACGAGTTAAGAGTTATTTTAATTTATTTTTTTTTAAATCAGGCCACCCGGTGAAACATTCCAGGCTTCTATGGTCCATTTCTCATTTACACTCGGAAGACTCATTTTGAGCAGGAAGAGGAAAGATTTAGACCAGATGACCTCCCGAGGTCCTTTTCCAGTTTTAATTACTGTGTGATTAAAAATACTTCTCGGAGTCCCTCTCCAGCTCCCTCACAACTTGCCCTAGTTTTTCACAGTATATAGAACTGTGAAGGTATAATACCTAACTAGACAGCACTTACAATACAGAAACGTTTTTATCTTCGGAATAGTTTGTCTCACTGAACCTCTCCCTCCACGTATTCAAATAAAAATCAATCCCAAGGAGAGGAAAAAAAAACATCCAGCACCCTAGTAAACACCAAAAGTTACCAAAAACTAACCCAGGAATAACACATCAAGGGCCAAACTCATTCCTAACGGCCTGGGTCAACTACTAAGGTAAAAAATATGGTTAAAAAATAAAATAAATACACAGAGCAAGCACAGCACTGGAGGGGAATGTTTGTGTCGGGGGGGGACAAAGCCTTACCTGGCTCCCGGTTGATTTCTATCTCGAAGAAGCACTGGGGCCGGTCCTGCACCCCCATGGCGGCGGGCAGCCCGCCGGCCCCTCGCCACCTGGACACAAAGAAGAGGCGCCCTGAGTGGGGAGCGGCCCCGGCCCGGCCCGGCCCCGCCGGATCCCGCCCTTCGGCCGCCTTTCCCTCCTTCTTCCCCTCCCCTCATTACCTCCCTTCCTCCCCACCGAAAGGGGAAAACGACACCGGGGCGGTACGGGCTGGTGGGGGTTCCGTGAGGGGCTCGGTGGGGCCGTGAGGGGCTTCGAGAGGGACCGGTGGGGGTTCCGTGAGGGGCTCGGCGGGGCCCCGAAAGGCTCCGTGAGGGACAGACGCCGCCGGCCCCGAACGCCATTAACCGACGGACTCCATGGCCCGTCCGTCCGCCCGCCCCGCTCTGCTCCGCTCCGCCCCGCCGCCGCGCCGCCTCCCCCCGCCGCGGCCCGCCCCCGTGAGGGGAGGACGAGGGGAAGCGGCGGG
>NW_015090864.1:2238214-2433135 GCF_001431845.1 Calidris pugnax
GGCCGGCCACTCGCCACCTGGACCCAAAGAAGAGGCGCCCTGAGTGGGGAGCGGCCCCGGCCCGGCCCGGCCCCGCCGGATCCCGCCCCTCGGCCGCCTTTCCCTCCTTCTTCCCCTCCCCTCATTCCCTCCCTTCCTCCCCACCGAAAGGGGAAAACGACACCGGGGCGGTACGGGCTGGTGGGGGTTCCGCGAGGGGCTCGGCGGGGCCCCGAGAGGCTCCGTGAAGGACCAGCGGGGCCCCGAGGGGCTCCGTGAGGGACTAGCGGGGCAAATTCATCCTGAGGAGAATTTTTTCCTCTCGCAAAACAGCCGAGATGGAGGAGGGAAGGGAGGGGAAGGGTGAGCCCCCCGCCTCAGCGCTGCCCGCCTTGCCCATCCTCTCCTCCCCATCCCGGCCTCACCTGGCAGCTCCGGCGCTTTGTTCCTTCGCCGCCTCCCCCTCGTCCCCCCCCCTCCCCGCCGCCCCGCCAGGCAGACGCCGCCGGCCCCGAACGCCATTAACCGACGGACTCCATGGCCCGTCCGTCCGCCCGCCCCGCTCTGCTCCGCTCCGCCCCGCCGCCGCGCCGCCTCCCCCCGCCGCGGCCCGCCCCCGTGAGGGGAGGACGAGGGGAAGCGGCGGGGGCTCGGCTTCAGGGCCGGCGGGTTTTCGCTGCCTCCCGGGGGACAAGAGTCCCCCGTCCTCTTACCGCGGAGGAGAAAGGTGCTTTATAAAATAAATAACACCGTGAGTCCCCTTGAGGGGGGCATCCCCCCACCTCATCGCCCCCCCGTCCATGCTGGGCCCTGGGGCTGAGCGACCACCCCCTCCGCCCCTCGGTGCTTCACCCCGTTATTTTGAGGAGAGGTTTTCCACAGATATCTCTCCCTCTGAAGGGGAAATATTCTTGCGGGCACAAAAGATCCCCCTCTGAATATTTTATGAGGGAAAATCTTTGCCACAGTGCGTTCAACGGGGATGGTTCTCCTTCGGCCACACCAAGGGCCGGCCTGAGGTGATCCTGTCCCTTCCTGAGCCTCATCCCTGTCAAAACTTATCCAGTCATGGCTTAGGAGCCCAAGAAAACTTAAAAAAAAAATAAATTTCAATTATTGCAGCAGGCCATAGGTTATTTTCCCTGAGTTTGGCACGTTGGCCCATCCCAGAGCGTGGAAGTGGTACCTTTAGCAATCAAGGCGTCAAACTGTTCAGGAAGGAGTATGAAATCTATAAATCTTCAGCCTACTACATCCTTCAGGCCAAGTTACTTCTCACTGAGCACGTCCAGCAGCTTAAAAAAGCTTTTCATGTAGCCCCTTCATATTAATTTAATTTTCGTAATTACTCCTATAACAGTAACTTTGTTCTTGTCCACACTGAGATGGGTTTTCTGGGAAGGCGGAGGAAGGCAGCACCTCTACAATGGTTGTCCTGGTTTGAGCAACACAGGATTAACTTATCTTTCAGTAATTTTACCTTTCAGTAAGGTCTCTTCTAATGCTTGGGAAAACAGCATTTTTAGAAGACTCTAGCATCTGAATCTGTGAAATTATTTACTTTATACCCAGCTGTGGTATGCAGGTTTCAAGGTCTCAGTGTTTTCGAGCTCACCAGGTGAGGGAATGAGGAGGAGCAAGACCCGTGCATTTGACCCAAGCTTTCAACAGGATTATTTCATACCATGAATGTCACATTCAATATAAATTATAAAGTTGGCTGAGGAGTTTCGCTTCCTTGATGGCTGTGAACCTGAGAACTTCTTGCCCCGGTGCCGGACCCCTGAGCCCTTCCCTTCCTCCCGAAACCGTAGCGCTCGCAGTGTCTGACCTTTGCTGTCCACTGTATCGCTCGCAGTGTCTGACCTTTGCTGTCCACTTCTGAGAGTGCACGGCTTCCTACTTCCTACAATAGAATTGGCTGAGAATAATCCTTTTATATTGGTATCAGGATCAATATTGGTTCTTTACTGTTATTAATGTTAATTATTTAGTATTATTCTATTAAATCTGTTTATATTTCGACCTCCGGGTTTCCTTGTTTTTTCCCTGATTCCCCTTCCCGGGTGGGGAGAGGTCATCAGGTGAGACAATAATTGTCTAAACAAATAGTTTAATTGTTGCGGGTTCCTCAAACCATAAAAGTAGTGTATGCTCTGCATACACTGTGCCATCCCTACAGCCCTTACACAGTTTCCAGCTAAGCCATAGCCTCACCACTTGGTGCAAAGAAATCTGTTTTATTACTTCCAGTAAGAAGTTTTGTCGCTTTCTGTGCCGTGAGGACACTCTTTTATTAAGTCCTTACCTCCTGAGAAGCAAACCATTTCCGAATGCTTTCCAAAAGTTGTACAAACCAGAACTCATTGCAGTAATTTTACCTGGCAGCAGTATCTGTGTTTATGTCCTTGTTTGAGGAGAAATTCAGAGGGCTTAGATTTAAAAAAAAAAAAAGTGCTGAGAATGAAGAGTAGCAATACTGAAATTAAAAAAAATGTGCTGAGAATGAAGAGTAGCAATACTGAAATCAAAGGATATTTTAGGAGTTAAGAATGCAGAAAAGTGGGATTGGTTTAGATGTAATTTATCTATAGATTTAATGGCTGCTGTCCCTGTAGTATTTGAGCGTCTCATGAAGTTCTAACAGCCAGATTCTGTCATTCCTGATTATATCTAATAGCACGTGATTGTCCCTAAGGAGGCCTGTCTTTGGAGTTGTCACATAGGTTTGCTGGTCCTTCGGGGGTAGTTGCATGGCAAGATATCACACACCGTGAAAAAAATACAGCGCGGTCTGGCTGTAAATTATTTAGCTGTGAAATGCTCCTACAAAGTAGCAGAGTGTTACTTGCCTCACTTTAAAACGGTAAACTGAGAAACAAAGCTAAGGAGAAATTGAGCTACAGTAGGAATTCCTTTCCAAAATTAAAATTTGAAAACACACCTCCTTGATTTCCTTAATTTTCCCAAGCAATAAATATTGTACGTTTGGGTTTTTATGGTTTTTGGCTTTTTTTTTTTTCCCCCTGAGATGAAATGAACTATTAATTCCCTTTTACCTGCAGCCTCCTGCTTTTCTGTTTTCAGAACATGAACTTGCTAAAGGCAGATGAGCAAAGAAATAAGCAAAAGTCTCAAAAAAGACGTGGAAGTGTGCTGCTTGCTCTTTATGCGAGTAGCAAAGACTGTGAGCAATAAAGGAAAAAAACAGTTAATTTCAATTATTTTAATAAAGAAGCAAATTAGAATGAAGTTCTGATCCCCTGGGAGATAAGCTCTTAACATCATCTCTAGGACTAGAGCTGATAAATATGCAGCTTGGTGGAAGAAAGACATACCCCCCCCAAAAACAAAGTTTCCAAAGCACATCTGAGGCCAGTCTTTGAAAACATGAAACGTTTAGTTACAAATGAAGACTTTTTTTCCTGGTGTTTCTATCCAGGAACTGCTGCAGACTCTGTAACATCCTGAGCCAACTGAAACCAATGACGAGGTCCCCCATTGATTTCGGTGCCTATGGATGTGGGCTGTTTGAGGGGGATTCAGGTCTGTGTGGCCAAGCAGTATAGTTATGAATAACTGCTTCTATATAATAGCAGTTTTTGTTAATCCATACATTTTTGAAATGCCCCCTTTTACAGGCATTTTCTATATTTTCACATCTGTGTTCCAATTTTACAGACAACTTTTGTGTGCACCAAGATCAGCGGACCCAACTTTATTTTCTACCCAAAAATCAACTTCAGAGGTTTCTTAGCGGTACATTTTATGCCCGAGAATTCACGTTGACAAATCTTGGCTGAAAGTCGCATTCTTTTCTGAGATGGAGCATGCTTGGCTACAGGAGTTTGAAAAGTAGGAGGGTGCAAAAGCCACTGCTGAGCAGTTATGACACCTACGTGCACATTAGGGTAAAACCGGCTTAAATTGGGACACGGTCTTTACTTTCCAAAGTGTCTTTGATTGCCCTAATAATTAGTAGCCTACATGTGGCCGTGAAAGCTCGAACTAACCAGCTTTTGGGTTTTGTTTAGAGAGGTTTTTCCTTATCTTTTTTTTTGCAAATTCCATATGTAGAACCTGAGTCTGAAAGTAAAAACAAGCTATTTTTTTAATGAGCAACAAGTTGTTGATCAGTTCTTTCTCATGCTATTTTAGATGTTGTTGCCGTTTAATTTTATTTGTCAACTGCAATACCCTCTGGTCTGCTCCTCCTGTGCTGGATGTTTCCTTACCCAATTTGTGATTTGCATGTAGATTTGTAAGGAGGAAAAAGAATTTTCAGCGTAGCTTTTCCATTATCTGGGGCGTTTTGGTTGGGGGGGTGGTGCTCAAAATATTTCTGTGAGACAAATTCGCGGCTGCTTTTTCTGTCGCTGCTCCACACGGATTCCGGTCCGGCGCGAACGGATGCAAAGTGTTGGCACCAGGAGGAGAAGAAGTGACTCAGAGCTGTTCACGAGGGTCACTGAAGTTTTGAACGTTGAGAGATGGTGGAGAAAAGAGCCAGAAAATTCTACACTTAAATTTAAAAACTTGTGTTACTGGAGAACGGACGAGCACCTGAAGAGTTTCCGTCAATCATTCAGTCATGCAAAACCATTTCTTTGCTATTTTTTCAGAAGAGTAAACATTGCAGACCAGAATAACTGAAAAAGGGCTTTAATTATGAAAAGCCTCGCCGCTGAGCAAACAAGAAGTTTCAAGTGAAAAGCTGATGGGCAGTTATCTGTTAAGCAAACTTAAAGAGTGAAAAGGTGCTTAATTAAAAAAACACCTACGTCAGCATCTGAGAGCAGAATTTAGAGTGTTAAAGGGAAGTAAATGGCTTAGGAATAAGTAATAAACAGTAAAATGTGTCAGCTCCAGGCTGCTGATCAAAATCCACACCAGGGCAGTAACATCTGACGTTTTATCCCCACGTTGAATGCCAAGATGTTGGAGATTTGTGCACGGCCAGCGAGAGGCTCCTGCTCACATTACCAAAAAATACGAAAACTTTGGGGCTTTTACAGAGCCTTGGAAAGCAGTTAACGGTTCCTATTTTGACAGGAGTGAGTAAAGTGGGAAGGAAAGGACACAGAGAGGAGAACGTTCCAAGTGCAGCCGGCGATTTGGGGGCTTCGGCTGGTATCACTGGCGCCTGCTTTCCACGGCAGCGTTCCCGTTTGGCACCGAGCATTAACGGCTACTCAAAGAGCCTGGGGAGGTGATAGGAGAAACCTTCTGTTACCCTTCGGCTGCCCTGGAGTCCAGCATGGGAGAGGTCCAGCAAATCTGCTCGTTGAAATGGAAAGCCAGATCTTTTGATGTCACTCTTTCAGCAAACACGAACGTTAGGTAAAAGTAAAGAAAGATTCTATTTACTGTTATTAACATACTAACAAAGTCGCAGAATCACAGAATCTTCTGTGGGGAAGGGACAGAATCTTCAGAAGGAAGGGACCTTAAAGATCATCTTGTCCAACCGTCAACCTCACTGACAAAGATAGTCACCCACACAACAAACAAGGAGCATCATCACTAAACCAGACCTCCCAGCACGACATCAACCTGTCTTTTGAACACCTCCAGGGATGGGGCCTCAACCACCTCCCTGGGCAGCCCATCCCAAGGGCTGAGAACCCTTTCAGTGAAAAAATTTTTCCTAATATCCAGCCTGAACCTCCCCTGGGGCAACTTGAGGCCATTTCCTCTTGTCCTGTCGCCTGTGCCTTGAGAAAAGAGACCGACCCCCACCTCTCTACACCCTCCTTTCAGGGAGCTGTAGAGAGCAATAAGGTCTCCCCTCAGCCTCCTCTTCTCCAGGCTGAGCACCGCCAGTTCCCTCAGCCTCTCCTCATAAGACTTATTCTCCAGCCCCCTCACCATCTTTGTTGCCCTTCTCTGGACCCGCTCCAGCCCCTCAATGTCTTTTTTATGGTAGGGGGCCCAAAACTGGACACAGTACTCGAGGTGGGGCCTCACCAGTGCCCAGTACAGGGGGACAATGACCTCTCGGGCCCTACTCGCCACGCTGTTCCTGATACAGGCCAGGATGCTGTTGGGAGTCATTAATAACTTCATAGAGACAGGGGCACAGAAGTAAAATAAACGCACCAAAATTATAGCCACCCATATGCTGAGGCAGCTACAATAAATCTCCCTCTCTTTTGCTCCCTGACAAACTCCTAGGACACTTACACAGCTGTCCCAGAGATGAAATTCATGCCTCAAGCCAAACCTTTCTCCTAGGACTTGCTTTTGCCAAAAAGGAGCATCGATACGGGGACACACATATCCTGGGACAGATGATAGGGATATTTGTAGCCTCACACATCCAAACGCTCCCTGTGGGTCTCTTCATTCACTCTCCCCTTTCCCCAGGGATTTCCTGTGAACTATAACCCAATATCTGAGCTGTTAACACACTTCCTAAAGGATTACAGAGCTTTTCCCCATCCTGCCCCAAAGCTTCAGGAGTGTTTCCATCCCTGGCATGAGTAGGTGGAGCCATCTGCTATCCGGGCAGTAAACAGAATTTGTTAATGACTGCTCCAGCATGATAGAAATATAAGCAAACAATTAATCCATCATGTGGTAAATTGCTTAATGGGGCAGGGCATATATTCCTGTACGTATAGCTTCTTTAGGCACTGTGTTTCATGGATATGAGTATATGGGGCTTTAAATGGACAGGATGTGTGCAGGTTATTCCCAGCAGTTTGCTGAGAGTAGGAATAAAGTCAGGCAGTTGCAGGGAGGCAGGTTGGGTTTGGGAGGCTGGAGGTCTCCTCCTCTGGCTGCCTGTGCTCTCCCTGGCAAAACAAACAGCTTCAGCCTCTCTGGCTGATCTGGCATAAATCTTACGAGTGCCAACAGCTCATCCAGAAAACATTCAAAAGCAAATGCTGTCAAGAAGCCTGAATATGAGTGAGTTCAGAAGCTGGAACATCATTTACTGTAGTTTTCTATATAATTCTCCCAGCTGCTCCAGACTGACTCCTACCTCTACAATCTTCCCATCTACCTACCTGCTTATTTTCTCCCCTTTATTACTGTCTGAGTTCTCCCCAAATAATTTTACAAAAATGTCTCAATTTCGCTCTTCTTTCACAGCTTGTAGAGAAAAAGGCTGATGATTTTAGATTGTCTTAACCAATAAATGCCAGATGTCTGATGTGTGGGAGTGCAGATCTCACACCACGTGTGTCGTGTAGGTCTCAAGATCACGTGGCCTGATCAAAACCCCAATGCAATTAATACTTTTTTTTCATTTACTTCAGGGAATTGTAACTCAGGGCTATTGAAAGAAAATCATGTCTTGCCGGTAATCAAAACTGTTCTTTATCCAAAGGATGAAGCCTACTTCATATCAGATTTCATTTACCCACTCAATAATACTTAAATTAGGTCAAGAAAGAAATAGATTCTTTTCTACAGCATATAATTAACTGGTGAAGCTTGGTGCCACAGGAAAGCGACGAGGTTAATGACATGATGTCTGGTTTTGCATTTGGAGTCTTGTGTGGAAATAAGTGAGTGGGCCACGCTACCTAACGGCACCACAAGTGAGTTTTTACCCTCACAATAAAATTAGATTGTGTGTGTTACCGTGTTCTTGCAATCTCCCATCTGTTTCTCTGCGCCTGTTGTCTCTTGTCTTGTATTAAATTATGAGCTCTCGGAATGGATGAGACAAAGGTCTTTTGGTAGGTACTTTGACAGCCTGTATCGGTCTTATGTCAGTGAAAGAAATAAGGCAATTTTGCCTAAAAGCCTACCTTTATTCAGCAGTGACACTGAGGTAGGGATTAAAAATAAAAAACGGTAGTGAACAAGTAGGAAAAAAACCCAGAAAAATTGTACATATTGCTGTAGGCAGCTAACAGCCCCTGCAAGAAGCTTGCTATGAAATGTAGTATCCCCAGGATCACTCTGATTCAAACTAATATTTAATTAATAGCTTTTTGAGGGGAAAATGGTGTGATATTCCTTTCCCCTAGGTTTTTTTTTTCTTTCTTTTTTTTTTTCTCTCTAAAATTTAGTTTACCTTTTCACCTTTGCTTAAAGATGTATAAACCCCAGCTCAGCGTTCTCGCTAAGCACCCCCGGAGAACAGTGTGTTATGAAGCACAATATGCTTGAAATGCTCGAAACGGAGTCAGCTCAGGTGCTTCAGAGCTTGTTAGTTTGAGCTCAGAGAGCTTGGAAGCTTCTGCACCTTGGTTTCCAGCGCTGTGGATCACAGGAGGGTTTGTTAATTCGGCTGCGATGCCGACAGCCAGCAGAGGTTGAGGGCAGCGCCCGTGGTGGGGGGAGACCATGGAGGAGAGACATCAAAGTAGCTCCACAGACCAGCCTACCAGCTGCAGAGACTCATCGGAGACAACTGAGCCAGAAATGACTTTGCGTGGAGCTGGTGGGACACCTCGTCACCTTCCTCCCAAAGTTCCCATTTCCAGGAGTGTGACATGTGGCACGGAGATCATAGAATCATAGAATCATAGAATGGTCTAGGTTGGAAGAGACCCTTGGGATCATCGAGTCCAACCATCTCCCCTACTCTACAAAGTCCTCCCCTACACCATATCCCTCAGTACCACATCTAAACGTCCCTTAAACACAGCCAGGGATGGTGACTCCACCCCCTCCCTGGGCAGCCTGTTCCAATGCCCGACCACTCTCTCTGTGAAGAATTCCTTCCTAATGTTCAATCTAAACCTGCCCTGTTGGAGCTTGAAGCCATTCCCTCTCGTTCTGTCACTAATTACCTGTGAGAAGAGACCAGCACCAACCTCTCTACAGTGTCCTTCCACCTCGCTGCCCAGGGAGGGGGTGGAGTCCCCATCCCTGGCTGTGTTTAAGGGACGTTTAGATGTGGTACTGAGGGATATGGTGTAGGGGAGGACTTTGTAGAGTAGGGGAGATGGTTGGACTCGATGATCCCAAGGGTCTCTTCCAACCTCAATGATTCTATGATTCTATGAAGTTGTAGAGAGTGATGAGGTCTCCCCTCAGCCTCCTCTTCCTCACACTAAACAGCCCCAACTCCCTCAGCCGCTCCTCACACGATTTGTTTTCCAGCCCCCTCACCAGCTCCGTTGCCCTCCTCTGCACTCGCTCCAGCACCTCCAGATCTCTCTTGGATTGAGGTGCCCAAAACTGGACACAATACTCGAGGTGTGGCCTCACCAGTGCTGAGTACAGGGGCACAATCACCTCCCTACTTCTGCTGGTCACACTATTTTTGATACAAGCCAGAATGCCATTGGCTTTCTTGGCCACCTGGGCACACAGCCGGCTCATATTCAGCCGTTTGTCAACTAGAACCCCCAGGTCTCTTTCCTCCAGGCAGCTCCAGCCACACTTCCCCCAGCCTGTAGCGCTGCAGGGGGTTGTTGTGGCCCAAGTGCAGGACCTGGCACTTGCCCTTGTTGAAACTCATGCCATTGATCTTGGCCCAGTGATCCAATCTATCTAGGTCCCTCTGTAGGGCTTCCCTATCCTCCTGGGAGTCAACACTCCTGCTTAACTTGGTATCATCTGCAAACTTGCTGATGATACACCCTATGTCCTTATCGAGATCATCAATAAAGACGTTAAATAGAAATGGTCCTAGCACTGAGCCCTGAGATGTTTGAGCTGGTTCCAGGCAAAACCAGCTGAGCTCTGGCCAGGCTTTACTAGCCCAGGCTCAGCGTCGTTTCAAGGCAGCTGCATCGCTCTGAGACCCAAATTGGCCCCAGAACAAGTGCAGCTCCATTTGTATGCACCGCCGGTCCTGAAACAGTAAATCATATCGAAGCCAAGCTGACTCTGCACAAAGTCATCTCAGGTACATCTAAATCCAGACTTGCTGGCTCTGCTTTAGAAATCAAGAATTCCGGTCACAATGCAAAGGTAACTGGGTGAAATGTAGTGGCCCCCACGAGCTGGGAGGTCAGACTCATTGATAGGGCACTTTGTTGTGGTGTTAGAGCTGTGAAGCTGCAGCCCAGGCTGGGAAGCAGAGTGATGAGAACAGCAAGAAGAGTGCCAAGAAGGAAAAAAAAGGCTGAGTGGTTGCCAGAGCTGTGGCTGCAGCACGGCAGGGGATTCTCCATAAATTAGTGTAGGCAAAAGGAACAGTCACCTGCTCCTGAACTTGGGAGGAGAATGGAGAAATTCTAAATTCTGGCTGGTGGATACGGGCAGAGTTGTTAGGATGAGGGAGAGGGACGGATTCCTGCAGGGAGTTCCTGCAAAAGTGGGAGGTTTCCATAGGAGGAACTTGTCGGGGAATGAAGGATTGCCAGAAATCCTCGTTTGGCACAGTGAGTGTAGAGAACAGGATTAATAAAATATGCAGTGCCTCCTGGTAACAGCGCTAGTAATAACCATCAAGATTAATGCTAATGTTGATATAAATAAAGCTATATGCAATTATGATCAGCTAAGGGCAGGAAGATATTATTTTCCTGGATTGAACAATTAAGTGCATTGTGTGCACTTGCAGACAGAAGAGTTTAGAAGGGGAGGATGTATATTGCCTTCTGCAACATCCAACACTGACCACTGTCAGAGACAGGACACCGCATCGATCTGTTTGGAAATGACAATTTCTCTTTTTCTGCAACGACCGCAAAATATTTGTGCTGGGAGTTCAGAAGCTTTGGCCTCACTTAATTTGCTCCTAAAAAATCTCTGTGGACAGAGATATATAAACCTGCCAGCGAGATCTAGTGAGAATCTTGTTTATGCCTCCACATAGGAAGAGTTTGTCTTATGATAAGGCAGGAGCTTAAAGTAAAACCTGAATGTAAGCATATAAATAAAATGGTTTGGTATTTACTTTGTAGACTCTAAATTCTAGCTCCCAAAATATAAATAAAAGGGCTTGCTATTTACCCCAGCTCCCACTTGAAATGCAGGCCAGGACGCCATAGGTTTGTTCTAGTTTAGCAGCATGCTAATATTTGCAGATCTACCATCAATTGTGCTGACATATTCGTTTAATGGATTGCAATTGTTGCTATAAACAAATGGTAATTGCTTGGGATTTCAAATGTACTGTAATTGCACTTTTAACAGAGAACTTTTGTGATATAAAAATGGTAATTGCGTCATCTCTCAGTTCGATCGGTTTAAAATACAGGGGCAAGGGCAGTTTTGCAATGAAGACCCAGAGAAATAGGAGAATGTTTCAAGTTAGGGAGCAGGCAGCCTTCCCTCCCAGTGCAAGAAATGAGGACTGGCCACATATGAAACCACACAGAGATTTCCAAAATGGGGCCTTCAAGTTTCTGCATGTAAATCAAAACTTTTCTTGCTATAACCAGAGTGGATTTTCTTGCAGGGGGAAAAAAAGAGAAGAGGAGAAGGCTGTTAATTCTGTTGCCAAGTTTGCACATTGGTCGAGGCTGCCAACCCCATCCCACTCCATGGCTCCAGCTGCAGCGAAATCTCCTCGAGCACGGACCTTTCCACTGCTCAGCCCAGGTTTTATGTGATTAAATAGCCTTTGTCCTCCACCCATTGTTCAGACACATTTAATTATCCATCCTTCTAACTTTATTAACAGAACTGAACTCTCATCTCACAGTAATATTTCCTAAAACAAGTGAGCCCATCTCCGCCTTTCATAGTCCCAACCTCCCACCACTTCTGCTCCCCCCATGGCACTTACCTGACCCTGAACAAACCACCTACACCAGCAGAAAACTGCCCCAACCAAAAAAAAAAAAGAAAAAAAAAAAAGCCCCAAACCCACAAACCTTCAGGAATGTCACAAAACTTCACCCACCATGTAGGTTAAGTAGGATGACCCTGAACCACAGAGGTGTCATCTAGTTGAGGTGTCCTCTACCTGCAGCTTGGTAAAGGCATCCGGATCGACTTGTGTGCATCAGTCAGTCAAAGAAAGAGAGTTTTTTTTCCTTTTCTGATGGAGGATTATAGATCAGCTGGGAAATCAGTTGTGTTACATTCTGCTACACCCTATTAGTTTTAGTCCTGGTGCTCGAATCTGTCAGGTATTTATCTGAGGTAACTGCCTGGCCTTCATGAGAGTAATAATGAATAACTAAGCTTTTTACTGTCACAATAATAATGAAGTATTAATGGTGAATTAAGGAACAGAATGAGAGAACATCCAGCCATGCAGCCATTGCTGCCAGTTAGTGTCTAACTACACAGTCGGATATGGAAGTATTAATGTATCTGGGTAAATAACAGTCAGTTGTGGAAGCGTTAATGGATCTGGGTAAATGAAGGAGTGATCTAATCACACAGTGTCTATAAACATAAATCAAGATCAATAAAAACACTGGCTGCACAGATTCAGCCTCAGATTCTGAGGGAGGATTCAGCAGCTTTAAGGCTACAAAACTTAATTTTCTGATCAGTACCTTTAGCATCCTACCTGTAAATCCTAAAAATGCTTCAGTATCTTCCTGTGCCAGTGGTTGCACTGAATTCCTCAAAGTACGTACATATATTCTAGGAAAAGAAACACTTCACTGCATCAAGGATAGAGTAGAAAAGAAAAAAAAAAAAAGGACTTCATGAGCAAAAAACCCTCTTAACTCAAAATGATCTATTTAATGTTCAATTTATAACAGAAAGCCACAAAAAAAAATCTATAAATCTAGTTGTTACAAGCTCATCTAGAAACATCTATAAACCTGTATTCCTGGGCTTTTAGATCTTGGCTGCAGTAGGAAACGTTTCTTCCATATTCTGTAAAGTTGAGCTTCAGTGCTCCTGGCCAACACCTGCTGAGCTGCCCAAATTGAGGTCCACATGGTAGAAAAAAAATGTTATGAATATAATTTCTGACCCAAGCATTGGATACACTCGGGTCTGGTTAAAACATGTGGAAAATCATTGGAAAACTTCATTAGAGAGGATGTAATCACATCTCCATGGCCACGTTTCCTCGTGTGTGCTCTTCTGGCATGGACAAAACGTGGCCGAGGCAAATTCTCCTGGCACTA
Organism: Calidris pugnax; assembly: GCF_001431845.1. Classification (NCBI taxonomy): domain Eukaryota; kingdom Metazoa; phylum Chordata; class Aves; order Charadriiformes; family Scolopacidae; genus Calidris; species Calidris pugnax. The sequence goes on from NW_015090864.1 coordinate 2,251,150, forward strand.
TAAATGGGAACAAACTGCGTCCCTGAATTCTCAGGTGAAAGCAATTCATTTCTGGAAACAAATCTGTGTCTCTGCCTTCATTTTCTTCCTGTTTTCCCCTGTGCCAGAGCACTACATCAATCATTTTCCTTTGCTAAAGACAACCTCTGCTGTTGAGTTGTCTCAAACAGTCGTAGGATGAACTTGCTGTCAGGAGACACCTTCTGATGTTTGACTTGACTGCACTGTCACCGACCCATCGCATGTGTGAACTCACTCACACCCTCTCTACACCGTGGTTTTTTTGTTGTTGTCCTGCTTATTGGGAAATGAGGGGGGAAACCATAAAAATAATGAGCGTGTAAGCACGGCTGCCGGGGAACAAACAGCTCAGAGGAAGAGCAGTGAAAAATCATACACAGCGGAGAAAGTCTCCCGAGATGAATGTGAAGATTTAGGGCAGCCAGACAGTAATTGCAGTGTTTGCAAAAGTCAGCGTGCACGCACCGCAGTATTTACAGCAAACAACGTGTTGAGTCGACACAGCCCGTTCTCTGTTCCTGAGGCCGGCGATTTTCTGGGTTTTATTGTTCTCTCCCTTTTCAATCAGATTTTCCAAATAATTTCCCCGACGCTTTGGCCTCCCGTTTGGAGTTCTCTAGGCTGTTACAGGCCCTGTTCCTATTCCTATTCCTATTCGATGCTCTAAAACGGAGAGACAAGTTAGTTAATTTGGATTAGTCATAAGAGGAGTGCCGTGGTTGGGTAAGCTTTACCCTAGAAGGCAGGTTTCTAGGAGGAACAGTATTTATGAGCCGAGGCATCATTTGCTGAAGGCGGTGAAATGCGGGCTCTTTGAAGAAAGACTGAGAAAACAAAATTGAAACCACTTCTGAGCCTGGCTCCTTGACTTCTAGGATTTGCATAAATGCGAGGGCAGCATCATTATCTCCCTTCTTCCCTGCTTCGTAGCCATCAAATATCCTCCAGTTTGGCCAGTATGTGTCCTGCAGAATGCAAGTGGTGGGTGGGTATCGCTCTTGATCAGACTACACAGGAGTTTCACTCTCTGCTCATATTCAGATTTTGGGTTGCAGAAGCAAGTTTGGGCGGAAAAGGTATCCTAATATCCATCCTGAACCTTCCCTGGTGCAACTTGAGGCCATTTCCTCTTGTCCTATCACTTGTTACGTGGGAGAAGAGACCGACCCCCCCTGGCTACACCCTCCTTTCAGGGAGTTGGAGAGAGCAATAAGGTCTCCCCTCAGCCTCCTCTTCTCCAGGCTGAACACCCCCAGCTCCCTCAGCTACTTCTCATCAGACTTGTTCTCCAGACCCTTCACCAGCTTCGTTGTCCTTCTCTGGACACGCTCCAGCTCCTCAATGTCATTTTTATGATAAAGGGCCCAAAACTGGATACAGCAGTTGAGGTGGGGCCTCACCAGTGCCCAGTACAGGGGGACCTAGTCCTTCCCTAGTCCTGCTGGGCCACACTATTCCTGACATTTGGAAGTGTGGCATCCCTCAGGACTGAACACAGACCCACGGGCACGAGTAGAAGTGGGGTGTGAGGTAACACCACTGTTGGCTGTGCAGGGTGCACGACACCACATAGTATCGGTGTAGGTGCCACAGTTCCTCCTCCTGTGTTAAACCTGTCCCTAGGATTCATTAAAGAGTGGCATATAAAACGGGATGTTAGCTCTGATGTTCCTGGATGATGCTTTCTGACTTAAATTCCCCCTGTAATTATAACTGGCCCCTTTTGATATATATATATATATATTTTTTTTTTAATGTGCAGTCCACCATTCCTGTGCATTCAGCATGCCTGTGCTACAAGCAGGGTGTATTTATGCAGTGGATGATGTTGTTTCTCTAAAGGGCTAATCCTTGAGATCCTCAGGGGAATAAGGTTCTTTGAACATTATAAAACTGCATATTTGCCTACTGCTAATTAGGCAAATGTAACCTCCATCTGAATCTTCTCGGAGACCCAGGGAGAAGAAAAAACACCCTGAAAGGAGGTAGGGAAGGGTTAACAAATGCAAGGCAGGCTGTGAAATATTTTTTCTGGCTGGGAGATGGTAGGCAAAAGCGCTCATCAAGCACAGAGACTCTTTATCTGCTATCTGACAGTGCCACTGGGGACAGCAGGATGCCTGCAAACCAAGGTCGTTGTCTCCCTCTTTGAAGTATTATGTTCCTCCCTACGAGCACAGAAGTAAAATATTGCAAAGAATTATGCACGTACTTACCCAATGGACTGGGCGGACACATCAGGCTGAAGTTTCAGCACCCAAATCCTCAGATACGGAGAGCTAAAAGGGACACGAAAATTATCCAGTCTGACCTCATTTGTGATTAGATTTTTTCCCCCCAATTATTTCTCCACAGAGTCTGACAACTTGGCATTTAAAGGGGAACTGAAAGTCAGTAACTTAGGGACGGTAGGTAAATTAAAACTCCCCCTTTTTGAGTTGGGAATCAGAGAAGAAAATTAAACATTCTTTTAGGATCAAATATTGCAAAGAATTATGCACGTACTTACCCAATGGACTGGGCGGACACATCCGAACCAGTAAACTGGGCCAGACGCTGGTGTGAACACTTGTCTGTGGGTGTCTGTGCTGTTGAGTTGCTCTTGGTGTGGCTTTGGCTTCTGCTGACTGACCTGGGCATGCTCTGAGGTGGCTGTGGGCAAACAGCTCTTCTTGGCCAACAGAAGGAAGAAGCCACCTCATCCTGGGGGGAGAAGAGGAGCAGAGTTCAGCTGTATGAACAGGGATCCTGACAGAATCACAGAATCACAGAATCTTCTAGGTTGGAAGGGACCTTAAAGATCATCTTGTCCAACCGTCAACCCCACTGACAAAAATAGACACCCACACAACAAACAAGGAGCATCATCACTAAACCATCCCTCCCAGCACTACATCAACCCGGCTTTTGAACACCTCCAGGGATGGGGCCTCAACCCCCTCCCTGGGCAGCCCATTCCAATGGCTGAGAACCCTTTCAGTGAAAAATTTTTTCCTAATATCCAGCCTGAACCTCCCCTGGGGCAACTTGAGGCCATTTCCTCTGGTCCTGTCGCCTGTGACTTGAGAAAAGAGACCGGCCCCCATCTCTCTACACCCTCCTTTCAGGGAGTTGTAGAGAGCAAGAAGGTCTCCCCTCAGCCTCCTCTTCTCCAGGCTGAATAACCCCAGCTCCCTCAGCCTCTCCTCATAAGACCTGTGCTCCAGACCCCTCACCATCTTTGTTGCCCTTCTCTGGACCCGCTCCAGCACCTCAATGTCTTTTTTATGGTGGGGGGCCCAAAACTGGACACAGTACTCGAAGTGAGGCCTCACCAGTGCCCAGTACAGGGCATGACGTTGGCATGACGTTTGATCTCAAGTCAGAGGATGAGCCCTGACCTTCTTTATTTACAGGTATGGATATAATCAGTCAGCTTATTTGTGAGCCATAAAAATGCCTGAGCTTTTAAACTACCTCCTGTCAATGCTTTTTAGACGCCACAGCATCGTCTGAGGAGCAGGAACAATGAGGGCTCTCTGGAGGAGGAACTGTCATAACATTTATCCAGAGCTGAGTGTCCTGTTAGGTCCCAGGATCTAGCAAAGCTCTCCAATATTGAGCAGATACCATCTTTTAAAGTCTGTAGATGCCGTGACTTACAAGGAAGGGGGAGAGGGAACAGAGGGAGGCAGCCTCTGCGTTAAGGAACACAAAGCTGCAACCAGCTCCCTCGCAGCCTCCACTAACTCCCTGTCAGCTTGAGAGGCTCCTGGCCTAAGTGTCTGGTCTTAAATGTTAATATAGCATGACAAGAGGATGTAAAGAACAAGAGGAGGCTTTCGTCAGGGTCCTGCATGCACCACGAAGCTCTACAACCTCCTCCCTTCCCCTCAAGAAGGGGCTTTAGCTGCCTGTGCTGGAGGAAGCTCACAACGGTGCAGCTGTATCATTGTCTAAGCCTGCTTTGACGTGACAGTGTGAGGAGATGTTGTGAGAAGATCCATGTGAGGTCTCCTTCCCATATTTCAGAAGCTGCATTTAAGCTTGTGCCCTTGACTGAGCGATGCTTGAGGTTTGTCCGTGCCCTGCCTCGTACCTTGCTGACCCTGACCTGCTGACTTGGCTTCCTTGTTGCTATGGTCTTCTCTGGCATCTGCTGGACTCTTGGCCAGACTTGGTCACTCTCCCTGGACTTTCTCTGCTCTCCTTGCTGAGGTATCAAGCCTATGTTGGGAAGCTGCTGCCACCCTTGGCTCTTGGCTTGCCTTCTGCTGTGGGGCAGCCCCACTCCACAGCTCCTGGATGACCTCCAAACCCTGCAGGGGACTCTAGCCAGCCTACAGAGACACTTCTTGACCTTGCAGGCTTCTCTGAAGCCTCTGCAGCCACAGCAGTCCCTGTCACCCTGTCACCCAACCCCTGAACTGCTTAATGGGGATTGGGCAGAGCTAGGGGGTTTACTGGTCAGATGTGACTAACCTTGGCCACCTATTCAGATTGTAGTTGTTCAATGACAATAACATCCCAGATCTCAGAGAGGGCCCTGGATCAGGTCATGCATTAAACTAAACGTCAAAACCTCTTACTAAAGTATCCTGAATATGGTCACTGCTCTGGGTCACATTTTTGGGGTATCACAATCTATATGGCTGTGGCTAAGGCCACACTGCTCGTATGGTCACCCCGTTGGTTTGAGTCTGTAGGGGGCACCTACAGAGTGTTGCACCCTGAATGGGTGGCCCTTGAACACCTCAGGGTGAAGCTGGCATGTGGGGGATGGTGTCTGCACACTGAGCATTTCACAACACCCAACACCTGCCTCTCCAAAGCTGGACCTTGGAAAGGTGTGGGGACCAAGGGTGATGGGGAGGGAGGTGGCTGAGTGCCACTGTCACAGCGCTGAGTGCACCAACAGGTTCTGCAACTTCTGTAACCTTGGATCAGGCTGCTGTGGAAACAGCTAAGTTGGAAGAAAGAGCTATGAGACGTCCTGTTTGGTGTCTTTGGCCATGAATACTCCAAACATGGACTTCAGAGCTGCATTTCAACACCATCCCTTGCCCTTGGTCCTTGCCTGAGCTGGGGTGAAGGTATGGCTGTGCCCTGCCCCGCTTTGTCAAACAGTTCTTTCAGCTTCCTGGCAGAGGGAAGGAGGAAGACGGTGGTCAGAGTAATACAATAAAAGCTAGGGCTTATCTCCACTCTGCTCATTTAAGTAAGTACTAAAATGGTGTGATTATTCGCCAGTATAAATGCATAATTGATTATTAATTCCCTTTGCAGAGACGTTGTGTCCTTTCATCCCTGCTTCAGGTGGACAACAAATGGAGCATGGAATGAAACCACGTTGATGGGGCTCCAGGTAGCAGAAAGCACATGTTGCCTTATTGCTTATGCTGTTCAGGCTTTTAAAAGTCAAAGTACGGAGGGCTCCCCGCTGATAAAAATATTCCAAATTGCTGCTTGACTCAAGGGTGAACACAATGTGAAACAGCCTCAAAGTGGTCGGCCGTGTCGGTTTAAAACGCTCCCACCGTCCTCCTGCGTGGCTCCTTTGGTTGCACCCACGTGCCCGTGGGGCTCTGCTCTGAAGCTTTTGGAGAGGAAAAGTGGGTGCGTGGCCTCTTTGTTCTTGCTGCCTTCTCAGATCTTTCTGCTGGCTGTCCTCACCAAAGCCATGGTCAGGAATGAACAGCGGGGTGTGGGAAGGCTTGGAGCCCAGTCGTGTCACTTTTTACATCATGTGAAACCTGGGCAGAAAGTGAAAAGCTGCGGTGAGGAGGATTAAGCTGCTTTCTTTGTCCTTGGAGCTTCAGCTGGGGAGTGAAAGAAGAGGAAGAGGGAGCACAGAGCATATGGACAATGAAATAGGGCAACGAAACTAGTGAAGGGCCTAGAAGACAAATCATATGAAGAGCGGCTGAAGGAGCTGGGGCTGTTTAGTGTGAGGAAGAGGAGGCTGAAGGGAGATCTCATCACTCTCTACAACTACTTGAAAGGTCACTGTAGAGAGGTTGGTGCTGGTCTCACAGGTAATTAGTGACAGAACGAGAGGGAATGGCTTCAAGCTCCAACAGGGGAGGTTTAGATTGAACATTAGGAAGGAATTTTTCACAGAGAGAGTGGTCGGGCATTGGAACAGGCTGCCCAGGGAGGGGGTGGAGTCACCATCCCTGGCTGTGTTTAAGGGACGTTTAGATGCAGTGCTGAGGGACATGGTGTAGGGGAGGACTTTGTAGAGTAGGGGAGATGGTTGGACTCGATGATCCCAAGGGTCTCTTCCAACCTCAATGATTCTATGATTATGTGATTCTATGACTTGTTTGGGACGAGACACTCGGTGCAGCTGGTGACTTGGTGCTGTAGCATCTTTGTACCTTCCCCTGGAGTGACATCACCTGTGCTTAGTGTCTTTGTACCTTCCCCTGGAGTGACATCACCAGTTATTGATAAAGCCAGGTTGTTCCTCTGGAGAGACTGAGCTGATCCTGTCCAATGCCTCTGATAGTTCTGACTAACAAAATAAGCTGTGAAGAAGCAATAAGAGCTAACAATTCGCACTTTTTTGATAAGACTCCAAGCCGTCTTACACCCAGTCAGTATTTTCCACGGATCATTCTGTTTTAAACCATTGGTTTAAAATGTAACGATGGCATGACTGTTTATTTGGTGCTTTGTGAAGTTCACTACATGTCACTTTGAGCACTCTGCTATAAGCAGTGTGAAGATGAGACGGGGCTGGATCTAAAGAATGCATTTATCTGGTGATTATTATGCTTGAGGGAATAAAAATGATTTGTTATATTGGGAATTAGTTGTTGTAGGCGATGTAGGAGCCATGGAAATAATCTGTAAGGCAGTCATCTGAAACACACATAAGAACTCAGGGTAAATCCATAATTAAAAAAAACCAAACCCACGAACCAAACATATGCAAGAATGTGAGTATATATTTACATATTTCAATATAAATAGAGAGGAAGTAGAGGAGGTTCTTGATGCTCTGGCCAGCTGAATTGTACAGCTCCTTGCCAGAGAGTGCAGATGCAGAACGTTTACCTGGGTTAAAAGGGAAATTGAGACAGGATTTTAGAGAGGAGAGATCTGTTGAGTGTTACCAAGTAGGACAACCTCATCAGGTTCCTGAAATTCTCGGAGTTGAAAGCACTTGGGAACTGTAGTTGGTGGGGGAAGTATCACTTATTTTTTTCCTTGACATCTGCTTCTGGACATTTTAGGAATCATACTTTAGGAATACCAACAATTGGGTTCTCACACCCTTATGATATCATTTAACAACAAAGCATTAATATGAATATGAAAAAGCTCAATAATTGTTTATTGACTCTTCTCGTATCATGTTTAAAACAGACCTTATATCCTGAGAATGTTTATACAAACCAACATTACATTTCTTAAAGGCACAGGACGGGATGGATTCAGTTCAGCGAGTGTAGTCAAATAAACCTTTCGTGTGTTCATCAAACGCTCACATAACTAAGGATTTCAGTTGGACAAGATGATCTTTAAGGTCCCTTCCAACCTAGAAGATTCTGTGATTCAGATAACAAATCATGACATGTTCTTCTACAACAACGTAGAGCAAATAGAAGGCTTTACCTCCTGTTAAAATATTAAATAAGTTATTCTAGAAGTTAGCAAATCTACTTCCCAAATCCCTAGGAAATGAAAATTTTAGGCTTTGCTTCTTGTGTTCCTCCATCAGGGATGTTTTGGGAAGTAATGAGATGAGAGTGACAACGGGATCCAGGGACTGGCTTTGCTCTGTGTTTATGCTTGTCTGCACACAGCGCTCAGCCGTGTCTCCAGCGGTTATGTTGGGGATGCAAAATGTGTCATGACGTCTCTCACGACAGCCTGTCACCCTGCCCACAGCGTGGGGGACAGTGTGGCAGCTTCAGAAGAAACCCTGGCTACGGACCAGGCACTTGTGTGACTTTTCCCCTGGCAGCCATTAGCAGAGGAGCACCACGATCCACTACCTCGGGTTCAGAAATCCCCATTTAGAAAATGACTAATCTCCTCAAACGTATTTTCACTGGGGCTGTGATTACCAGATGTGTAAAACTGAGCATGCTGATAAGGTTTTCATTTTACACATACTCTCCCATTTCACAAAGGGTTTGGGTTCACTATTTGCATACCTAAGATACACAACAGTGCTTTAGCTCCACTATTCATGCACATGCAAGTTGAAACCACATACAGAATCACAGAATCACAGAATCTTCTAGGTTGGAAGGGACCTTAAAGATCATCTTGTCCAACCGTCAACCTCACTTGGACAAAAATAGACACCCACACAACAAACAAGGAGCATCATCACTAAACCATCCCTCCCAGCACTACATCAACCCGGCTTTTGAACACCTCCAGGGATGGTGCCTCAACCACCTCCCTGGGCAGCCCATTCCAATGGCTGAGAACCCTTCAGTGAAAAAATTTTTCCTAATATTTATACCATAAATAAGCAATTGTGAAAGGCACAAAGACTGTAACAGCCTTCCCTGACACGGCAGACCCTGTCAGATTAGGATATACCTTTCTTTTCAAGCAAAGCTGTGTGCTATCAGTTGAATAAGTCACAACCGTTTACTTTGGAACCAGCATCGTGGCCTTCTAAAAACAGGATTTGTGGGCAGCACTCTGGACACTCAGGAAGTATGGCTGAAGACATCCGAGCTCTAACAAGCTATTATGTTTATTTTAACATCCCCAACAAATGTCAAGTTGTATTTATCCAGAAAACTGTCAAGGGTTTTGCATGTCAGTGTGTTTTCGTCGATTTCAATTTAAACCTCCTAGTGAAAGTCTCAGTGTTTGTCATGCTTGGTTCTTTCCCAGTCATGGCGAGGATCATTAAATCATAAGAAAATCCCAAAGGCAAGCAATCTAATAAAGCAATCCTTTGTTTTGTGGCTGGCATGATAATTCAAACAGAAGGTCAGTCAAAAAATCATGCTTTTTCGGAATGCCGTGGGGAAATGAGGGCGTGAGTACCCAGCCTCTCTCTCTAACCACCGTGCCACAGCAACGAGGAGTGAATTTGCATTTAATGCAAGAGATGAAAGTGTAAAAACCCATTCAGTGAAATTACAGCAAGTTATTTTCACAGCAAGGCACTGCTCGTGTCGGCTGGCACTTCCACAGCTTCCCCAGGGATTTAGGGACTACTGCATGGCTGTGTATAACCCACCTGGCTGGGCTGCCTGCCCCTGAATGTGCCGTGTCCGATGTATCCTAACCCCCCTCTGTACCACCTTGGGGAAGGAAAACTTCAAATATATTCCATTTGCCTCTTTTGTCACCTCTTATCAACGTACCCATCTTCCATCACCTTGCATTCAGTATTGCTAAACTAAATGCTGCTTTGATTTCAGACCGTACCCTGGGTTTGGCTGGGTTTTCTATTTTTTTATTTAACAGCAGTTTCCTGTCTGGTTTGGTTTTGTTAACCATCGCTGTCACCGCCTCTCAGCTGGTAGATAAAACAGCTCTTCAACTACTGCGTTTTCCATGCTTTGTCAAAGATCCTTCAAACACTTCAGTATTCAGTGATGGATATTTTATTTTTCCCCAAACACTCTATAGTTTTGTCTTGGACATAAAAGCATGTGCTGCTTCAAAATGGAAGCAAAGATTGGCTCCAAATTCCCTGGCAAAGCTTCTCATACAGGATAAGATCATCTCAGCTTATCTGGTTCAAGCCTGTCTGCACGTAACGTTTTCTTTGGAAGTTCAGCATCATTGTTCTGTGCTTCTTTGTTCTCATTTCTTGCACTTGGAAGTTGTGGCAAAAGAAAAAAAAAAAAAATCAGCTTTTTATTTCTTTTCTCTTCAGCGCCGGTGGGCTGATCACTGCTGATGTGGATAGAAACATTTTTTCCCTCTAATTGTTTGGACTCAGCCTTCAAACTTCTTATCCCGGATTTCCCAAATTTCTTATTCAGATCCCAAACTTCTTATCCCAAGCCACGGCAGTGGCTTGGCCTATAAGAAGCTGCAAAGCATTGCCTGGAGGAACCCATATCTCCCAATCTTCTGAGCCACTACAACTCGGTGGAGTAGGTAAAACCGAGCCCTGCAAAGCACTGTCATTCACTGGGATGCTGCTAAGCTGCAGTAAGATAAGAAGTTCACTTTTAAACATACCATGATTTTGTAGATCAACCCTTCACTCTCTGGAAAGAAGAAGAGGAACCTTGTGTTTTGTGCTGCATTAGGAGAAATGGGGAGCAGGAAGGTTTTTGTCACTAAGTCAAGATAAGCACAATGGAAGATAATCTCTGCTGCGCTCTGCTAACCATCTGACACAACTTCTGTCTCCTTATCCCCCCCTGGGGCAGTAGCAACTCGGTCACTGCCGGAGCGATATCCCAGCTCAGTCTTCTGGCAACACAAATTATCTCGAAGAGCTACCTCTACAAAGCTCAGCTGGTTGTAGAGAGCAATAACATCACAGAATCACAGAATCTTCTAGGTTGGAAGGGACCTCAAAGATCATCTTGTCCAACCGTCAACCTCACTTGGACAAAAAATAGACACCCACACAACAAACAAGAAGAGGTAGAGAGGTAGAGAGATGGGGGTCGGTCTCTTCTCTCAAGTCACAGGCGACAGGACGAGAGGAAATGGCTTCAAGTTGCGCCAGGGGAGGTTCAGGCTGGATATTAGGAAAAAGTTTTTCACCGAAAGGGTTCTCAGCCATTGGAATGGGCTGCCCAGGGAGGTGGTTGAGGCACCATCCCTGGAGGTGTTCAAAAGCCGGGTTGATGTAGTGCTGGGAGGTATGGTTTAGTGATGATCCTCCTTGTTTGTTGTGTGGGTGTCTATTTTTGTCAGTTAGGTTGACGGTTGGACAAGATGATCTTTGAGGTCCCTTCCAACCTAGAAGATTCTGTGATTCTCTGGGGACCTCACCGGTGCCCGGTACAGAGGGACCACCACTGCCTCAGTGCTGTTGGCCACTCCATTTCTCGCTATCCTGGCTGTCCCGCTGCCCTGTCCCTGCCAGCCCGGCCGGGGTCCTTCTTCAGGCCCAGGCCCTGCCCCGACCCTGTGTCACGACCCCGCTACCGGCGGCCTGAGGGGGCTGAAGGCCGCGACCCCTTCCCGCCGCTCAGGGACCCCCGGGGAAACCGCCACATCCCCGCGGCCGGCCTCCAGCCACCACCGGCAGCCGTGGTCCAAGCCCGTCCCGTTGCTGCCCTTCCCGGCGCCGCCGCCATCCCCCGTCCCGGGGGTGTGTAACGGGACCCGGGCTCCCCCTCCAGCCTCCGCGCCGGCCTCCACCGTCCCGGCGTGCCCCGCGCGGCGGCCGCTCTCCCCGCCGTCTCTGTGGGCGGAAGCGGGCGGGCTGTGTTGTGGCGCCGCCGTTGCCGTGAGAGGCCCGGGACCGCGGCGGGTGAGAGATCCCGGGACTGTGGGGGGCTTCTCCTTCTCTTCCTTCTCCCTCCCCTTCTGGGTCCCCCCCGGGGACGGGAGGGTGGCGAGGCGGGGCTGAGCCGTGCCGCCTCCGGGTGTGTGTGTGGTGCTGGAGGGAGTGCGAGGGGAGGGATGGGCCCTGAGGGGGGGAGCTGGGGTCGTGTGAGGGTGTGGGGCCCTCCGGCAGGGGGGGTATGGGGGGATGTGGGGAGGGAGTGAGCAAGGGTGGTGCGTGTGTTGGGGTGGGGATTCTGTCATATGGACGTAGGATTTGGGGGTTCCTTGGGGTGCTTGAGGGTTGTAGTGGGGAGGAGGACTCGAGCAGGGCTTGGGTTGGGATGGGGGTGTCTCGAGGTGAGCTGGGATAACGTGTCGGTCTCTTCTGCCAAGTAACAAGTGATAGGACAAGAGGAAACATCCTCGAGTTGTGCCGGGGGGAGGTTTAGATTTGATATTAGGAAAACGGAGACATCCTTGAGTTGTGCCAGGGGGAGGTTTAGATTTGATATTAGGAAAAATTTCTTCCCTGAAAGGGTTGTCAAGCACTGGAACAGGCTGCCCAGGGAAGTGGTTGAGTCACCATCCCTGGAGATATGTAAAGGTTGTGTAGATGTGGCACTGAAGGACATGGTTTAGTGGTGGACCCGGCAGTGTTTATTTAACGGTCTGACTTGGTGATCTGAAAGGTCTTCTCCAACCTGAATGATTCTACGGGAGGGTTTGGGACATGTGGAATTGAACTAAGACCTGGAGTTTTCTAGGGTGCTTGAGGGGTTTATAAGGAGACTTGTCAGTCCGAAAGAGTACCCTAATGAGGAGGGTGGCTTTTAGGATGTCTGAGTTTATTTCAGAGTGTGGAGAAGGGGTGTTTTTGGGACACAGTGTCTGGGAGAAGAGAGGTAAATAGAAGTTAGGTGAGTGTAATATGGGGAGTGGAACAGGATGGGCATGGGAAGGGTTGTTAATTAGGTGGGCTGATGAAGGTACAGAGGTGAGCCGGTGGGCTCTTAGGAGGCTTCAGGGTACAGGTTGGTGGGGGTGGATAAGGTGGCTGATGTTTCTGAGAGATTTACGTAGTGGGGAGAGCTTCAGAGCCTCCCAGGGTTGTGTCAGCGTGGTTTGGGCAAGGATTAGGAGGACTGTCCATTGAGGCAGAGCGGTTAATGGGGGAGCTGAATGTTGGGGTTTGAATTTTGTGTAATATGCGTTATTTATGGTAATTCATAGGAGTTTGTGTAGACAAGTTTGTGATGGTAAGGGGTTTCTACATGCTTCCTTTTGGGTATAAGAAAAAAAACCCTGTAGGTTATGTAGGAGCCTGTAGGCCCTTGATAGCCACAAATCCTGTTTTCAAAGTTGAGATAGCATCATGCTTTCAAATTGTTTTTGTTCACTGCTAAATCTGAAGAGTGGCTCTGGTTGCGCTGTAGGTCTGTGATCTCAGTAGCTTGGTCAGCACTGCTGGGAGCGTTGAGGGAGAGCAGATGGGAAGAAGTAGAAGGATACAGTTACTGAAATCTTAGAAGGTGAGAAACTTAACAGCATTTCAGATTAGCCTTTTTATATATGTGAGAAGAGGATAAAATCCACCTTGTGATCCTGCAGAGAAGTAGCAACTCTCCCTCATAAACCACGTCTCAATTCCTTTTCTCTTCTTTTTGGTTGAGAATGAAACCAGGCACTTGAGCTGCAGCTCTGTTGAATGTTTTGTGTTTGATTGAGTAAACCTGAATCTATTTTGTAAATTGGCATCCTGCCTTTATCTGTCTGGGACTCCCTCTGAAGCTGACCCACCTGAGGAAAGATGCATTAGGTGCAGTAGTTATGATCTTAACTATCACATGTCCAAAAAACCATCACAGGCTGCTTCAGGAGCCTCCTGGACTGTGCTGATGTCCATTAAAGCTTTCTGCTCTTCTTTCAGTAGGAAGATCAGAACTTGAAAAAATAGGTGGATGTTGTTGGGTTCAAAAGTGTCCCATGTGCCACCTCTGGAAAGAAGGGAGACCTGACTGAATAGGGAGAGAAGACAAACTCTTGAGAGAGATCCTGGTAACAAGACCTTCCTTGTTAGGGTTCTGCCATTCTTAGGAGGAAACTACTGCTTTTGATGGTTAGATACAAGAATTTCTTGAGTAACAGTATTTGTAAAATAATTTCCTCCATGAGCTATGTACTGGTTTTATGAGTAGATTGTTTTCTAAGTACAGAAAATACAGTGCTCCTAATAAGGTAGGAGTTTGTCTAGCATTTGGCGAAGTGTGACACTTGAGAATTGGGTCTAATCTTCTTATTTGAAGGAGCTTGCGTAACAGTGGAGTAAAGTGTAAGAGGGCTGATTAAGGCTGCCTTAATAATCTCTGTGTAGTCCCTGGAGAGAATTGGCCACTACTTAGGGAGCGAAGGATGGAGGAGCTGTGCTTCAGATGATAACTTCTCAGATGCCTGCTGGGGGAATACCCTGAAGAGTCTTGTTTGTTATAAGACTGGTAAATACGTACTGTTTATGTGAGTCTTACACTAAAGAGTTTTCTTCTGAAGTGTTGTTAGGTGCTTCAAAGAATGAAAAAAACCAAGCTTTATTTACTTAAATCATAACTTATAACTTGTTCTTCCGAAACAATGGCTTAAAATATTTCTCAAGGTCTTGCCTGCTTTGTGCCAGTGCAATAGCTGGGCTGTTGTGATGCTATTAATTCTGAATATCGCAAGATTTGATATCTGCTTAATCAAAAGACAAGTGCATTGTCAAAGTTCAGGACCTGAGTGCAAAGGTCTGCCACGTAAAGTCTGTTGCAGATACTTTGGGCTGCTAATCATATGTAAATAGAAAGAGGCTGGAGGAGGAAAGGGTGGGTCGATCTGAAAATAGTAAGATCATAGATTCTCTGGGTTATGTGCACACCTTGACCAGTTGCAGTTAAATTGTGATCCTATGTGTTCGTTTACAGGTGACGTGGCAAAAATGGCTTGCAAATAATTAAACTTTTGAGGGAGGTGGCATGTTAACAGTTATTTGCCACGGGTGCAGAATGCCTTCCAATGAGCCAGTGACAAGAAGCTTGTGAAAAAGGCAAAAGAAAAGCCAAGGCCTCCTTGAGGTGCGGTGCCGGGGTAGGTGGGCTGGGGAATGTGGAAAAGGAGAGGAGAGGGCTCCATGAGGCTGAGTGATGGGTGGTTGGTGACAGGAGTTACATAGAAGACAGGTGAACTAGTTGCATGAATTTATTTTTAGGCTTTGCCTCCTTCCCCGAGGTCGTGTTGGCTCTCACCTCTTAGCATAGCCTGTGCTATGTTTCAACTAAAGCCCCAAATTAAAAACAACAACTGTATATATATTTTTTTTAACTCTTTACGGGCACTGTTCTCAAATCTCACACCTTTTTGCTCTTTTGGGAAGTAGGGTGTTACCTGTGCAAACCTTCCTTTAGACTGTGTAAATGGGAGATCTGTAAGAAGCATAATCAGTGAACACATTTCCAGTTGTTTCACCCTGAGGTTGTTAAGATTTGAGTCACTGTGGGGGATGTAGCTTTCCTTTATACACAATTGCCTTCTTTCACAAAACTGAAAGGCACGTAAAATATCTATCCCATTTGCACTTACAGCAAAACTAAAAATTTACAGGCAGGTAGATTTAAAAAAATATATAAAATCAAGCCTTTTGGAGAAATGCAGCAGCAATAGTCTGGTAGTGTGTCACAGCAGGTGTGTTCTGCAAGGAAGGAGCATTGACTCATTTCTCCAGTGAAGTCTGGCATTTCATCTGGAAGTCTGCCTGGTGGTGACTGATTCCAGATCTTTCACAGGAGAACAGAGAATCCCTCTAGTGGGCAGCTGTTATTTAGGGAAAGCCTTAACGCCCCGAAGCGTGATGGTTTGTATGTCTTGGAAAGTTCTGTACCTTTATATGTGTGTTAGCTGCAGGTGATGTTATCCCTAGTGATAAAAATATATTTATTACTCTTTTTCCAATCTTAAAGCAAAACTAAAAATTTACAGGCAGGTAGATTTAAAAAAATATATAAAATCAAGCCTTTTGGAGAAATGCAGCAGCAATAGTCTGGTAGTGTGTCACAGCAGGTGTGTTCTGCAAGGAAGGAGCATTGACTCATTTCTCCAGTGAAGTCTGGCATTTCATCTGGAAGTCTGCCTGGTGGTGACTGATTCCAGATCTTTCACAGGAGAACAGAGAATCCCTCTAGTGGGCAGCTGTTATTTAGGGAAAGCCTTAACGCCCCGAAGCGTGATGGTTTGTATGTCTTGGAAAGTTCTGTACCTTTATATGTGTGTTAGCTGCAGGTGATGTTATCCCTAGTGATAAAAATATATTTATTACTCTTTTTCCAATCTTAAATTGTTAGTGGCATAGTGAGTTGAATAATTTCATAGTCTGGATACATCTTAGAAAATATCTTCGGTTTCTAAATTGGGTGTCTTTCCCATTTTCCTGGTCATCTTCTGGCTGTTTCTGAAGGGTAAATGGGAATGTTCAGTGCCTCCAAGGTGTTTGTCAAGTGTGGTATTTTGGAATTACACTTCATCAGCATTACCAACCATTGACCATAAAACTGTGCTGCTCTGAGCAACCCTACTTAAAAGTTGACTGTGTTAAAGTTAATATTTTGGAGTTGTCAACTTTCTTTTTAGTTTTCATTTCACCTTTATGTTGAAGTTTAAGCAGCTTTCTGCATTGTTTCTTTCACGGCTCCTAGCACAACACATTGAAGACATGAGATGTTTCAAGTTGACGTGTGATAATCTTGATTATTGTTGAAATTCTTTTTGATGCCTGCTGAAATGAAGTTAGGGAGCATGGCTCCTAGCACAACACACTGAGGACATGAGATGTTTCGAGTTGACGTGTGATAATCTTGATTATTGTTGAAATTCTTTTTGATGCCTGCTGAAATGAAGTTAGGGAGTTTGATTTTACAACTCAACTGACTACTGCAGAAGAACTGTGGGAGGGATGCTTAGTTTGATTTTACAACTCAAATGACTACTGCAGAAGAACTGTGGGAGGGATGGTGAAAAAAATTACCATCTAATTCTTCTTTAATCTCCATTTTAAAAGTTCAAAGTGCCGCTTTTCAAGTGATGTGTGATCTTCTGTAGTTTTAATTTCCTTTTCTAAGGAAACAAGTTCTGTGCAATTATGCTTTCTGACGGTTGTTAGTTGCTTTAACACGCTGGCAAATTGCAACCACTTTTGACAAAGGGATAATTCCTACAAGTTACATAGAAATGATTCCTGTGGAGCAGAGTTGAGACTCTCCCAGTGCTGCTCGTAGAAGAACTCAAGCCTTATTAGATGTTAGAGCAGCTCTCCAAGCAAGAGAGTTTATGATGCCTGAACTAGAAGTGACTTTGCTCTCTTGCCTTCTTAGACAGGAAAAACACTTGATGATGAGACACGTGTTTGAAAGAAACTTTGAGCACCATAATGTGCTGTTGGATACGGGGCTGCTTAAAGCAATTATTCCCTCGGTCAGAAATTTGAGTTCATGGTGTGATTTATTTTTTTTCCCGCTAATGATTCATTTATGTGATTTGCCTGAAGCAGAGTAAATGCCGTTTTTTTTTTTTTTTTTTTCTTTCTTGTGTGTAATAATCACTTAAAGTCTGCTGATTTAGAGCTGCTCTTTTATAGGAAGCTCGGATAACTTAAAAACAGTGATTGGGGCATCAGAAATATTTTGCATATTATTTCATAGTGTCTTTGAATGCGTCTAGAAATTGATGTCTTGGTTAAGAAAAATGTCTGTTTTCCTTTAGCCAAAATTCTTTCTAGGATATGTTTACCCACTGCACGGGAGATCTTACGTGGTGAATATGTCATCAGTGGGTTTTCTAAAATGTTTGTTATGGTTGTCTTTCAGGGGTTATGTGAGCTGCTGCATTAGTCTTCTGACATCTTGCCCTGAATACTCATGGTATGTCTGAAGGACAGATCTCTTGTGTGTTCTGAATGTACCAGGTAAATCCCAATAATAACTTTTCATGGGAGATTGTGACCTGTTAAAGAGTAAGAAGTCAAAAGAGAGCAACTTTTCGTCTATATTTAGTCCTAGCTGATTCTGTATAAAGAGCCTGAGAGGCTGGAGCCTAAAATTTATTTTTGTATTTGCATGTTATACTAGAAAATCAGATAACTGCTACACTAACACAACTGTTTATTGTTGTTTGTATATTCAATGCTTAAAAGGAGCCTAGAGGAGAGCTGGGGAGGGCCTCTTTACCAGGGAGTGGAGTGATAGGATGAGGGGTAACAGTTTTAAACTGAAAGAGGGGAGATTTAGATTAGATGTCAGAAAGTAATTATTTACTGTGAGGGTGGTGAGAGCCTGGCCCAGGTTGCCCAGAGAAGCTGTGGCTGCCTCATCCCTGGAGGGGTTCAAGGCCAGGTTGGAGGGGGCTTTGAGCAACCTGGTCTGGTGGGAGGTGTCCCTGCCCAGGGCAGGGGGTTGGAACTCAATGATCTTTAAGGTCCCTTCCAACTCTAACCATTTTATGATATTTGCAACATTAGTGAAGATGCAGTGTGTCAGTGGGAGTTAGCTCTTGAAGGCTTTTATGGAAAGTGGCTTTATTTGGCATTTCTGATGCTTGAAGTAAAGCAGAAGGAGGGCAAATACTAATATTTTTCAGGTAAATAATTCCCCTATCAAATCCACTGCCTCGCCTTTTTGTTTGAGAGAGGGAAAAAATGGCCATAGCTGTGACCTTTGAGAGCAGTCTGATTGCCTCCCAGTGACGCTGGTGTTACAAGGCAGTGGTGAATCAGCTCTTACCCTGACTTATTTCTGGCTAGCATATTAGATTGTACGTAGCTAATATCACAGCCATTAACAATTAACCTAATTTAATTTTTCATTTTCAGGTTGTCCTCATGAGTACTCCAGTGGAGAATGTCCATGATCTTCTTTGCCTGTGTGGTGCGGGTGAGGGATGGGCTTCCCCTCTCAGCCTCCACAGATTTTCATTTCAACCGGGACTTTCTGGAATGCAGAAAGAGATTGAAGGCATTATCCTCAATTCTGGCACAGTATCCAAGTCGAGGCACAGCAAAAGGACGTGACCTTAGCATTCAGTAAGTCCCTGCTTTTGTTTTTTTTTTTTTTTTTTTACTTTAATTTTTGAGATGGTTGTCCTGGGGATTGGTTGAACTTTAAGTTTGTTTGTTTTTTACTTTAATTTTTGAAATGGTTGTCCTGGGGATTGGTTGAACTTTAAGGATTGGGTATATTCTCTAGTGCCTTACTCCAATCTGAAATCCTACCCTGCGTTTCTGGATTGTAACACAGAATCATAGAATGGTTTGGGTTGGAAGGGACCTTAAAGATCATTGAGTTCCAACCCCCCTGCCCTGGGCAAGGGCACTTCTCACCAGAACAGGCTGCTCAAAGCCCCATCCAGCCTGGTCTTGAACATCTCCAGGGATGGGGCTTTCACAACTTCTCTGGGCAACCTGTTCCAGTGTCTCACCACCCTCACAGTAAAGAATTTCTTCATAATATCTAATCTAAATCTCCCCTCTTTCAGTTTAAAACCATTACCCCTCATCCTATCGCTCCATTCCCTGATACAGAGTCCCTCCCCATCTCTCCTGTAGGCCCCCTTCAGGTACTGAAGGGCTGCCATAAGGTCTCCTTTCTCTCCTCTGTAATTAACCTTTGAGAAGTATTTTGAAACCTTATTTCCCAGCACCAGAGCCACAGAGCTTCTGCTCAGTTTACTAAGACTTCTTGTTACTCACAATTAGCAACTGGATTATCTTCTACAAATACCATCTAAATGACATTCCAGTGCCTAGGAATTGCTTAGTTTAGTCTAAACCCCAAAACCCCTTTTCTTCAGTGACTGTCAGGCCTTGCTGATGCCTTCTCTCGGGCCCCTACGCTTCTGACTGTGGGTGGCACAGAACTGCCCTGACTCATCCTGCCCACTGCCCTCTCTGTTTCCTGCATCACAGGGGGGTTCAAGTCTCTACAAGCTCTGGTTGATGGGTGTGTCTTTCAGAGGCCTGGAGCAATTATCAGTATGGAGAAATTATAAATTTGTGCCTTTATTTATTGGAGAAGGGTCTCCTGGTCTTTATTTTAAGAAATCAATGTTTCATTCAGAGAGGAGAATTTTCATTTATTATTGATTTTAATTTAGCTCTAAAAATGAGTTTTAGCTTTTGATTGCATTTCTGGTTAGCAAATATAAAGAAACTTTCACGTGACCCTGAGCTAAAAACCAAGTATCGCTTTTTTGGGGGGGAGTGATTGGAGAAAGAAGATACATGAATTGACACACTGAATCAGTTGGAAAAGCAGAGATTAGCGTTTTAATTCCTTTTCCCTCAAAGTGAACTCGTGCCCTTTAATGCTACCGTGTTCTGCTGCTTTTAATCTTCTGTAGTCTCTGCAGAAGTAGCTGTGCATCTGGCTCCGAAACGAGAAGAGGGCAGACAGAGCCATGGCAAAAAGGCTATCAATTATTGACAACTGGGAAAGGTAGTTTTACACAGACTTGGTGTTGATCCTCAGCTCCGAGCGGGGGGTGAGAGGAATTTAGGGAAAGTATCCAGTGTAACTAGGCTGTAAGGGAGCTAATCAAAACCATAAATCCCAAGTAATGTGATAAAATAAGAGCCGGAAATATTTCTGCATGGGGGGTGAAATATATAAATAGTAGACAATGAATAAATTAAAAATGTGATAAAATAGGAGCCGGAAATATTTCTGCATGGGGGGTGAAATATATAAATAGTAGAAAAGAGAAAATACAGAGAGGAATTGTTCATCTTCAAAACTTTGGGTTGGTACTGAAATCTTGCTAACAAATGGCTGACCCATATGGGAAGATTTCCTCAGTCTGCTTTCAGGGATAATTACAAAGCTGTAATTATGGTGGGAATTGTGGAAGTTTAGCTGTCTGTGTTATGAGTGTTGACTCCTGAACTGGGTGCCCTGACTCCTGTTTCATCCTTTTCATCTTATTTCATCCTTTTCACCTACATTTTGGTGAGGTGAATCCCCTGTTAAGGTTCCTAGAAGGTTTTTGCACCATCTGTAAATGGAAACTTCTGCAGAAATATGGCTCCGGCGTTAGAGGAGGAGTTTTTGTCATGCTCTTTCTGATACAAATTAATCTTTATTTGTTAGAGATGCTCTAACAGTAACAGTGTTTGAATATCTTGGTTTGTGCAAGTTAACGAATCTCTTAATATGTTATATTGATGTATCAAATATGTTAATATGAAGGCGAGTGAGGCTTCTGCCATCTTGTTTCTTATTGACATGATTTAAAACTAGCCTGGAAAAAGAATGCCCTTATTTTTTACCAACGTAGCAATTTAATAAAATCTCTATTGTGATCTTTAGTATGCCGAGGCACGCTCGGTGAGTTAAAGATAAGCGTTAGGGCTGCAAACTATACATTTTATTGCAGCCTGCTCTTTCAGCACGGGCTGTGCATCTTGTTTTTCACAGAAAGCACGGTTCTGCCTCTTCTATTTCCTAATATTACCTTTTTTTTCTTTTTTTCCCTTATTTCAGTTTCCTTTCTTCCGGGGATATAGCCTGCATGGCGATCTGTTCCAGCACTTACTCAACCATCATGGCGTTTTGCTTCCTGGAAGAGCTTCAGTGGGAATTTGCTGCTTCCTACGACACAACGAGCATTGGTTTAGCTTCCAGACCGTATGCTTTTCTTGAATTTGGTTTGTAATTTTATTTTATACTAGTAAGAATTCTTTGCTACCTTGATGATGTTAAACATTGTCTCCTGGCCAAAGCCTGATCGTAAAAATGCATCTGTTTGTGTGCCTTCGCGTGCAGGTGTAGGAGGAGGGGGAGATGTTGTAACTGCATTAAACAGTCAGATTATTGGTTTTGCAGTTCCTGACAGCCCCTGTAATAGATGAACAAAATGCTGTGGTGATTAATAAACAAACAGAAAAGAAAAAGAAACCCACGTCTCAAACATTTTCTATCTTGATTTAAAAAAATTTGACAAGAGGAGGCAGATGGGTACAGGAAAGAAGGAAGACAGAATATATTATTATGGGCAGCTTTACCTCTGGCATGATTTACATTCATATAATACTTCATAAGGATACCTGGTGTTTCTTTTCTAACCTGATATAAATGCTTTTTTTGCCCAGTAGCAGCTGCTTTACTGAACCTCACACCTTTGAAAACCACAATTCCCTTGCAGTGAGAAACTCGCTTCTGGGAAAGGATAAGATATTGCAGTGAGTTAGCACATTTCTATCAGATTTTGGTAATAGTGTGAAGCTCATGCTTAAAAAACGAGAAATCCACATATTAGCATATATAAAGCATATTATACAGCCATGCTGTATTTTGGGTGGATTCCCTGAGGGCACTTTCCAGGTATGATGTAATTTTATGCTGAGATCCAAATTACTCCTTTTTTATTTTAAACTTAAATAGGAATTTGGGAATTTTAATCCTCTTTTAATTGCATAAGGCTGTTGGCTTTTTAATATTTTTTTTTCATTTTTAGTATCATATTGTGTGTTTTTTACTGACTCTGCTTAATGTTGCTCTGTGGGTGTTTAGGTTTTTTATTTTTTTTCCCCGTGTTTGGATCCAAGGTGCATTTGATGCATAAGATCTTGGCCTTTTGCCTAATAGTTACACATAATTGTAGCAGGCTGTCTTAAGGTAAAATACAGGATTTTTCAGTAAGGATTACTTATGGCACAGTGTGTCCTTGCACAGCAAGTCCTCCTGTGTGCTCTCAAAACTCAGGCTTAAGCTATTACATATGTATCATATCCAGTAGCAGCTGACCTCTGTCAGTCTTCTAGCATAACAATATCTTAAAGATATGGATTTTTCTTATAGGATATCTTAGCAACATAAATGTTTCTGCATTTTATTTCCCTAAGCATTTGAAATAGCTTGAATTTTCCAATATCTTTGCACAATTAAATAGGACGTAGCAGTATCTACGATGAGGTACTTCAGCTCTGGAGGTGTGAGAAACAACATTTTCTACTTACTCTCAGTGCAGCTCCTGTCAGACCAGCAGCCACATTCGTGGAAAGGGATTTGCTTGCAAATGGGATTAAATTTAAAGTGTGAGAGATAAAGCAAGGTGATCTGTACGTAGATGCGTGGCTTGGACATTGGTGCAGTCACTATGGAATTGCCTCTGCCAGAGTCGCTTCATGACTCAAATATAGGTTAAATTAATTTCTCTCTGTGCTGGAGAAAACCTAATCCTTGACATTGTTAAAGCACAACGTGGAATTGCTTCTCATGGTGGTACATGGGTACATGGGTAGCTTAAGATACGTGTCACATCCACCCTGGAACATGAAAGCTTGTTTTCAGTCCACTGGAAGGCAGGATGTTGAGATTTAAAGGACTCAGAAGGGAGTGGGTGTGATATAAAATACCCAGGAGAGGTTATTTTGTTGCCTAACCAGTGGTGGAATTTTATACCTGAAACTAATAAGAAAAAAAATGAAGGGAGAAATTAAAAACAGTCAAAAAAGCATGCTATAATTTGATTAATATTTGCCTAAAGCACTTAACTTGCAGAGCTAATTGAAGCATGTTTTCATATTGTTTCAGATAATGTTATTCAGAAAGTGAAACACCATTTTAACCGGGCGAGTCGCTCTCAAATGAAGGCCAACTGGGAGAAGGTTGAGGAGGAGCTGAAGTTCCAGCCTCCAGTTCAGCTGAAACTGGAGGACACGGAGCTGATGAACGGGATGACGAACGGTGGCCCTGCTGGTGTTCATGTGGAGGTTGGTAAGTTACTACTACACCCAGGTGACAGCAGACTTCCTGGACCTAACACAGAAAAACGTGTGACAGCAGTCATTCCTGAAATATATATATACTGGAAAATATATATATATAATCTGTATGAAACCCAAGGAAATAAAACCTGCCTTTCTATCATAGTAAACAACATATGGTCTTTAGATTATAGCAGGTCTGCATCAGAGCCTTTAAGGACTCTTGGTGGTGTCCTTTTTTCCCCACCATAGATCAGCAGCTCCATATGGACAGTTGATTTTAACTGGACTTGGCATTTTCCATGTTCAGTTAATTCTCCTGCTTTTGAAGTAGTTGTTTGGTAGATTTTGTATGACAAAAGAAGCTCCGCTAATTCATTGCTTGTTGCAGACTCTAATGGGAGAGACATAATTACAGTCTCAATGAGTTGCTTCAGCCTTGAAGAAAGAAAAGATGAGAAAAACATGAGCTGAGGGTAAAACTCATTCCCAGACTGTCCATCTTGGGTTGTTCTTCCCTCTTTGCTTTCTCCTTTCTCCTTGTTCTTTAAAATTGAATGCATTTGACTGAAATTCTGAAAGAGGCTATGTTTATCTGTATAAACAACCTATAGAGGCTTGACAGGAGATCTTTTTGTAATGTATACTGTCATTTTGCCTGCTGCTAGAAGTACTAACCCCTACTTACTTATTGTAAAATTGGCATCTTCTTATTTGTGTTTCAGTTGCATAGTCAAAGGTCCTGCCTGCTTCCTCTACGAGATGAAATGATTTTAATCCTATTACCACGGCTGTTTAAATGCAGCTGCAGTGCCATAAGCTTGTATTTCCTCTTTTTTTGTTGTCCTTGGCTTATGAAACACTAATAAAATTAAGTCCCAATTGCTCAGTCTTATTGTCTCTGATGGATGAGCTGGAATCTAATGTGACGTAGGTATTTTAAGTTCAAATATAGAGGGGCAGTGGCCAGGAGGAAGAAAAAAATAGAATTGAGAACATTTTGTTTGCCAGTCAGGTTTGTGAGTGCTCCTCAGAACTGTGCTTGAAGGTTAAATATTTTCATAATGTGACAGGGATTAGAAATTTTTTTGCACTTGTGTGAACAGTTTCAGTGCCAGTAAACATTTGCAAGCTGGTTTGTGTCCCCAGATCAGAAATGCATTTTCAGTTTCCCCTTATTGTTAATTGCTTTCTTTCACTTTCCATCTGGCTTCGTATTTCTGGCTGTTCTCTCTGATCTAACCCAAATACTCTTACAGATTGTTCTGCCTTTATTTTAAGGATGGTGTTTATGATCATCTGTTTCCCTCGGCTGGAGTCAGCTTTCCTGGCTTATGTCTCTCTCTGCTCATCATTACCTACTGGCTGAATCTAAGTTTAGCTGTGTGGATAAGTGTTTGTTCCCAAATTAATGTTACTGATACTGTGGCTGAGGCCTCTTGAGCATGCGTTGAAATGTTATCGTTGCAGGAGAGCAGAATTTAATTGCTTCTACATTTTAGAGTGAAGATAGATCAATCAATCAGTGGATAGATCAAAGCATGGGTCTCCTTACATGGTGGTAGCTGGTCCCTGTCTTCTTTTGAGCTGGTGTGATCACATCCCCTGGCTCTTCATCTTGGTGTGAGAGGAGAAGGCGTCTGAAAAGTCAGAACAGTTTTGTCCTTGTTAGTATGTATAGGAACAAGAGCCTTTCTTTATTTTTGTTCTGTCTTGTATTTGTTCCTTCCTTCGTTAACTAAACCCAGTTCTTGCTGGAGAGACTCTAGCATTGTATCCTTGACCAACATCTACACAACCTCAGCTCGTGTTGCAAAAGCCTCACCTTGTGCCTCGCTACGGGCACAGCCGATAACGCTCCGGAGGACGGTGGGGTGTGTGTGGAGAAGAAATGTGAAGTGTAAGGAGCTTTCTGTGAACAGGGGGAATTTTCACATCAGAACTAGCTCTCTGAAGTAGAAGAACAACTTGTGCTCTTCGGCTAGTAAGCGTGCTGTTAAATTATGCAGCAATGTGCTCCCCTTGATGAATGTTCTTCATCTTTTGTAGGCACGCAGGGAGTCCTTCACAGAGTCCTTTTAAAGGTGGTTTTTGAAGATGTCACACGTCTCTGCCTTTTTGTGTGCTTGGATTTTATTTTAAAATGTTGGAATCTGGTTTTATTTTTCACCCCTTGTGCTGGCTTTATCCGGAGCTTTGAGTATGTGACTCATTGTCAAACCCTTGTTGTGCTTTGCCTTGAAGAGACAGAATGGATTGTGGTACAGGCATTCATGTCAGTCTCCTCTTAAATACCCACAGGCCTTGCTTCACAAAATCTTTTATAAGCAGAAATTTCAATTTTTTCGTTGCGTGAGGGTGTTTTCACAGAATTGTTCTGTACCTGTTCAGACCTGGAGATGCGTTTGTCCTGGGTGCTGGATGATCCACAGCACCCAGAATATCTTCTGGATGGTTCTTGTGCTCTGAAGCGCACAGCTTTCCTACTTGAAGAGTCAGATCAGTTTGAATCCTAATTAGCATTTAATTGTGTTTGTGCCAAGTTGTGCTGTCTTGAACTAAGAGTGCTTGTACTCTCTTGTTCCCTTATTTAATGTATTGAGAAGTTCTAGTATGAAACTCTGTTTATAGAAATAGGATTGAATTCACACTAGAAAGTGTAATATTTTTTTTCCTGGCAGTGCCCATCTGACTTGTTCTGTGTGTTTTCAGTTTGGGAGTTAAACCTCAGAATGATATAGCAGAAATAAAGCTCCACAGCAAACAATTTAAAGCTCAGTCTTCACAAACCATGAACCCTGAGCAATTGGATATTGTTATCTCCCCTGCATCTCTGATAGCAATTCTTTTTATCCTGCTGGATGAAAAAAAAAATGTAACTTTTACATAGTACTCCGTGCCTGCAGAAACAATATATTGAGACTTGCATCCTTCTTCCCTGGGGATTGAAAATTCTTGCTATGTATAGTTTGCAAGATCCTGTGCAATGAATGACACTTGTGCTTGATAATTTTTCTTTGTTTGGGAGACACCGTGTGCCTCTGAAGGAAAGCTTAGAAACTGAGCAAGAAGAAACAGTAGACTCTATTAGAAAAACTTCCATGAGGGAGATACATAGCTGAACATTATTTAATTTATCAAAAATAATAGGATGCTGAATACTTAAGGCAGTGAAAGAATGAACATGGTGGTACAGCTTCTGCTCAGTGCTCTGTTTGGACCTTAAATTTCCCTGCATAGCAAAAAAGCAAAATTGCTTTTGAATGATAGAGCTACTTGTACCATTTATTTACATGAACATGTGTATGACAATAATATACAGTAATGGCTAGATAATGTGACATATATCAAATGGAATTAATACAGTTCCTTTTGCAGCCACTTTGGAGAGGAAATTAGGGATGTATGAATGCATGCCAGACAAATGAATTCCATAGGCATTTATAAAAGATACTTTATATCCCTCTATTAATTTGGCACCAAACTTTTTTTACATCCATCTATCAAAATCTCTCTTGGAGGAGAAGACGCAAGTGTTTTCTATATTAACCCATGCAGTGCTGCAGTATTTAAGCTGCTACAGTGCTTCATCTCTCACTGAAACAAAGGCAGGGGTGATGCGTGTCCAGAGATTTACTGTGTCCAGCTTTGAGGTCCCCAACATCAGAAGGACATGGAGCTGTTGGAGCAGGTCCAGAGGAGGCCACGGAGATGATGGGAGGGCTGGAGCCCCTCTGCTGGGATGACGGGCTGAGAGAGTTGGGGACGTTCAGCCTGGAGGAGAGAAGGCTCCAAGGAGACCTCCAAGCCCCTTCCAGTCCCTGAAGGGGCTCCAGGAAAGCTGGGGAGGGACTCTGGATCAGATAGTGGAGCAATAGGGCGATGGGTAATGGTTTTAAACTGAAAGAGGGGAGATTTAGATGAGATATTAGGAAGAAATTCTTTGCTGTGAGGGTGGTGAGAGCCTGGCCCAGGTTGCCCAGAGAAGCTGTGGCTGCCCCGTCCCTGGAGGGGTTCAAGGCCAGGCTGGATGGGGCTTGGAGCAACCTGGTCTGGTGGGAGGTGTCCCTGCCCATGGCAGGGGGTTGGAACTGGATGATCTTTAAGGTCCCTTCCAACTCTAACCCTTCTATGATTCCATGTCTGCTGTGTCCCTTAGTTTACCTACAGTAGTCAGGAGCTGGCTCCATCTGCACAGGAGGCAGAAGATCCTGAGAGCTGGGGAAACTTCTTGAGGGCCATTCATTCTCTCTTGTATCTTATGGATGTTGGTGCAGGGGAGGATCTGGATTTGGTATCTGAGCTGCAAATTAACCTTCTTATTGACAATGTTCTACTTGTGGTGATCCAAGGGCAGGGATGAAATGTAGGTGAGTATCTAGGTGTGGTATCTGTTGTTGGGCTGGCTGATACAGCTAGGGGAAAAAAATAGGTGAGCTTTTGGACAACCAAAACCCTGAAAGGCAGATTCCAAAGTTACATAAGCTTTTATTGTAATTGCTTTGACCTTAATTGGGTGTGTATCAATTAGATCATGATGAAGAAATGGTATTTGGTGGTGTGGGTGTTAAGTAGTAGTAGTGGAGAAGGCAAGAAAGGAAGGAGGCAAGTAATTCGCTACCTGTGAGACATGGGCAGGTTGGGAGAAAGGGAATTGTAGTGCACTGTAAAATGTGGCTCCAAGTCCAAAAACTAGTGTTCAGTTTATTTCCTAGGCCTCAGTTTTGACCATGTTTTGTCAATCTGAGAGACCCAGAGGTAAGAACAGCAGTTCTGTGACAGGCGTCTCCCCACTGTGACTGGGTGGTGCCATCTTGACAACTCCTACAACAGCAGAGCAAAGTCCTTGGCTCTCCAGGTGTATTTTGGAACTGCTTGATTAGGACACCAAATGCTGTATGGAAACTATGCAGGTGGGACTAAACTGCTGTATACCTGACTGAACCCTCAAATGTCACTGGGAAGAAATATGGAATTACTAATTAAGGAAGAGATCAATTGTTGTCTTGCTTTTACGGGCGTCAGAAATGTAAGCTCTTTCTCAGACTGTTGGGTTCTTGAAACCCCTCACTTTTCTACTGACCTGTGGAGAGCATTAAGTGTGTCAATCTGCTGTAATGAATAGCTGAAAAATACCTGTATGCACCATAAAAGAAGACATGAACACCAAATAGCTCAAGAAAAAATTCTGTTGCTTAATCTGTTTAAAAAAAGTACGCTGGAGCGCTTGCTGATTTCTAGATGTCTGAAGAACTGAACAGTTCTTCTGTAATGCAACCCAAAAAAAGTTTTTTCTATTCATAATTGGTCTTCTCTGGAGCAAGCATGAAAGGTTTTGAAAACGTTTAAAACCCACATAAGCTGATTTGAGTCATTTTAAGTTAAAAAGATTCAGAGGAATAGCGCTAACTTTCACTCATGTCTTCCTTTTTTTTTTTTTTTCTTCTTTTATTTTTTTTAAGTCCCTACGTACAGAATGCAGCCTGTGACTCCCCTGGGGATTCTGTCACTTGTTCTGAACATCATGTGTGGAGCTTTGAATCTCATTCGAGGAGTTCACCTGGCAGAGCATTCATTTCAGGTAACCCTGATTGAATTGAAACCTGTAAATGAGTGGAAGAGAGAGAGCTATTTGGGTAACCAGATTAAGGGTGGCTGTTCTGCTTCTCAGTAGAGCATACATCATTCCACAAGAAGGGTTTTGTTTGTCCAGGGAATGTACAGTTGATTTCTCACCTGCTAGACCTCATGGGTTTTGTTATATATTGTAGCACATTGTGTTTTATTCTTTTCTAGGGAGATTAAAATTTGGAGAAATATTTCAGTCTTGCCAGGCTGACTGGATTATTTTTTTTCCCATTCTTGTATTTTGTTCCAGATGCTTTTGTGTAATTTTTTTTTTTAAACAAATGTGAAAATGTAAACAACTTTTAAAAAAGGAAAATAAAAAGAAGGCTCCTGATTGTATGGTGGCACAGTTTTATTTAGCTGTCACATCCCCCTCAATTCTTGGTATTTTGTTCAATGATATTGATCTTGCTGTTTAACGGTGTTACAGTCAATCAGCATAAACTAGGATGAGAGGTACTTGATAAAATAGAGTGTTCTAAAATATCAAGTAGTACTTGCTAAAAACGGTAGCTGATGTAGTTGTTTCTCACTTCTTTTAATCCAAACAGGAGGACCATGAAGGAATTGGAAATGTCATAGCTTTTTTACTACCTTTTCTAGCCTGTGTTTTTCAGGTATGTTAACAGTAAATAAAATGCTTTCTGATTGTTTTTATATTGTATTGTACAAGACAAAATAATTTTCAACTCAGCAGAGGAACAGTGTGGTGTTCAGTTTCCTACTGAAGTGATTCCACTGAGGTATTCCAGTGAAGGGCCACAAATACAGTTAAAGGCACAGTTTGACCCTTGACAAATTGCAGTTACAAGCTTTTTCAGTGCTTTTATGTAACGTGCCAAATGGGATAAATCAGCTGCTCGCCCCAAAATGGTTTGTTTTCCCAAAGGGACAGACTCAGTGTCTTTCTGACAATGGCTTTTGATGGGCTTTTGTAGCTTAACTACCTTGAAAGACTAAGCAACATCATTGAAAATGTTCTAATTTGTGTTTAAAGTTACTTTTAATTCTTGACAAATGTGGTTCCTGACTTGGATTTCTAATGGATTATTTTCTCTGACCTCCTTATGCAGAAGAGTTTGAATGAGAAAAATATTGTATGCCCCAAGTGGGTTCTTCTTGAAGGTTCCTTAGGTGCCTTTAAAACAGTGGTCCACAACTTGAGGGCAGTATTTTGTTTGCAAAATCATCAATTTTTAGGCTGTCATCACAGGAAGCTGCTGTAGGTGGGTCAGTAGTTGATGGAAGGAATAATATAAGGCCTTCATTGTATTAATTGCTTAGTACTATTGCATTTTGCTAATGGTTTGGGGACTGCTATGTCTGAAGACATCTATTTATCTGTGATATTTCAACCTATCTATTTATTGTATCATAATAGATAAAATGTAGTGTCTTTCAGCCTTCTTACACCTCTGCTTAGGACAGAGCTTTAAGAGGGAGATACTCATTTGGATGTGAATACTTGGTGCAAGTCATTCTTCCCAAAGAAAGGCTCCAACCTGGTTTTTTTCCAGTTGGTACCTGAAGCCAGAGAAGCTAAATAAAGAAGAGGTCTCTCTTACCGTTCTGATCTAAAGCAGTCATCTTCACAAAATGCCTGTGCATAAATTGAGCTCGAATGTGAAGAGCTTTCTATGTGCTGATCTCTACTTGTGTCATCAGCACAGTTGGAAACTGTGACCTTAAGTGAGACAGCATGATCTGTTACCGCCGAAGTTAAAAAAGTAACTCTTCTGCCAGCACTTTAGTGAGTTTTTTAGTTTTCTCCTGTGAGGGCTGTTGCTCTTCACACATGCTTAGCAAATGGGTTCCACCTGTTCTTGAATTTAAAAGGAAAAAGAGCCCTAAACCCCAGAAATGACGTTCTTTCCACCTAGTGTAGAGAATAAAATCCTTTAGTTATGGCAGGAACAAATAGCACAGGAGCAGATTTGGATTTGCCCTTTTCCTGCTTTGAGCTTCATGGTGACCACCATCATGGTAGGCACATCCAAGTGACGTGGATGTTCCACCTCCCACCTATGTCCTTTGTCTTTGTGTCCATGATATAATGCTAACACTTGTCTCTCTCTGCTCCTTTCCTAGTGTTACTTGTACCTCTTCTACAGCTCGGCGAGGAAGGTGAAGACGTTTGTGCTCTTTGTCTCTGTCTGTTTCTGCAACGTTTACTTGTACGGGTTGCGGAACCTCTGGCAAATCGCCTTTCACATAGGAGTGGCATCTCTTTCTTCTTATCAGATACTCACAAGGCAACTGCTGGAGAAACAGCCTGACTGCGGAGTATGAAAAAGACTTGGGGTTTGCTACTCTTATTTTTACAACTGGTTTTGTTTTGTTTTTTTTTTGTATTAAACTGGCCAAAAATAGTTTGGAATATTTTTAAAGATTCGCGACAATTGGTTGTTGCAAGGAGGATTGTTTCAAAGCAGCTTGAAATAAAGTAGGAAACTGTAATGGTGTCAAACACACGGCGAGGGATGTGGCTGTATTTAACATGGTGTGTGGTAATTTGTGCATGGGAGATCTTGTCTGGTGTCCTCAACCAGGAGGAGGTTCTCCTTACTGTAAACAGGCTTTTACTCCTTGACTAATAGCATCCAGACAGCATTTTGCCATTTGTCTTACTGGCTTTGTAACAGTTTGGCAGGTCGATGTCTTGCCCGGCCAGTGCTTCCAAAAATATTAAAATTGTAGAGTAAAATGAAGAGAAAGTGGTGGGTAACATTTTTGTCTCTAGAATTTGTTGAGTGTTAAGATTCTTGGTAAATGTAAATAAAGGGGTTTGCCATCATTAGATGAGTTCAGTATCAGTGGGAAAAAAATGTTAGGAGGAGCTTCAGGGTAATTTGTCCGGGTTTTGAAGGAAAGGAAAAAGCTGTGGCTCTGTTAAAAAACATAAAGGCTATAAATATCTCCTGGCTAAACAGCGCATTGTAGTTAAGTATGTGCTCATTGGTTAATTGCAAATATGCTTGGGGCAGCATAAAATAAACCAAGTGAATATAAGTGATCTTTCAGCTCAAGTGGCCTTTATTTCCTTGGTTAAGGTCACTCTTGGTATAAAGGTAATTCCATGTTGGCTTGGTCTGTACGGATAATAAATCTTTCAAGCCTCCTTATGACAGGCCACTGACTCCTTCACCTTTTTTTTTTTAAAAAAAAAAGTAGCTGGTGAGTAGAAAGCCATTTCCAGTAATGGAAAGCAAGAGCAGGTTCTCTTTATTCTATAAAACACCTTTAGTTAATGGCGTTGAGTTCTTACACTAAGATGAATTTATGAGTGTGCACTTTTGAATGTAGTACTTAAGAGCAGAAATTCTTGACCTCTGCTGCACTGGGTGTTCTTGTGTGTGATGTACTGAGGTGCATGTGGGCATTTTAGAACATACATGAATAATTTAGGCTGGCTGTTTTAAAAAAGAAAAAAAAAACCAAGCATAGCATTTTGATGCAGCTGCCCTTGAAAGGTTGTAGAGATTCAAACAGAGAAGATGTAGAGAACTCCAGGTGTGTTACTGTGGAAATACGGTCCTAGATTTTCTTCTAATTTTTTTTTTTTCTTAGGAAACTGTTTTTTGGTCTCCCCATTTCTTCCCCCCGACGTCCCTCACCAAAGATGGCTTTTCCTCTCCCAAGTCTCTCCCTCTAGTGGTTGCAAAGTGATTAATATGATGCAGAGCTGTTTAACTGAGTTTGCAGAAATACTTAACAAAATTGATTTCTTGCTTCTCAGTGAATTTTCCTGGAATCTCCTCTTGCAAACACGAGTATCCGTGGGCTACTAGGAAGCCTGTGGTGCTGTGCTGCAACCATGACATCCGTAGGCAGTCCCTTACACCCTGAACAGTTTCTAGCACAGCAAGAGCTTTTTCCAGTAGTCAAATGTAGGTATTTCTTTTCCATCCCATATTAGCCCATTTGCTGCAACAGCGACGTAATGAAATCCTTTAAACTGTGAGGAATAGTCTAAGAGGAACGATGGAGGAATATTTTAGCCAGGCAGATAAGAAAACAGCTAGAGCTGTGTGCCATAAGGGAATGCTCTTCTGTTATAAGGGAGTGGATTAAAATTGTCTGTCATTGCCCCAGTGTGGAAGGGAAATGAGGCCAGAATTCACCCACTGTCCTTAAGACACCCAGATGACCCCACAGATGGTGGGGTTTAGTGCTTTTAAGTTTCCTGGCTGTTCAGTCCCAGTTTTACTTGGGGATATGACCCGAATCCCAGCTCCTGCCCCTTTAGCCTCCAAAAAGAATCCAAAAGAGCTTTCCTGCTTCTCTGGAGGCTGGGATAAAGTTCTTCTGCTATAGCTTAAGGCACGTGGAGCATTTACAATGGGGCATGGAGCCCAGGAACCATTATCTGCTTTTTATTCCTTGTATTGAGCTGATGGGAAGAATCTGTAACGTCCCTGATGCTTCCCGAGGACCTGACTCTCTGCTTCATCGTAAAACAAGTCCATCCCTCTGCCAGGTGACATTAGCAACAGCTCTGCAATAAGAGAGGGAGATAAGGGAGATAAGGGAGAACGAGGTGTTTAGATAGCTTGTGTAATTAATGTTAATTAGAGCGGATGAGGATCAAATGGAGCTTTTTGTTTAATATTTTCTTTTGCTTGAAAACGTTTCAGCAAAATCAAACAAAACCGGTTGGTTCAGTGCTGCCGCTGGTTAAATTTTTTGTGGATTAGATGGAGGATGTGACTAGATCTTTTCTTAAATGAACAAAGCTCTGGTTTGCTGTTAGTCTTAATCCCTTTGCAACCATTTTTTTTTTTTTCCCTGTAATATGTGTAAAACATATTGAGGAATCTATACGGATTAATATGTGTGCATTAGAATTGGGATTATGATTCAGGGATGAGGCAGAGCGTGCATAGTTTGACCTTATTTTACCTTTTTTCTCCTCCCCTTTTTTTTAAAATGTTAATATTTTGAACTACTCCCGTATCTGTATGGTGTTTATACAGTTAAATTTTTTCTTCTGGTGAAACAGCAAGAGGAATAGCATAGTTTCCATTGATCTCAGTGCTTTAAGATGTAATAGAAAAGAATGATTTGCAGTTGGAGTAAGTGAAATCTGACTCATAACGTGGGATTACGCCTGTATTGAATCAAATCCCCCGACAGGAATCCATCCCTTTTTGTTCGACTTTAAACTGTTTAACGTCGTTTGAATTGCGTCTCCTTAATTCTGTCACTTTTCAAGATAAGTCTTTTGGAAACTCTTCTCCTCACCCAGCAGCTCAGCAAAAGAAAATTGGCAAAGAATAAACTTCATTAATTTAAAGATTTGCAGTGCTTAGTCACTTTACGAAGCTGATCGTTTCCTGTGGGGTTGTTTTTTTGTTTTAATTTCCTTTCTCCCAAAGACCCGTTCGGTTTGTAGAAGGTGGGCTGGTACCTTTTTAGACATTTTTGCACTGTATTAATAATTGAACCTGTGTAAATGTGTACAAAATCATTTTGCATGTATATGTATATATGTACATATATCTAATAAATGGCTTTTTTGTAACGGTTGTCTTCATTTATGGTTGTGAAATAGCTGGTGATATTAGAAACAAGGTCGATCAGTCGTTTCATCTTTGGGTGCATCTTTAGTGGTTCGTGTGGTGGTGATCAAAATGGTTTAAGAATAAGCTCAGTTCTTCTCTTTAGCAAATAGCTTCAGGATCAGAGTGATTTTGGATGCTGTTGTGGGTCGTGGATTGGATGTGCTCAGGGTGCCTCTCGTACCTGATCTCTCTGAGCCCACACCAGCTCTTTTTGTTGAGGGGGATTTAGGGAGGATTTTTATTCCGGCAGCTACACGCTGAAGAGTGACTGATTCATCAGCTGAACCGTATAAATATATTTATAAATATGCATATAGAAACTTGCTTATCCAAGCAACAGATTGCAGGAGGCTACGATATCATCTCTGTGTAGCTTTAACAGTCTTGCTCTTTGCTTTCAGAGCCCGTGTTATAGAGGCTTCTCCCGCAGAACTTGCATTTTTGAAGTGTTGAAGTACCTGAAATAAAGATGTAACACGGTCCTGTAGGTCCTTCTCCAGCTGCCTGGCAGTGAGTAATGGAGATTTTGCAGATTGCTGTTAGATTTTTCAGCCTAGTCTCTCAATAGAACTAGGCCTGTTAGTCAGTCAGTCCCTGCTTAGGGCTTATGGACTTTTTTTGGCCAAATTCAGCCACTTTTTATAAAGGCTCTGAAAGCACTGCTTCATCAGGCTTTGTAGAAATGAATGGCTTTATGCAAAATTCAGCATTCCTCCCCCACTGCCTGAATGTGTCAGGTTGAAGTATTGTGCTTTGGGAGAGTGATGCTTTGAAAGGCAGGACTCACAGAGCACCCTGCCTAACCCAGAACCGAAGAATCAGGTAAAAAATCAAAAAGCTGGAAGAAATCAGGCTTGTGGAAATGCTGGTTTCTTCCCATTTTTCTACTCCCTGTTTCTCCACGGGCACGATACGTAGATATCTGTAGCAGGGGCAAAACATGCTGGGTGAAGGGCTGGGTTCTTCCACTGGTAAAAAGTGAAATTTTTTCTTGTTTCTGAGGCTTATTCCTCATCGAGAAGGCGGTTGTGGCTGAAGTGGAGGTGGGAGAACTGTGAATTCTTGAGTGTTATCCCTCTGCTTGGAAGTTCTATCCCACTCTTTGCCTGGACTTGGCCTTTTTAGCCTTGGAGCTTGCTGGGTTGCTGGGAAAGAAATGTCAGAAATGTGGGTTTGGGACGGTTACGGTGCTGCAGAGAAGGAGAAGCAGAGCAAGAGCAGAGCCTGCGTGTGCCCCTGCAATGAGGAGAGAGGCAGAGCAGGAGGGTGTGCAGACAGGAGGTGGTAACAAGCAAAAGCTGGTGGCAGGGGAGGAAAGAGGGAGGAGACAGCCTTGTTCTTCTGAACTGCTCTGCCCTTTGAAATCTAGATGCTATTTTTGCTCCGTAAATAAATGATTGCTCAAAGCGTCTCTCTTCTCGAGATGCCGATGGAGAAGAGCAGCAGCCTTTCCCTTTTTTGTTTTTTTTTTTTTTCTCTAAGGTGAGGGGGAAAAAGCAATTATAACTCCCTTCTTCTTTTGAAGATGCTGATAAAAGGAGGTGGGAGGATCAGAGGGTCCCCGTGCCAAAAGAGGAACAACTCCTGAGGTGATAGAAATACATGTTTTTATTTTAAACAAAGCAACTCGACACTTCTGCTGCGTGCTGACTTTCAGACGTGACCTAATTGCATCTAAAAACTGTTTTGAGGTGGGGAGGGGGAAGGAAACTGTGGCCACGAGATGAAGAACAGTTCTGTCTTCAAACATGTTACCTCCTCGTGATGCTGGCTCTCTTGGCTCTTGTGTCCAAGGCCACTCTTGGAGCAAGACCAACACCAGGGGCTGTTGGAACGTTCTCTCTTGAGTCATGTTTGCTTTTAAGAGCCATCCACCACGTGCCTTACCCTCATCAGTGAGGTCCCTCCACTGAGGATGTGAGCTGAGGGGGTCAGAGGCTTTATTCCACGTCTGTTGGCTTCTACAGGTTGTCTGCAAATAAATCTCTACAAAAGGTATGACCTTTTGGAGAACACCTTGGGAAGAAGCAATATCGTGTCTACAGG
This sequence comes from Calidris pugnax, assembly GCF_001431845.1. NCBI lineage: Eukaryota > Metazoa > Chordata > Aves > Charadriiformes > Scolopacidae > Calidris > Calidris pugnax. The sequence continues at coordinate 2,287,606 of NW_015090864.1, forward strand.
AAACGAAGGTGTGTTTGAGCTCCTTGGAGAGGGAAATTAACCCTCTTCCCTTCAGTCTGTCTGTTCCAAAAGACTTAACAAAGGGATTTTTTTTAAATTTGACCAATTGCTGTGCAGAGTTTTCCCTCTCAAGTGTTGTTCTGGCAAAAACGAGGACCTCGGAGTGGGAGTGAATAGTTTCTGCAACGTTTGCCACGCTGCAAATGTGAAATATCCTGCAGCTGTGAGTGAATTCATCAGGTGCTTCAGGAAGGGCTGGTCAAGGAGAGGAACCACTAACTTCTGCAGGTGGGCCCACAGATAAAAGGTAATAAATATCCCTTCTCTTGGGGTTGCCCCCCCCAAGATATGGGAGTAGCTTTTTTTCCCTGATGAATAACACCATGAACATGAGCTCGTGCATCTCTTAGATTGGCTGAAGCTAATTGTTCATCAGGAAGATGCAGCTAAAAGGGGAGGTGTCTCCCCATCCCTGAGGCTGCAGGTCTTCCCCATTTTTTTCTAGCCCTGGGAGGACTCATCCAGGCTGCTTGGAAGAACCACTTTAAAAGTAATTAAATGATAGCGCGCAACAAAGAGCCCTTAAAAGTCTTTGCTTCCTGTTCCCTCTTAAAGTACGTGATAAGCAAAACACAGAGGCATATAAAATTCCCTCTGGTGGAATAAATGTCGGGGGATGTAAGAAGGGTAAGAGAGGTTTGAAAGAATGACCATTAAAATGTAAAGCACCCGTCGGTACAGCCTGACATACGGCTGCCGAGGCCTGGGATTTAGCCTTTCATTATGCAAGGCAAGACATTAACATACAAAAGCCCTCATTTCATGGGCTCTTGTAGGGAAACACTAAAAAGCAATTATGCGGAAAGTTCAGCTCCGAAATACATTAGCGCTCATCGGCATGCACCGGGCAAAACAAACAAGAGGCCTTCTCCTGGGAGGTGCCATCTCCTCCCACCTCCTGTGGCCTTGAGTTGGGGCTAAGGGGACAAAGGTTTTGGTAAGATCAGCCCAAAATTGTTGGTAATTGCCCGCTGGAGGAGGCCAAAAAAACAAGTCGAGCTGCAGTGAATCATAGAATCCCAGAGTTGTCTAGGTTGGAAGGGACCTTTCAGATCATCGAGTCCAACCATTAACCTAACATGGCCAAACCACCACTAAACCATGTCCACCATACCACATCTGCCCATCTTTTAAACAGTCCCAGGGATGGTGACTCCACCGCTTCTCTGGGCAGCCTGTTCCAATGCTTGACAACCTTTTCCATGTAAAAATTTTTCCTAATATCCATCCTAAACCTCCCCTGGCACAACTTGAGGCCATTTCCTCTTGTCCTACGGTTTGTTACTTGGGAGAAGAGACCGACCCCCACCTTGTTACACCCTCCTCTTGGGGAGCTGCAGAGAGCAAGAAGGTCCCTCCCCTCAGCCTCCTCTTCTCCAGGCTGAACACCCCCAGCTCCCTCAGCCTCTCCTCACAAGACTTGTGCTCCAGACCCCTCACCAGCTCCGTTGCCCTTCTCTGGACACGCTCCAGCACCTCAATGTCTTCCCTGTAATGAAGGTTCTAGGTCTGCTGAGTAAGCCTGTGCACATCACATGAGGCTTTTAACAGTAAAACACTCTGCATTTTGTGGCGTGATGGGCCATTCCTGGCCAAGGCAGGGAATGATGTGCTGAGAAGATGTGGCAGCACAGCTACAGCCCCCAAGCCAGGTGTGGATCTGGGTGGCAGGGATCCCAGGGGCTCTGCCTCGCCCTAGGTTCATTTATCAAATGTCTTCATTTATTAGGTGTCACCTGAAGTGATGTACAGGGGGCAGTGGTTGGGTATATCTACTTTCCAGGGGATGTCCCATCCTTGGAGGCGTTCAAGGCCAGGTTGGATGGGGCTTTGAGCAACCTGTTCCAGTGGGAGGTGTCTCTGCCCAGGGAAGGGGGTTGGAACTTGATGAACTTTAAGATCCCTTCCATCCTAAACCATTCTCTGATAACTTGGGCGTAGCCGGGAACTGGGGCATCCTTCCAGAAGATGGACCTCCTCCTTGGGTAGTGCCTTTCGCCTGCACACAGACTCTTAAAAAACATGCAGATGTGTTGTGGTTTGAGGTGGACTGGTCACTGAAACAAATGTCACAGAGCAGGAACCTCCAACGCTGGAGGCATCTCAGGAACTGGCAGGGGAGCCGAGCTGGGTTGCCATTTCAGAATCAGAAGCCAGAATTCCCCGGGGAGTTGGACTAGATGGTCTCTATGGTCCCTTCCAACTCTAAAAAATTCAGTGAAATTCAGTGAAATTCAGATGTGTCCTGTGTTGGTGCTGAAACTGCGGGCCATTTCCCTGCCCAGATGTTCTTAAATCATACTGCTATTTTTCTCCTCTTTCTTTGAAGCCGGTGAGTATTTATATTTAAAAATAAATAAAAAATATTTAGAACATTCTTCACTGTTACTTCTCAAACGTGCTGCTTCTCTCTCTCGCAGGCACTGGGAGGCACCAGTGCACAAGCTAATGCTGGGTGCACAGACTGGGAGGGAAGCCAGGCTGCTGACTCAGGGAACCTGCCAATTCTTTTTTTACCTGCTCGGATGAAACGCTACGGTTCTCCCAGCAGATTTTGCTGTGGGATTAATGGAATGGGGATAAAAAACCCTGGAGACAGTAGGAGGATCACTCCAGGGATGCAAATCCACTTACCTGCCTAAGGTGGAACCCATTTGTCAAAAGCAGAGTCACTGCAGCTTATCTATTTATTATTTTTTTTTCCCTTTGCTAGTCTTTAAGGAACAAAGCATCATTTTTTGTGCTAAATATTGGTGCTCCTGGTCAGAGTGTTGGGGCTTTGTCCTCAGCCTGAGGGATTCAGGAAGGGATGGAGGGTTTCTGAAGAAAAACAAACAAACAAAAAACAAACAGTGGCTTAATTAGCAAGAAGTCTGAAGGAACCTGTAAAAAAACACCAAACCAAACAGTGACTTAATTAGCAAGAAGTCTGAAGGAACCTGTGCATACATTTCTGGTCCTTAATCCGTCTGCGGTAACTGCTTGGGAGGTTAAATCAGATGGAAAGGGATTTGAGGCAAAACCTTGTTTTTTTTTTCAAAACTCAGCAAATAAATGGGCAAAGGGTGATGCTGCCCTTCACTGCGAGGAGGGATGGGGAGGTGGGGTACCTGGGTGGCAACGGGCAGCTCTGGTGGTGGTGGGGGTAGAAGACACGTAGGGTCCATTCCAGGCAGGACCTGAAAGCTGTCTGTGTGTCCTGGGGTGTATCCCACCACTGCTGGGCAGAAAGACCTGAGCTGGAGATGATGGAGGTCACCAGGCTGCTTCCAGTGGCCAAACTGGGTTTGAGAGTTGCTTTGCTGGCGCTAAAAGGGACCTTGCAGGATCCCATTAGTCCTTCCTCCTTCCCAGCAGCACACGCTCTGTGATTAACTTGTGTTTTACAACGACCACATCTTCCTCCTGCCTTCCTGCTGATTTCTGTCTTCCCTCCTCCAGGGTGGCAGGAGATATTGGACGGGTGCAAGGAAGAAGTGGGACCTACCTCACCACACTGGAGAGGGCGGCGTGGAGACAAAAATGGAGGAAAAGGAGGCAGGGAAGAGTGGAAACTGGGATGCTTGGAACTACCAGATTGTTACATCTGCTCCAACCTCATCCTGATCTCCGAGACACCCGAGCACGTGGAGGGAGAGGTGACACTGGATGCTTCTTCCTGGAAAAATCTGGGCATTGGCAAGAGGAGGTGACACAGCTCGGTGCCAAGGCCGGGCCAGGTAAACAGGATGGATTTTACCCGGCTTAATCCCACAGTAAATTTGCTTTCGTTGAGGGGGTTCAGGGGAGCTGCCTGGCTGAGGGGAGGAGAACCTTGTTGGTGTCTACCAGAAATTACCCGCATCTGGTATCACCATGTGGTCTGGAATTAAATGCTTTCCCAGCTAAAAATACTAGGCTTTTTCAGCAATTTCTTCCTCTGTAGTTAACTCTTTTTAAAAAAAATCTCTTCCTGATCATTGCATGGAGCGTGACGGGCTGTCACATGTCATGTCTTCCCTGGCAAGGAGAGGGGCTATTCTCAGATGGCAGCTGGGACCCAGTTCTGTCCTGCTGCAAAGGGGACATTTGTGGTTTTAATGCTCTTTAGAAAGGTCCCAAGCTCCTGAGTGTGCTCTTGCACCACGTGGATGATGCAAATTTATCTGCTCGCCCCTTGCTTGGAAACTGCCAGCTTGTTCTGAGAGGGTCATGGCTGTAATTGGGGAGACCCAGAGGAACTGCAAGTCAGGCAAGAGCAAGGACATTCCTCCTGCCTGGATGAGGAGCAACGAAGGCACCCGAGTTCCCTATGTGAACTATTCCCTTTGGGAACATCCAGGGGAAGCTCTCTGCGAGCTGGGAATACCAGCTGTACCACTGGACATCCTCTGCCGTGGCGCAGACATGAGCAGAACCTGGGTCAATGACCCAACAAGACCATTTTCCATCGTGAGGCAGCTCCCCGCTGTTTGCTCACCGTGTTTAACCAGGAACAATAAAACCTGTAATTGCCAGTGGATGTCTAAACAAGAACTCCACTCTGGAAGGGAATTTATTAGAAATTGGAACAAAAGCCACGTCCAAAAGGCCTTTCAGAGAGGGATGCTTTCTACTCACCTGAACAGACACCTCCATCTTTTGGAGGAACAAGTTACCTGGAGGGCGGCCGAGCAAACCTCCTCCTTTGCTGCTGTTTGAGAACTGGATTCTCAACGATTAGAGGCTTATTTTAACCTCTTCTGCATTGGCTTCTCTGCATTATAGTGGCATCAGCGTTAGCACTGATAATTCTCTGTGGTGCTTGGCCTTTGTTCTTCACAGCAGTGATTTGTGCCACGTCCCTTGGAAATGATCTGACAGGACGTGGTCACCTCGTGATCAGTGGGGGAGACAGATCCTTATTCTGGTGAGATTGCACCTGAAATACTGAGTCCAGCTGGGCTCTTCAGTCCAAAAGGAGTGTGGAGAAACTGGAGAGGATCTGCTGAAAGGACATGGGGATGACCAGGGGCAAAAGCCCATGATCTTCAAGGAGAGGTCAAGGAGCTGAGTTTGGCCTCGAGAAGAAGCTAAGGGACAATCTGATGGCAGCCTATGACTGCCCTTGGGAGAATTGCAGAGAAACGGATCTAAATTATTTTAAGTAGCAAAAAGTATACATGAGGCAACTCGTTGCAGCCTGGGAGGTTCAGGTTGGACACGAGATAAAAGCCCCACTAGGAGGGAAGTGCAGCTCTGGAACAGGTCACGTAGGTTGGGGTTCCTCCATCTCCAGAGGCTGCCACATCTTGGCTGGGCAAAGCCATCATCCCTGGGAGGTTCAGGCTGGACACGAGATAAAAGCCCCACTAGGAGGGAAGTGCAGCTCTGGAACAGGTCACGTAGGTTGGGGTTCCTCCATCTCCAGAGGCTGCCACATCTTGGCTGGGCAAAGCCATCACCGATGCGAATCAACTTTGGTGTCAGCCCTGCCTTGAGCAAAAGGCTGGACTTGATGTCCCTTCCAACCACCAGCTCTGTCATTTTGCGACCCCAGGAGATACAGTTTTTTAGAGTTCTGGATGCTGCTTTGCTACTTCACAACAGTCGGCTCTTAAATTAGCATAACATTAAAAAAAGCCCCACCACCAACCCTAAATTAAATTGAACCTCCCTGAGGGCTCTCTCACTCTAAATCGAACGTTAATGTAATTTGGGAAGAGCAGGAGGGCTTCACAGAGTAATTTGAGGACGTTGTTATCATTTAACATGCGCGTCGTTGGGCTGTCCCGTGGTGGTGAGACGTGTGACCTTACACAGGCAGAAGAGCTGGTGTGATGGCGTTGAGGAGCGAGTTAACCTTGTGTTGGAAGGGTGCTGACTTGAGGGCAGCAGATTTATGACTCGTGATATGATCTGAGGGGATTGCTTTTGCTTTAATGATCTTGCTTCCCCTTTAGAAAGGTGACCTGGTAACGAAGCAGCGTAATAACACATAGATAGTTATTTAAAGTAGCCTCAACTATTTAAAAAAAAAAAAAAAAGGGCCATTTTTTCTTCTAGGTGTTGTCCCTACATCGTTTTCCCCAGTTATCAGGAATCTGACTTAATGAACTTCTAATTTACGTGTTTATAATCCATCTCTGGGAGAGTTACAATACCCTGGCAACACCAGCGTCTTCCCCGAGTGGGATTCAAGTTTGTTGTGGGATATGTGTAGGAGAAATGTGGTGTTGTTCCTATACCTTATATGAATTATTTTTCTCCGATATCTGAGACATGTCAACCTTCAAAAAAGGCCCAAATGTACATTGTACCAGGGATTTACATGACTCTATGGGTGTGGAAGGATATGACAAGCTACAGATGTCCCTGGCTGCTATCAGCCCTACCTTGATAGAAACATAGAATAGTTTTGGTTGGAAGGGACCTTAAAGATCATTGAGTTCCAACCCCCTGCCCTGGGCAGGGACACCTCCCACCAGACCAGGTTGCTCCAAGCCCCATCCAACCTGGCCTTGAACCCCTCCAGGGATGGGGCAGCCACAACTTCTCTGGGCAACCTGTTCCAGTGTCTCACCAGCCTCAGAGAGAAGAATTTCTTCCTGAGATCTAAGCTATATCCAACTTCTTTTAGTCCCTGCTTTTGGGAGCTTCTACTCTCTGGAGGACTTCCAGCCACATTTAGGTATTAATTATGACAGCAAAGGAAGAGCCTTCATCTTCTTGACGTCTCGGTTTCATTGGGAGACTTGCTGTTTGAGCTAAGAGGATGGTGCTCACCTCCAAGCCTTGCCTTGGCTCTTCTCCCAGTCGTTCATCATGGATGTATCAACGCAGCTGCCACTTCTCTCTGTCCACTGAAGGCTCACACAGCTCGATGCCACCACCAGCAGCTGCTGCTCCATTCCGATGCTACTGACTCAGTGTAATTATGTGATTTCAGTTATTCTTTAAACCCAGCTTGTGCTGGGTCTTGCTTACCTGCCACCACGCTGGTTGGTGCTGGAGGAACATCCGTGTGGATCTTCACGTCTTTTTGTTGCCTAGGAGTCGAGCGAGTTAGATTAGTACAGAAATGAGGTTTTGATTTGATCACCTCCAGTTATTGGAAAGCTCAGAGAATTGTTTCTGGCTGTTGACACATTCCTGGGCTCATCTGATGGCAGGGAATGATGCTCGTTAAAGAGGGGACTGATAAATAGGAATATCTGATCAATATTTTAGAAAGTGTCAGAACCAAGCACAATATTTTTGCTGGATATTGTACTCAGAAAAAAAAACAAACCTAAGAACAGCTTTTAAAAAATGAATTAATTCATCCATTTGTTTCCCTCACAAAGAGAAAAAATCCGAAGTTGATTTTTTTTTCACACTTGAAATGCTGCGGTTTTCATTCAAAGTGATACTTCTCTCTCAGCTACAATCTCAGTAAAGGTCAAAAGGAAAACATCCTCAAAATGAAACATTTTGTTTAACTCGGGACAGTTTTTTGTCTGGGAAGGCCTAGAGCCAACAACAGCAAGCTGTGATCAAAGAATCTGATCATATAAGGATTTTAAAGACAGGGATGCAACTGGTCTCAGCCCCTGTTTTGACAGTCTCAAGTGGTTAAAATTCAGCGTTCAGTCTTGTTTGGACCCCATTGCCTTTTAACACTGACTTAAAAATTGAAATATTTCATAAATAAACGGTTGCAACTTAAGGCATCCATTACTGGCTGGTCAGCTGTACGGTACCCGAATCCCTTGATGTGCTGAATAATTATGGGCTTCAGTTGGTTAATCATGGGACCTACTGCTGCTTTAGACACACTTGGGTATGCGGGCAAAAAAGGAAAAGGGCTTTGAGAACCTCTTTGACCGAGGTTATAAGCAGCTCTTCCCCCCCCCGGATCATACCTATCCATCCATCACCACCCGGGAAGAAAATCAATCCTTTTTATAGCAATGAGCATATTCAATAATGCAAAAGGTCATGGCATTATCCACAATGCGACGGTGTCTTAAATGAGTGATGGGCTATGGCTTTGCTTTTTAAAACCTGCACGTTCGTATTTCAATTTGTCGTCAGCAACTGATACATCTCTTGGAAACCCACCTGCCTCAGCATCTTGTGCAGTCCAGGAAACCTCCGGTGGAAGGAGACCCTTCGCATTGGAGTCCACTCTGTTAATTCATGTCAAGAACAGCCTTGGCCAGGTGGGATTGATTTTCTGGCTTCATGATTTGTGTGTGTAATGGAACAGGAATTAACCTATGGCATAGAAGAAGCTGATTCTCGAGGGACATCTTCTCTGAGAGTATTGGCACCATTTTGGGCAAAAGATAGATGGCTACAATGTTTGAAAAGATAAATATATCTATTTTTTTTGTGAGGGTTGTAAGGTCTCCAGGTTTTGTGGCAGTGCAGATCACATTAGGACCAAAGATTACTAGAAGGGGCTGTTATTTCCACTTTGGTTCACTCAGGCACATCTGCAGGAGGGTATAACACAGTTGGCTTAGTTCATGCTGTGGTGGCATTGAACTGAAGGCCACAAGGAGGAATGCTTTTAAACTGAAAGGAGGAAGATTTAGATTAGATATCAGGAAGAAATTCTTTGCTGTGAGGGTGGTGAGACACTGGAACAGGTTGCCCAGAGAAGCTGTGGCTGCCCCATCCCTGGAGGGGTTCAAGGCCAGGCTGGATGGGGCTTTGAGCATCCTGGTCTGGTGGGAGGTGTCCCTGCCCAGGGCAGGGGGATGGAACTCAATGATCTTTAAGGTCCTTTCCAACCCAAACTTTATGATTCCATGATTTCTAAGACTCATCTTACGGAACCCAGCTTACAACATCACTCAATTTGATAATGTTTTCCCAGTTTGAAGACTTAAAGGGTTCCCATTTTGGAGTGACCAACCTAGGTCTCAACAGAGAGGACCATAAGCCAGAGAGATGCACGGGCTTTGACACAGTTGTGGAGCTGAAAGGTTCTGTGCTCAATTCCTGCTCTCTAAGGATTCCCTGTGTGACTCCGGGGAGGTCACTTAAGGCTGTGTTTGGGTTCCATCAGGCAGGAACAGAAACCAACCATCACGGCTAGTGGTGTGTCTGAGCTCAAGAAAGGAAATTAGAGCATCTGCTCTCCAGCCTCAAGTCCTCTTGAGACCTATAGATCTAACACCAGTGTAAGGTTTTGTGGTCCACACACAGGATACGGGGATTTCTCCCTTTCTCTGTGTCTTGCTTCCTCCTACATAAACCAGCTGCAGAACCTTTTCTTTGGACTATTCTCTGTCAAAGGAAAGTTGAGCGGGAACACGCCTGTTCTGACGTAATTTCACCCCAAAACACCAGACAGAGCGTTTTGAAACTTCCAGTTTGGCAATAAAAGAGAAATGGAAGTCTTGCTACAACATTTCCCTTTTATTGCTGTAGGGACATTTGAATGACCCTGAGTAGGTTTTATTTAAAAAAAAAAAAAAAAACCCAAAGTACCTTAGCTTTTTTTTGGCTTCGTTGTGGAGCAGCAATATTTTTTACAGGCACATTTAAGCTGAAAGGAATAATCTTAGCTCCGTGCGGATATTCCTTTCTCTTATCCTTTGTTTCTTCTTTACTTAAATGCAGGGTTTCCAGGAGTGCCTTTGAACTGTGTGAACTTAGGTCGGGTGAGTTTTTATTACAGATACCATATTTGCCCAGAGAGAGGCCACACTTTATGGTCGCAGCCTGCAATCTCCTGATTGCAGAGGAGATGGGCATAGTTTCAGTGCCCAAATGCTTGAGGGCAAAATCCACGGCCGGTGTGTCAGCACGTGTGGCATCTACAGCACCTTGTCCTCTTTCCAGCAGAGCTCCCAGCTGCTGCTGTATTCAAATGACTGTCATTTCCACCAGCAACTTATTCCCCTAAAGAGAAATTGTAGTGGCATTGGAGCACGTAGATCCACTGGAAAAATTCTCTCTATGGCTAAAGGAGCCGTTTCCCAATTTCCACCAGGTTAGGACCTGAAGTGTGGTTTCCTTTAATCCATGAGAATCAAGTTAGCCTCAAATTTCCTAAGAAAAGCCTCCTTGTTTAATTTCTTCTCTCGTGTGGTTTCCTTTAACCCGTGAGAATCAAGTTAGGCTCAAATTTCCTGAGAAAAGCCTCCTTGTTTAATTTCTTCTCTCCCTTTTTATTGTTTCATATAAAAAGTTGCAGGGCTGCGTTTGCCACAAGGCTCCCCAGCAGAGGAGTAATTACATTTATTGGAAATGCTTCCTGATCACATATTCATTTACCAGCTGCTAAAGTAAAATGAACTGGGCAAAGTGCCACCGGAGAGTTGGATTCATAAGCTGGAGAAAGCAAATGAAACAACTGCTCAGTGTGCAGTTGCTTTCCCTCTCCAGCAATTCATTATCCTCCTGTTCAGCTGATTTAGGAAGTTAAAAGGCAGTTGGGATGGCAGCATGTGATACTTTTCAGCATCAGCACAGCTTTGGGGCCACCGAGTTTACCTTTGACTGCACTATAACTTTATTTCTTAAAAGTGATGTAAAAAATAATAAGAGTAATGAAACACTTTGTTCCTATTTCTTGGTTACTCTCAGTCACTCTCATCAGTATTGAGTTGTCACTGACCTATTTTCATCCTCCTTCTCCATCCCACTATGCCAATATCTGCTTTCTGGACTCCACAACCAGCATCAAAAGCAAACATCTCCAAGTCACCATGTGCAGAAAACCCTCATATCACATGCATGACACCTTCAAACCCACCAACCACCTAAAGCCCACTGAAGTGCTATGAAATGCTGCTGAAACCATGTGAGCTGTGGTGGCCATCACATTTCATTGTACAGAGATGACTTCTGGGACCCACCTTTCTGATCTGCAAAGGACCCACACCCAACCACTTGCCTGGGGACATAGATCTCACCTTCAAAATGAGCTGCCTGAATATGCAACCAACCTTTGCTGCAGTGCAAAGCGGGAAGACCCAACAGTAGCAGACCTTTAGATGTCTATGTGTGTGCCTGTGTTTTAGCATGTCAAACTATGCCAGAGCTGTGGCAGAAAAGTATTAAAGAATTATCCTCGCAGAAGAACATACCCTAAAAAAAGATTTCACTGCAAGACCTCCTATAAGTCTACTGATGTCTGCTCCATCCCTCCTTCCACAGTTTAGAGACCTCACGTGGACCAGTGCAGGCTCTGGGCCTCAATGGAGGTGAGGAACCTAATGTGCTTATCTGTACATATCCATGAGAAACCCACCAGCACAGGATGCCAAAATCCACCAAGTCCTGCTAAGCAGACACCAGAAAGGGGTAGGTTTTATTCAGAGCACCAGGGGCTGCCAGAGACCCCGTGAAGACGAAAACAACATCCAGAATGGGCAAAATTGTACAGCAGAAACCCTCTGGTACCCACAAGGGAATGTTTTTCAAGGCATCTGATCAATCAGTCTTCATCCTCCAGAGAAGACCTATAAAATCTGTTGAAACATGAGCCTATTGAGCAAAATATATAAATCTACTAGATGCAAAAAATCGATAGATATTGATTTTATGGCATTTTACTTCCCCCCTCCTTGTATCTCATTCCCCCTGGCTGTGGCAGGCAAGAAACAAATAATTTATTATATTCCTAGTCTCTCCCTCTCAATCTCATCATCTTGTGTCTCACGAAGCTAATAAGCTCGTAGCCTTACCTGAGGAGTGCAGGTGCTAACTCCTTACTTCTTTCAACTCTCCTAAATGTCCAATGCAATTAGGTTCAGAGCATTTCCTCTCATCTTATATTTAGCTTCAATATTTATGTTTTGTTTTCAGTCTGAAGAAGGAACTGTGTGCTCAGAAGTTTCTCATATTTTCAGGTATGATGGTTCATCTAATCAAAAGTATGAGCTCACTACCCTCTTTGGTCCTGTTTAACACAGGAAGGGAAGGAACTGGGTGGTGAATCTCAGAAGACTAAGGGAGACTTCTCTTATTTTAGATTTAGAAGTTGGTTGGTATTCTTGGGTGCTCTTTTACGATGTGGATTCATTGCTTTTTATCCAGAACTGGAGACAATACCTGCCAGTATGAAGATTGCTTATTAGGCTCATAACATTCAAACAGAGTGTGATAGTACACATCCTAGACAAGCAGACACTGGAGCTGGGCTGATAAAGGCTCGAATTACTTGAAGAGAGCTTAACATAATTGCTGGTTTTCTCCTGCAAAGAGATTTCTACAAAGCAGATAAAAGCAGCGCTTAAAAAGAAATGATTTGTGGCATAAGTGGTGCGATAAACATCTGAATATTAATGTGGTTCTGGTAAAGAGCCATGCAAATTAGTGTCTTTAAGCATTTGTTTTCCCTAATTTAGTCACACTGAGATTCATTTGTCTGAATATCAGTGTCTAATGTCATTTGAGGGTTTCCTGTTTGGTCCAAGACTGCCAGCCCAGGAGGGTTTGGGTCTCCTGTAGGTTGTGTTCTTGTTTACTCTCCATCACTCCTGTGTGGACATCTCAAATGTCCCAACATTTCTCAGATGTTGTTAGATATCTGTATTTAGGCAAATGATTTGAACCTCGTATATCAGAACCTTACTCACCTTTTTTCTAAAGTTTGGCCCTTGAAAGAGATCATCAAGAGAAGATTTCTTCAGAAATTCCAGACCTTCTCTCCCAGAACGGTGGATGGGGAAAGGAGGCATCTCATCTGGGCAGGGTGGAACCACTGCTCCTGTTATGAATGGTACAGAAGGGACATTTCAAACTCCAGGTGGGTGCTGTGTCCTCAAAGCCCTTTGTGACCCTCAGGCTGGGTCCTCTCTTCCTGGTGGCATTTTGAACATTGCAGTGATCTGGTCAATGCTCAGGCTCACGGAGATCACAGTGGGAATAAGTTGACTACAATGTCCACTCCGTTCCTGTTGCAAAACAGGAATCTTCTGTCTTGTTGTGGATATTTTATCTAGACCAATTAAAATAATGAGGGCATTTTTAAAATTTATTCTTCATTCTTCACCTGATTTGTGGCAATTGTGGTCTGTATGGTGCGGAACATTGCAGTGATCTGGTCAATGCTCAGGCTCACGGAGATCACAGTGGGAATAAGTTGACTACAATGTCCACTCCGTTCCTGTTGCAAAACAGGAATCTTCTGTCTTGTTGTGGATATTTTATCTAGACCAATTAAAATAATGAGGGCATTTTTAAAATTTATTCTTCGTTCTTCACCTGATTTGTGACAATTGTGGTCTGTATGGTGCATGTAAGTCCAGGACATCCATGACAGTAGCAACTCCAATGGTGAGAGAATTTCTGCTTGTTCTTAGAGTTGCTCACTCTATTTTCTAATTATTTATTTTTTTCATATTGAATTTTTTTATATAGATTCCCTTGGCCATCCACATCAGCACTTGGAAGGAACACGTTCATCTTCTTCTTGCTTGGACAGCTGCTTTACTACAAGATGATGTGTAGTTGGACTGCATTTAGCAGAGCTCTGTGAGGTAAGGAGGGATCCATGGGTGACACAGCCACACATGTATGGATACGTGTTGTGTAGGTGTGTAAATGTCCAGAGATACATACACATGAGAAGGTGTCTTTGTGAGCATGTGTGGAAGAGGTTGTGTGTGTCCCTATTTCACAAGTCCATGGCCTATTTGACACGGCCAATATAATGTTGCTCTTTCTAGCCAAGAAAATATCCTCAGTCTCATTCACATCTTGGCAGGAGCTGGGCACATGATTTTATTGGGGAAAGTTAATTAATCTCATTTTATTTCTGTGGAGCTGGAGCCAATCTGAAGTCATGTTTACTTGAAAAACTCTCTTGAAATCTGGTTATTTTTCCAGCACCCACTGTTAACATTTTACCTGTCTATAACTGTTGTAGATCAGGTCACCTCCTGTTTTCATGCCTCTAAATTAAAAATAAAGGTCTGGATTCTCGGCTGGGATAAACCAGTGACACGTACTTACAGTAACGAGGCTGCTGGTAATTACAGCTGCAGTAAGTGGGAAATCCAGATGAACGGGGCTTGCAGTGGGTTGTGTCAGTTGAAGTCTCTCTGTTGAGAATTCCCCATCAGCACCAAGGGCATTCAAAACCAGCACCCCAACTTGTCCTTGCTGAGAGCCTGCGCACCCAGAGAGGCCTGGCTGTGACATCTTGTCCCCAGCCAGGGGCTCCTATGGCTTCATCTGGTGTCTTGGAGGTTTACAATGCTTTTAGGGATCTTTCCTTCTGCAAGATTGGATGATGCTCCAGGAGCAGTGGCAGGAAAGTAGGTAGCTGGCTGGACAAGGCTTTTCTCACTCCATCCATCCTAGTTCTTCGTGCTTCATCTAGGAAAACCCAACTGTGGCTCTGTTTGAAGCTAACCTCTATGTTGTGAAACTTTGTTCCTTTAGTTATTGGGTCTATTGCCCTGCGTTTCCTCTTTCCTTTAGGACCACAGCCAAAACTTGCCTGAGTTTCCCAGAATAACTCCTGTTTTCAGGCCTATCATCTTCTGGAACATTTCCTCTAACTAAAGCCAAGCTCACTGTCCCCATGCCAAGCTGAGCTGCTGCAAAGCCAACTGTGAAAGGCTCTTGTGTGTGAAGAGGCTTTCTTCTCCCATAGGCTGTGCTTACAACTGGTGTGTGGATGGAAGGACAGGTTGCTGTGCCAAGCCAAGCCCAACTGTATTGTCTGGTTGAGACAACGGTGACAATATTAACCAGCTAAGTCTGCTCTGTGCTAGTAGAAATGGCCACTTTCCTCACAGGCACATGGCACTAAGTGTCTTGCAGAGGTCTTATTTCCTCCAAAGTTTCCTATATTAAAGTGATTTCCCCTTTGTTCTGGACTCAAAGCTCTGGAGAGTGTCTTTGCTGCTCAAATATCTTCACCACCACAGTAACAGTGTGAGAAATCCTACGTCCTTCAGGGCCTTGTGTTGGTCTCATCCTCATTTGCCGTTTGTCTGCATGTCTCTGGCAATGTTTGGCTTTTGCTGAGACAATCAGAAAAGCAATTAGTTAAAGCTGAGAGGCCACCACTGATGAGACAATCCATGAGTCAACAGATAGAGAACCTAAACCAGTTATTATCCAAGGAAATATCAACAAATTACGAAACTAAACATTCTTTCTGTGGCTTGTAAGGTCCATCAGTCCCAGCTGACAACTGGTGCTGTAACTGGCAGTTTGCATCTCTCTGTGTGATCTGGAGAACATCTGGTGCAGGAGGAGTTCAATCAGTGATTCACTCTTTTCTCAAAACATGGAGTGCAAAAATGCCTCTCCCTCAAAATACAAGACTTTCTCACAGGCACTCCAAAGATGGCAGGAGGAACTCCCACACCTGATGGGACTGGAAATGGGGTTAATGCTTCCCAGTTCCTCTTGGATCTGCAGAGTGGGGCTGTTAATTCCACTGGTTTCCTATTTTATACTGGGATTCTTAGCCTAGTCTGTCACTATGACCAGTCCAGCCCAGTCATGGCTTCTCCTCTGTGAAGTTCTTTCTTTAGCTATTTCTTATTGCTATTGTTGGGTCTTACTTTGGGGTTTGTTTTACTGGAATCACGTCACCACTTTATGTCAAGTCACTTGAGGCAGCTGTAACCTGGTTTGAATGGGAGGACTGGTCTAGTGGGAGGTGTTCCTGCCTGTGCCAGTGGTGTTGGAACTTGATGATCTATGATTCTACGACTGGGCAACAGTGGGACCACTTCTCGCCTCAGCAGCTGGCCCAAACAAAAATCACAAGAGGAGAGAAGGCTTTAATGGCCTTGGCCGGCCAAGTCTGCATCTGCTTACATTCTTGCACAATCTCAAGATCTGAAGCTTTAGAAAAACCACAGGTACTGCAAGACTGACACATGTTTGTGAGCCGGCAGGATGAGGATGTATCTTACAGTAATTCTTTCCATCTCTGGGTTTGTACTGGGAGATGTCACAGAGTCACAGAATGGTTGAGGCTGGAAGGCCACAAAGACGATGAGGGGCCTGGACCATCTCTCCTACAAAGAGAGGCTGAGGGACTTGGGTCTTTTTAGTCTTGAGAAGAGAAGACTTAAGGGGGATCTAATCAATGCTTACAAATACTTAAAGGGAGGGTACCAGGAGGACAGGGCTTATCTGTTTTCAGTGGTGCCCAGTGACAGGACAAAAGGAAATGTGGACAAACTTGAGTATAAGAAGTTCCACCTAAACGTGAGAAGGAACTTCTTTACTGTGAGAGTGGTAGAGCACTGGAACAGGCTGCCCAGAGAGGTGGTGGAGTCTCCTTCTTTGGAAACAATCAAAACCCACCTGGACAAGTTCCTGTGCAACCTGCTGTAGGTAAACCCACTTGGGAGGGGGGGTTGGACTAGATGATCTCTAGAGGTCCCTTCCAACCCCATATGATTCTATGATACTACCGCATTATCTTTCACATGGGGTATTTGTTTTGTTTTGTATCCATTATCATTTTAAAAGACTGCAAATTGGCTGTAGGAAACAAAGTGGACAGTCCTGTTGTGATGAAGTATCTTCCATTCTGGAGAAATTGTATTCAGTCTCAAGTATCCCCCTCATCTATTAAGTATTGATTTGAGGGGAGAACATTTAACAAAGCTGCCAACTCGTTCCGATCTCTTTGACCAGCGTAAATCCAGCGTGGTTCCTTAGAAATCAATGAACCCACATTGATTCAGAAAATGCTGCAATTAAATGAGCTAATGGATGAGGACATGGTGGAGAAAGCTAAATGAGAGTGATCTGGGAAGCTAGCAAAAGAGGTGGACTCAGCTTCTTCATGTTTCTTGGGTGGACCTTGAGGGTGCTTGGGCACATATTTGTGTGGGTGTGTTTGCTTGTTGCTTACTTGTTGAAGCTGGTATGTGGTTGGCCATATGCATGAGAAGCGTGTGCAAGTGTGTGTACCGTGGGTGTGAACTCAGGAGGGAGGTTGCTGTGTTAAGAGGAAACAGTCAGCGGAGCTGATCCGGAGAAACTTTCCATTGTGGTAAACAAAATGGTTCTTCTAGACCGCAAAATGAAAGATCCAGGGGTTGAGCTCAAGGGCTAGAGGCTGGGTTGTCCTTGCTTCTTAACTACTTGATCACTCTTGGGCTGTGCTTTGGACACCTCCAGCTATGCCTTCCCAAGATGAAGGCATGATTTGGGGAATGGTTCAGTACAGTGACTGTTTCCCACAATAGTCTCTCTCTCCCTGTGCTGTCTTCCAGAGCTACTCGAGCAGACTCAGACTTTCTAACATCCTTTCATGTCCTTGCGTCCCGACCCAGGGCATGCACCTCAATCCCTCACCATCAAAGTCATGTAAACCCCACTCTGCTGGGCTGCAGCACAGCCCCCCTCCTTTACTTTATATGAACTGACCTGAAGAAACAAACAAAAATAATAATAATAACCATATTTTTGGGCCACAAGGATCTCAAGACCACTTCCTCTGTAGTGTGGATGCAGATCATGAGAGCCAGCCCTGAGGAAAACAAAATTGATTGCCTATAAAGCATTGCATATTGATCTTGAAAGGTGTCCAGGAACCATCTGGCCACACTCAAATCTCTGCCAGGGGAACTTGTACCCATTGATGGTCCAACAACTTTCAGTGCTCAGAAACTTTCCCCGGTGCTGTTTAATCCACCAGTGTGGGTACAGCTCTAGAATTCCACTCAGAGGTGACAAAAAGACCATATCCAAACAGCTGATGAGCTCTTGACTTTGAGGGATATCTCTCATCACGTAAAACTGGCTAACCTGGCAGTAAACAATTTCCTTCAGATCCCTGAGCTCTGTAGATTTATATGAAAAGGATGGCTGAAGTTGTCCCAGATTTGTGAAACTACCTTTTCAGTGATACTGCTTGTGAGAGCCAAAGCAAAAAATATTTGGTGTTTGAAACCTCTGAAAGATATTTGCCTTTTTGTTCTCTTACTATATGTCCCTGGAGAAGCGCATTGTACATCCTGAGGGTTCACAAGGTTAGAGTGGTCAATGAACAGGTATTTAAGGAATGGGGGAGACAAGAAAAGGTCCTGTGAATGAGGCTGAATTAGATAAAGGGCAGTTTTTGAGATCTGGTGGGACTAAGCATGTCAGAGCACTGTCTGACCTATGGCCATGTGGAAGAAATGGACTTGTTCAGTGTTGGGGGAGAGAGCTGAGAGCATGTGATTGTCTTCAAGAAGGTAATAGGGAACTATAAGTGAAGGGAATAAACTTTTCCATATCCAAAGTGAAAAGGATAGAAATAGGTTTATGCTACAACAGGGGAGTTTTAGTTAAATGTTAGGAAAAGCTCCTGATGGTGAGGGTAGTTCAAAATGTGAAGGGATTTTGGGATAGGGCTTCCAGCCCCAGAGGAAGAAGGCTACAAGCACATTATGAGATATATTAAACATTATCAGGACAAAGCCTTGAAGCAGAAGGCGGACAAGTGGCTTCTTGATGTCCTTCCCCATCGTGTTTCAGTCTCCAGTGCTCAGGGCAATGGGTACATCTGCGTTTGAGCATCACTGAGTTTTGCGCCCGCCCTTCCCTCTAACATCAAAGACGGATAAAAACAACCCGAGGGAAGGAAAGCCATTAGGAAAGAGTGATCAAAGCAGTGGCAGAGCCAGCACCACCCCCCTCCTGCTCTCTGGAGTGTCCTTCTGCCAGGAGGTACTTGTTGGCTTGAGGCACAAGATCGCTTTGAGGAAGGAGCTGCTCAAGTCAGACACCGTGATCCACATCTCAGCACTCTGCTCAGAGCACAAGTGACCAGCAGAGAGAAAATCTGATGTAATCAGCTGGTTCCTCAGCTTCTGGGATTGAATTCTCCTCCTTGCTTTGTGCTGTGAATTTGGGACAGAGCTCTGATAGAGCCTCCCTTAACCAAAAATTGTTCTGTGTGTTGTCCAGAGTGGACAAAGCCTCCTGCTGCTTGCAGCTGGGCAAAGCCATTGCTCTGCTGAGCCTCCTGCTACTTGCAGCTGGGCAAAGCCATTGCTCTGCTGATACCAGCACTGGCTTATGCAGTCACTTCTTCATGGAGGAAGCAGGGAGACGAGCAGAGAGAAATCCTATTTCTAAGAGGTGTGCAAAAGGTGGTGAACTTTAAAAAACGGTCAGGAGACCTGGGTTTAATTTCTTGCCCTGCTGTAGACTTCCTGAGTTTCCCCTACAAGAGCTGGTTCCTCAGCTTCTGGGATTGAATTCTCCTCCTTGCTTTGTGCTGTGAATTTGGGACAGAGCTCTGATAGAGCCTCCCTTAACCAAAAATTGTTCTGTGTGTTGTCCAGAGTGGACAAAGCCTCCTGCTGCTTGCAGCTGGGCAAGTTGATGGTTGGACTGATACCAGCACTGGCTTATGCAGTTACTTCTTCATGGAGGAACCAGGGAGATGAGCAGAGAGAAATCCTATTTCTAAGAGGTGTGCAAAAGGTGGTGAACTTTAAAAAACGGTCAGGAGACTGGGTTTAATTTCTTGCCCTGCTGTAGACTTCCTGAGTTTCCCCTACAAGTTGTTTAGCCTTTCCTTGCCTTGGCTTCCCACTCTTAGGAACGGTTTTATGGACTCATAGGAAGGGTTTAGTGATAGTTTTTTATCAGAGTTAGTTGATGGTTGGACTGGATGATCTTAAAGATCTCATGCTCCATCCAGAATAAAGTTTGCTAGCACTGAATATTGTTTGAGACTTGGAGAAAAGAGCTGAATAAACACCTTTCTATGTATGATGCCCTTTCTTAATCTTACCCAGCTGCACAAAACTTCTGGGTTTCTCACAGTGAAAAGGTTTTTTCTTATCTTTAAGTGGAATTTCCCTTATTTTTGGCTTGTGCCTGTTGCCTCTTCTCCTTCAATAGGCACCACCAAGAAGAGTCTGATTTCTCACAAGGAAAAGGTTTTTTCTCATGTTTAAGTGGAGTCTCCCAGATTTTGGCTTGTGCCTGTTGCATCTTGTCCTTCAATAGGCACCACCAAGAAGAGTCTGCCTCTGTTTTCTTTCCTCCCCCACATCAGATATTTGTACACATTAACAAGATCCCCCAGAGCTTTCTCGTATTGATGCTAGACAACCACAGCATTATCAGCAGAGCATTCATCTTACCTAACGTGAAAATTAAACTTCAAGCCTAAACCAGTCACCATGGACTCCTTTTACAGGAGAGAAACAGATGCCAGTGGCACATACTTCAGCTCCTTTATCCTGCAAAGCTCAGGTGTGATTCAATTGCCTATACATAGCTGCCAAATAACATCTGAGTGCCTCTGTTTTCTTTCCTCCCCCACATCAGATATTTGTACACATTAACAAGATCCCCCAGAGCTTTCTCGTATTGATGCTAGACAACCACAGCATTATCAGCAGAGCATTCATCTTACCTAACGTGAAAATTAAACTTCAAGCCTAAACCAGTCACCATGGACTCCTTTTACAGGAGAGAAACGGACACCAGTGGCACATACTTCCGCTCCTTTATCCTGCAAAGCTCAGGTGTGATTCAATTGCCTATACATAGCTGCCAAATAACATCTGAGGTGGTATCTAAGACATTTTCATGGTACTGGCAGGCGTGACATGGGATTTACAAGAGACCAAAATCCTTCTGAGGCCAGGAGGAATATCTTGGAGGTCCAAAATGGGTTTACATCTTTGTGAAAGCAACTGGCTCCACTCTCAAGGTGGTAGCCACCTGGCAGGTTCAGACATTCAGACAGCTTCATTTGGATGTGCACAGAAGGTGTCTGCATGTGAACTGAATATGGGATTTAGCTGCTCAGTATTTGCAGCTGGAGCTGTTTGAGAGTGATTCCCTCAGGCTGCCTACTCTTCTTCATCCAGAAGTGAAGGAAATCCTAGGGAAGAGTGTGGCAGGTCATGATCAAGCTGGGGTTAAAGCTGACCTCTGAATCCAGCCCTGGATATCAGGAGGGTTGTGCAAGTATACGAAGACAGCAGCAACAGAGACAAGGAAAATGAAAATACTGGTTATGAAAACTGAATTTCTCCATGGGAAAAATACCCCTATGTCATTGGGGAGAAAAAGAGCTTCCAGATAGAACCCTCACCTCATCCATCATGACATCTGTTTCTCATCCCCAAGCCTGTCTGTTAGGGACATGCCGAACTTCAAACTCGCCCGGCCTCAGCAGCCCCTTGGGGAGGTTTGCAGGCAGCTAAAAAGCAAAGCAGCCTATAAACTAGCTTAAATTATGCCAGGGGCTTCACCAGCCCCGTGCAACTTTTGGTAATGGGGGTGTAGATTTACACTTTAACACTGCACAGCTGAGCTCAAGAATAATGGGTCCTGAGGTGACAGAGAATTGTATGTCGTTAGCAAACAGAAGGCAATGGATTGCCCTTGTATTTTCACTACCGGTTATGTCTGTACAAACTGAATATAAAAGGCACCAGGATGCTGGTACTTTCCCTTCTCTTTGCTCTGCAGTAGCAGGGGAGAACTGGGCTAGTTTTTATTTGACCAAAGTAAATGTGTTGCTTGTTTTCCTTCTGCGTTCCTAACAAGCGAGGAGCAAATATCCATGTCAGACGTGACCAAACAGGGTGAACCTGCTTCTTCCCTGCCTGTGAAATGCAGTCACTTGTAATTCAAAGTCCTTATGAAAAGGCAAATACAACCGTGAAATTGGATATTAGGAGAAAGCAAATTTAACCTTGTTCATGGGTGGTGGAACAGACCCCTCTGTAGCAAATATCCATGTCAGACGTGACCAAACAGGGTGAACCTGCTTCTTCCCTGCCTGTGAAATGCAGTCACTTGTAATTCAAAGTCCTTATGAAAAGGCAAATACAACCGTGAAATTGGATATTAGGAGAAAGCAAATTTAACCTTGTTCGTGGGTGGTGGAACAGACCCCTCTGCATTAGCATGCACGATGCAAAGCACTGTAGATATTTTAAATGAAAAAAACAAAATAAGATTTCTCCTGCTGGAGGTGTAGAGAGGATGGAGTAAAAGCAGGTGCCTTCCCTTGAAGGAGAGTTGAATGAAGCCACATTTGTTCACTGAACACTGTTGGTTTCTTCCTCTTGTATCATCATCACCAGCTGGGGATCCTGAAAGGAGTAGAATTGTGATGGGAGGGTATCAACCTCTGTGCTAACAGCACCCATCACCATGTTTCACTCTCATCAGGACCTTTCTACAGTCATGATCAACACCAGGAGTTTCAAACAGGGGAAACTGAGGCACAGATTAGAAACCACAGTCGCAGGTTTAGGCAGTAGTGGAGGTAGAAAGAGAATTAACAGCTGCTTTGTTGCTCTGGTCCTTGAGCCACCTCACAGTAGACCAATTCTCCCCAGTCTGCCTTTCCTCCCCTTTACCCATGGTGATGGCATTGCCGACACCTTGAGAAACATGGGCAGCAAAAAAGAAGTGGCTTGAGTCACGTTTGAGTTCAGGATGCTACCAATTCCTCTACCCTGCTGCTGCACCCCAAACTGTAAGCCTCGAGTCCTTCTCATGACTCTTTCCTTCCATTCCCCGTCCAGCATCTCTGAGATCATGACATCTTACTGGGAGCAGAGGGCAGTGGAGCAGGACACTGAGCTCCCGTTGCCCATATTTAAGGGAGCTGGGATCTCAAGGGTGGGCTATCTTCCTCTTCAGAGGCTTGGGATGAGGTTTAGCTGTAGCAAAGCAAGTACCCCAAACTGTAAGCCTCGAGTCCTTCTCATGACTCTTTCCTTCCATTCCCCGTCCAGCATCTCTGAGATCATGACATCTTACTGGGAGCAGAGGGCAGTGGAGCAGGACACTGAGCTCCCGTTGCCCATATTTAAGGGAGCTGAGATATCAAGGGTGGGCGATCTTCCTCTTCAGAGGCCTGGGATGAGGTTTAGCTGTAGCAAAGCAAGTTCTCTCCCTGTGCTTCACCCTTCAAGGGACAAGACATCCTTGACACACCACATAGCCTGATTTTTAACTTACGTTGCCAGTGGCTTTCAGCTCTGGCAGACCTGTCAGCATCTCTTTTTATTGTGCCTGTCAGTGCCAAATGATGGGGTTTTTTGTGTTTTTAATCCAGGGAAATGTCTAAGCCTGGGCGATCTCTGGAAGGGAGATGCTCTAATTAGCTGCTGTGCATGGTGAGGAGGAAGATAGCGTTTTGTTACCTCTCAAAAGAGCAAATTTGAGCTGCCCATCAGCCAGGCACGGCTCTCCTCCTGCCTGCTAGAGGATGGTTTCTGTTCAGAGATGCTAAGGAGCCCCCCAGCAGAGCATCGCTCTCCAGACAGCTGCTGGCTGGTCCTGCATGGGCTGAAACCTAAACCAGGGAGACAAATACCCACCTTTCTGGGCAATCTGTGTGGTTGTGTTGGGTTAGAGGGAATCAATGGTCAGGAGTGCCTGGACGCAGCTTTGATGTATGTTTTTTTGGTAAAGCAGGGGGGTCATTCCTGAGTTAGGCTTCACTTTCATTACTAAAAAATGCATTCTTATGTTATTTTGGGGAGGAGAAAGAGCCAAGATGACTTCTGGCTTTGTATTTCTCAATAACGTAAGTACTGTCCCTTCTGGAGAGAAACCCCCCAGTGTTTCTTCTTGATTAGGCTTTCATTGCTAACCTAGGCAGGCTCCTTGGTGTTAACCTTGCACTTAAGTGTCTCATTAAAGAATCATCTTGGAATACTAAACACCTCCTGGTACCAAAAATCCCTGCTAAATGAAAGTGCAGGATTTACCAGTATGTTGCGTGGTGGAGACTAAACCATACAGCATCACCTCTGTTTCAGGAATACGTCAGGAAAATTACATTTTGAATGTTTTGTGAACAGGACATTCGGAGCTTGACTACCAACAATGCAAAAAGGAGGAATATCTTTTTGGGGAAAAAAACAATCAAGGAGCTCAAGCTTAGATGTCTTGTTCATGGGCAGGTAGGTGAGGGTAGATGATTCCTTGTGATCCTCCCCAGAAGCACAAGGTGAAGACCTCTATAAGAAGAGAATATCATGACTAGTGGCTTTGCATTGGTGTAAGCAGGAGACAGAAGGTCCTTTCCCAGTGCCTTTTAATGTCTGTACAAATCTCTTAAGAAGGACTTGGCTGTATTAAACATCAGTGTGAGCAGGTACACGCACACACCAGGAGCAGGGGAGGAGCTCTGTGTGCTCCTGCAACCATGATGGAGCTGAGTTAATTCCCCATGCTGCATTACCACTACCTTTGGATCATTTTGCTCTTCTGGGTCTGCGATGGAGCTGAGTTAATTCCCCTATTATAGAATTAATGCTGCATTGCCCTCACCTTTGGATCATTTTGCTCTTCTGGGTCTGGGTTCCCTACAGTAAAATGATAACTGTATTTTTTAGTGTCTGATTTGTTTCCCCGAGAATGTCTGCCCTGTCTGTGAACTGGTGGGGCAGGACTAATTCTGGATATTCTGGCAGGGATACGTGTATGGGAGCTGGTCCCTGGAGCAAATCTGTGGGGCAGAGCTGCACGGCAAGTCCCGTAAAATCTGCTCTTACAACACCAGTTACACATAATTTAGCAGGATCTAAATGCTATTTTCTTGTGTGCCATTAGGTGGTGATGGAGGAAGCAGAACAGACACAATCAGAAGAGTTTCAAGGCAGAAAAATCAGAAAATGCCTTAAACTTCTCACAAAGGAAATATTCTTTTGTTGGTGGCTCAAATAAATTTCAAAGGGATAGGGGAGGGTGATGCTGCCTGTGTGGGAAGGAGGCAGAGCTGGGGAGGGAGGAGCAGACCGGTCACTGTTCCCCTCCTCTTGAATCAGGCAGTGAGCATTTAATGGAGAGGACACAAAACTCAGGGTTTTGGTAGGGGAATTACAAGGGAAGGAGAGGAAGATGAGCTAAAAGATGAAGCTCTGCAGATTTTCTCCCCAGCGCTGCTGACACAGGCAGGGAATGAAGGTGGGAGGGGGTGGGAGGCACTGCCAAAGCAAGATGAAAGGAGGTGTGTGAACCAAACACGTCCACGGTGGCTTGATCTTGGGAATGAAACCTTCCTTGACTGAAGTCTATTAAGGGCTGATGTGTGAAAACTCAAAGTTTGATAGAAATGGGAAGGGAAAAAAAAGTTAAAAATTGGAATAAGCAACCAAACACATGGAAAAATCTTAGCGCTGCTTTGCTCTCCGTGTCTTTAATTGACTGTGATGGGATGGATTGGAAAATGAGAAGTTGTGTCTTCACTGGCCTCATGGTGTCACATCACCAGCCATGGAGACCTGTTGGGTACCGTAAACACCCTGTGGGAACTACGTCTCGCTGAGTAACATTTATTATAGAATCATTCCTTATTTGCCCTGTATATCAAACAAATTTATTTTTGACTGTCTTGCTCAATGAAGTACATGGAGGGGGGATAAAAAGACTTACAGGAGAAAAAGACTAAAAGGATTAAGAGCTCCAAATCTACGGCATTTGGTATCCATTCCTGCAAAACCTCAGCCTCAAATAGCACTTTCCGAGCTAAGCCAGTGAAGGATGGGATCAGCAGTGGGATCAAGTCGGTGTTACACCAGTGCAGGAACTCTTTGCCTCCAAGAAGAAGCCTCTAAGAAAAGCCAAAACTGGGACTGGGGGGGTAAGAAACTGCTGCAACCAGTTTTGCTGCAGCATCTCCTGCATCTTTGCAGACTTTAACAATGAAAAAATTGAATTAAAGCCTGAAGTGTTCAAATGCTTTAACACTAAAAGCTTCTGGTCCTTTGGAGGAGAATTTCCTTCTGGATATTTCCTTCTGGGTGCTCTTCTCAGCACCCAGAAGGAAATTCTGTGTATCTTGTGTGTCTTGGGTGCCAACATGCTGCTTTTTTTCCCCTTTCTTCCCCTGCTCAGAGCTTTTTTTTCGGTGAGGGAATAACAGCCCTTCTTGTCTGGAGGAGCCTGTCTGGTTTCAAGCCTGCACCACAGCCTTTGAAGCTGCTCTGTGTACAAGTGAAGTGCCCTTAGAGCTAGATGATGATGCTTGAATCCTGAGACCAAACTCAGCCGGTGAGTGGGGCAGGGGAGAACTGCAAGGAATAAAAGATATTGCCTGAGGATGAGGTGTTGAAAACAGCAGCGACAGAGTCTGGATGCCAGGACTGGAGAAGCTGCTGATTTTGGCTAATCTGAACCCACCAATAACCCACATTTCATGTAGCTGGGTTCTCTCACAGCACTGTGTAATTGCAAGGCCTCTTGTATCAAAGCTGACCCTTGGTTTTCAGAGACATGGACTTTTCTTCTTGGACCAGGCTGGGTCTTTCTCCCTTAGAGCTAAAAAAGCCATTTGGAGAGCAGCAGGAGCAACAGAGGTTCCACCAAATCACACCAGGCGCTCAGGAGACCTCATGTCCATTGCTATTTCTTTTTTATTTCACTTTTGACACAGTTTTCTTGAATCGGCCCAAAGAAAGGGCGGGCGCAAACCATCAAGAGACCTACCATAAACGGAGTCAGAAGTGGGCTGGTACATGTGTGAGTGTACATATTTGTGTGCACTGAAGCCTTGGAGAGGCTGGAATAAAAACTTGTCTCAGCAGGGATTTAGCAGTGCCTGTGTTAGCCGACCTTGAAAGTGACACCAAGCTGTGGCCGTTACCCCGTTTTCCTGATTGCTTCTAGAAGTCTTCATGGATCAGTGGGCAGGAATGGGGCTGCTGGCAGATGTCAGTGATAAATGCTGTCCTTGTGTTGCTCTGGTGGCAGGAGAAAGCCCAGGCTTTACCGGTTGCCACCGGGTTAATTGGGATTTTTTCACATCTTGAATACTGGGACCAGTTTATAGTGCTTCTCCCCGGAGAAAGGACATAAGTCAGGTGTGGCACCGCTGGGTTAAGTACGTTCACTATTCACCACCAGCTTTGTTTTTTTTTTTCCTGTTTTGTAGGCAGTCTTGGAGAAAGGACATAAGTCAGGTGCGGCACTGCTGGGTTAAGTACGTTCACTATTCACCATCAGCTTTGTTTTTTTTTTTTCCTGTTTTGTAGGCAGTCTCTGCAGCATGAAACAGAATTGACCTGGTTTCTCTTGAAAGGCATAAACTAGGAATGCAGGCTACCTAGAGTCATTAAAAAGCCAATTTTTGGTTGTTATAGCATGAAAGACACTGCTCTAGCCCAGTTTGCATCCTGCTGTAGATGCTCTTCATGACCAGGAACGAAGCTGCTTCACCTAAGGGTAGGTTGTTTAAAGCAAAGTAAATGCTCAGATACTCTAGAGATGACACCCACATAAATATTTGGATAGCCAGAAGCCTCCCATGGCAAGGGGACTATGCGAAGAATGCTGAATACTCAGCAAAGGATATAAATGGGTGGTGGAGCAGTTCACCAGGTTACTCCTGATGTAAACACAGAAGTGTGTTTATAACCCAGCAACCACAAAAAGATTCTCAATATTTCAGAAAAGTTTGATCCCTGGTGCCTCTTCCGTGAGCCGAGGGTAGGTCTGGTACAGCGGAGCAACATCTGGACTGTATGAAGCAGGTCGCTGCTTTTCACCTTCTTACTTCTGCTTAAATTGTATTTTGCTAACCTCTAACCTGAGCATATTGGTTTAGTATTTGTCTGTCTTCATCTGCAGCTGTCAGAGAGGAAGAATCTGCCATTTCACTAAGCCCAGCTCCATTCCCCTTACGTGTTTCTGATTTCCACATTGAATTTGTCCAGATTTAGTTTCCACTCTTTAATGTTTGTCCCATTAATGAGCCCACCAGTACCTGGGCTTACGTCCCCATCAGGCATTTGCACACCTTGGTGAAGTCTCCTTTAACTTTTTCTTCTGTTAACTGAAGAGCTTCAGTTCTTGAGTATTGTAAAGAATTTTCTCACGTCTATGAGTCATCCTTGTGGTTATCTTCTGTATCTTCTCTTTTTTTCTTTTTTCCCAGCCGTCTTTTAAAAATAGCTGCATCACTGTCCTCTGGCTGCAAATTGTGACCTTCAGGACCCATAAATGACTTCTTAGAGAGATCAGTGTTTCCATTTACATCTACTTGTGGCATTTTCCCTCTTTCAAACAAAACAGAAAGTGGCCAAGACTGCCAGTATGTCTCTGTGATTACCAGCAACATCCTGACTGAGGTGGGACCTCTTAAACATCCAGACTGTGACACCCTGATTAGAAAAGCCAAGATGGTCTGGAGGTGCTGGGGAGCTGAAACAAACTCGTTTTCCCTCTGCATCAGCTGGGATACAGCTCCTGAGATGCATGTTCATTTCTGCTGGGCTAATCCATTCCTCTTAGTGACCTAGGAGAGCTGGTCTTGACTTTCCTGGGGCCGGCACTGAGTTTCATCCCCAAGTGTGACTAATGACAAATGACAGCATTTTCACTTAGGAGGAAACTCACAAGCTCCCTTTGGTCTTTCTGTTGCTCTCTTGAGCAAAACCAGCCCCAAAGAAGAAAACTAGTGGTTTTATAGATCTGAAGTGCATTGAAAATGTCCAGTTATTTATAGTCTAAATGAAGAACAGAGCCATGGTCTGCAAAAACCCATCTGATGGGTACTGTGAGATATATTAATGGGGTATGTGAAGGAAGGGAATCATACCAAACTCCAACCTGAATAGGAACTGTATCTGCCTGGCTGGTTAGTGTGTGTTTGGCCTTGCTCCCTTCACGTCCTCACTTGTCACTTCTGTGCAGCCTGTGAGGGGTGAAAAGCAGAGAATGAGCTGTCTAAAACCTCATGTTGATTGACCATAGCTTATAGCTTATGTCCAGAGTCTCATGGCTTGGAGGCATCTGTTGCTGGCAGAGAAAAAGCAATTGTTCTCAGCGTTTTTGGGGTTGGAAATGATCCAACCTGTCAGACTTTGCTGGAAACTGGGTAGACTGCTCTTGTGCTGAGGAGGGCTTGCCTGGCTTTGTAGCCCTGGAGTGAAGCCTGGATTTAGGCTTTTGTGATCAGGAAAGGCAAACAACTGATGAACAGCTCTCTGCAGGGCTCTGCTAATGATATTAAATGGCCGTGGCCAAGAGATAAATCTTCATTTCTTTGCTATCTGGAAAACCCTGCAACCTACATCACAAACAGGAGCAGCACAGAGGCTTGGTGCCAAGTTTCTTCACTGGGATGAAAGGATGCAGTGGTGTAGAGCCAGTGCCAGGAATTTTATTTGTTGTCTCCTCAGTACATCTCTGCCCTGTGGTTTTGGATGGTATCCTTTGTACCCACAATGTGCAGAGACCTTTAAAAAGGGGCAGGATTGTGGTGGTTGTTGGATGACAGCAATATGGTCCCCTACTTCAGCCATAGCTTTGGCCTCTGACCACCTGCATCTTCTGGGCTTGTTTCCCTCTGAGCTGTGCTCTGTACAGAAGTAAATCCCGAAGAACCACAGCTCGTTAACCTGGGATATCACTAGTTATCCTCATATTAAACTGCATTTCCTAGGGGTTAGAGTTGGCCTGAGAGGACCAGTGGTGCCTCTTCTGACTTGTCCACTAGTCCCTAGGAAATGTGGCTTGGATCCCAGCCACACGGCTACATGATGGTATGGAGAGAGATGCTCAGTGTTTCTCCAGCCCTTTCTTTGCAGGATACCTGGCTCAGTGCAAGTGTCTTGGCAAAACCTTTGGTGGACTTTGGGTCACAGGTTGGCTGGATTTTTGCCATGTCAAAGCCAAAGCCAGGGCTGCTTCCACCGTGGGTCAAGGAAGGAGGGAAGCAGGCTGTGGCATGATGCTGCCTGCTCCTTCTGCTCCTATAGCCATTAGGAAATATCCCTACTAAAATGCTCAGGAGGAAAGCTGAGTGCTGTTGAGGTTTCCCCAGCTGGAAGGAGAGATGGTGAGAGGGGCTTACCCTGACTCCAGGACTCAAGATATGTTGATTCACATCCCAGCAGTAGCACAGTTTTTGGAAGCAGTGTGTATCCCTTCCAACTGAAATTAAGGAGAAGTAAATAAATGCCACAGACAGCTGAAAGCCCTGGTGCTGAACTCAGCTCTTGCACTTGCAGGACCAAACCAGGGGCATCCTTCCAGGGGGCTGCTGGAGAGGTGTCATTTCTGAACTGAGAGCACGGCCAGAAACCCACAGCAGACAGATTTCTCTGAGGTTTCTATGAGTCTTAGGAGCAATGAGACAAGCTGGAGCTTTGTCAGCACAGCCAGCGTTGCAAACCGCTTCATATCTTGGGCAGCATCAGTTCCGGTGGCTGCCTTTTTCTTTTTAAGTGGGCTATTTCTTTCCTCCCTGTCCTCCCAGTCTTCAAAGTTACAGTCTCTTTTTTCGATCGCAAGAGGATATCTGTTTTCTGTTTTAAAGCTGTGGTCAGAAAGCACGGCTGGAAGAAACGGCTTTAAGACTGCTCTGAAATAGTGTGGTTATGTCTTCTGACGGATGTACTTAGGTCTTGGTTACGTCTTTGCCTCTGCTGTTCACCCTCCTCAGAGCATTGACTCCTCGTGGCTGGGCAGCCTCTATGGCCAGAGAGCTGCCTGTCGTGCAGCACTAACAGCTGACCCACCAGGAACGTCAACAAGGCATTTGGGGACATACTGCTTACCTCAGAGGGAGAAACAAAAACATTTAGATAAACAGATAAGTGAGGGGGTGTTTCAAGCTTTTATTGCAGTCATACACATGTGCTCATAAGCCACGATCCTGAAACACATAGCGTATCCTCACAGTGGGCATGCTGACAATGTGAATGATCACTAGAAAGTGTCTGTGCCTTGACTTTATTTGTTTACTAGTACAGAAACATCCTATTTCATCGGAGAGGTCATGTAACCTCAGGTTTTTATCTGTCAAGTAAGTATAATAGTGTTTTCAGAGGAAGTTTGTGAAAATAAAGGTTTGAAGTTGGTGAAACCCTCAGCTATGAGGACCTTAAGTGCATCTTACTGTCATATATCAGCTTTGGTCAGGTGTTTGAGATCACTATATTTCCTAGTACCTCCTCCTCAACAGTCTCTGTCACTCCTGCTGCATTGCAGCCTGGGACTTAAGAGCACCAAGAGGTTTCTTAACTGAGGTTTCTCGAATGCTGTGAAATGACTAAGATGCACACAGGAAATACACCTCAAAGGTCTCTATTACTCCTGCTACATTGCAGCCTGGGACTTAAGAGCACCAAGAGGTTTCTTAACTGAGGTTTCTCAAATGCTGTGAAATGACTAAGATGCACACAGGAAATACAACATTATAAAACTGTGTTTGTAACACTTTGGTGAGAATTTCCTCTCACAGACCGGTGAGAATAAATGTCTTCAGGAAGAAAAGATGTTTGCAGATAATGGAAAAATATACTGAAGAAAACAAAACCCAACCCACGTAGGAAACCCAACCTCTGCAGGGGCAAGTTGCACACTGTTCTCATAAGAGCCAGATTTGATTTTGCAGCAAACAGACGTGCTGACTCAGGCCACCAAACCGACCCTTCGGCAAAAGGAGTTTGTGGATGGAGGTTCCCCCCAGGCTTCCCTGGGGCAAGGGAACAGTCACCGTCCTACCTGCTTCAACCCACCTTGACAGAGAGTTGGGGCTGCTCCAGCTTAGCACTGCATTTTCCTTGAGGTCCCCACTAAGCCATTTCAGCTGAGCTAATTCTTCTGATTTTGCCTGCAGCAATTTGGAAGGACTCACACAAGCACCTTGGCCAACCACCAGTGGAGTCACCCAAAGCGGGGGAAGAAACACGATGGGGTGGTTTGTGTTGCCTCTCACCAGCACTGCTGGGTCTGGAAGAGTTTTTCTTTTTGACATATGCTTTTCTTTTTGCCATTTGCCTACAGCCTGAGGTCTTATGTTTCACCACTGGAGCTCAATGCAGACAGAAGAAAATGTGTAATTACACCACTGTAATTGCGCCCACACTAGGGGCTGTACTGGTGCCACAGTGCTGGTGTGTTGAAAGAGTATGGCACGACCAGAATGAGTATAACCAGCAGCTCAAATGGCTTTTTGTAGGTGTTTATACCACACTGGTCCTTCTCAACACTCCAAACTAACTATGCTGGTCAAACCAGCACCATAGTGGCCCTTTTCACAACATGGAGTTCTGGAGGACAAAATTCCATAAAAGACGTGTCCACTTACATCACTGGTTACACTGGTACAAACACTGCATTCCCCAGATGTTATAATACACTCCAATCATTTTTTTTATTTTTCTTAGTCCCATTGGAAAGAGAAGAGACTTTCACTGTTTTTCTTTAACAAGTTCTACAAACTGAATTGATGTAACCACTCCCCCTGCTGCCCTTTGAACATCTTTCATCACTCTGCCCACCCCTTCCCACCCATTTGTTACAGAAGGCAGTGATATAAGAGAAAAGGATGAAGTCAAAGAGCTGCTGGAAGCCCTGATTTTTGCATCGTCCTAATCTTTAATAATTCCTGGCAATATTTCATTTATATAGCATCTTTTATCCCAATGCGTATTACAAATTCCATAAATAAATGCAATACTGTGCTAATGAGGTCTTAGATCTGTCAAGGATGCAGCCTGAGGCTATGTAACTGCAGGTATTTCTCATCAAAATCATTTTGATCTTTCTCTAACCTTCCTCTCGTAACAAAGTGCTTACAAGGCTGTTTTGAGCAGAGGTGGACCCCTGGCGAGCACCGACAGGAAGGATGCAGAACCACTGACTTTTTCTATTTGGATGTAAACCCATTGGCCCCAGAGCCAGAGAATGGGACCTAGTGAAAGCTACAGACATGCTGTCATCTGGGAAGTGGGTGTTTCCCTCAATTATTGTAGGGTTATTGTAGGGATCAGCACGCGATTATCACAAACCCCAGTGACGAGACCACCTGCAAATTGCCCTAAAGTAAAGGGCAATGTGACAAACAAATGAGAGAGGCTGAGCTCTTGCTTTGAGACTTCCTTGTTTGAAATAATGGTGGACTAGAAATTGAAATGTTATTGCTGCCATAAAGTCAACTGAGATGATATGGCTCCCTCGCAGTTTACTCCCTCCATTTAGAGGTGCTTTGACTAACATTCATACAGGCTGTAGTGATAATAGCAGCAGCTCCTCAGTTATTAGGATCTCTCAGAAGGATCTTTGTGTGCCAAGCAACCCTGCTTTTTATTAGCATTGATGGTGTGTGTCAGTGGTTGGCCTCTGTTTATGCTGGCATTAACAAGCATTGGGAGGAAAATTGTGTTGTCAAGCGCAAGTCAAGCAGAAATAATGGTACTTGAATTCTTTCTCTTCATCCACAGAGTGATAGTGTTTCTGTTCTTTAGCATCTATTTTATGTTTAGCATCTATTTTATATTATGTGACAGCACAAATCTTGCCTTACAATAGCGCAGTTTCCCTAGCATGAGTTTAATTCTGTCTTCTGTAAAAATGTTATTGTTTCTGGGGTTAAAAGCTGATCGTTTGCAACCTTCACCTCCCCTCTGAATGCAGTCTCTTTCCCAACAAGTAAATTCTGGCCTTCGAGCCACATCTGGACTGCAGAGCTTCAACGTGAGCTTCTGCTACCCTGCTCTTTCAGGGTCCCATCACGCCAAGATAAATTCAGCTGATGTGCAGCTGCATTTTTCAAAGCCCGTGCTTCATGTCCGTGCCATATCTGGAAAGATGGATATGTTCAAGGTTTTAGTAGTTCAGCACATTTCAGGAGATCTGGATTTACTCCCATGTTCTGCTACTGACGCCCCAAGTGATCTTGGGGGAGTCCTGTCCTCCATCTGTGCTCCACTTCCCTGTCTGTTTTTCAATCTTTCAATTTTTGGAATTCCTTTCAATTTTTCTATCTTATATTTGGATTAGGGGATTTTTTGCAGAAGGAATTGTCTGTGACTTTGTGCAGTTTGCTCCTGGATCAGTGAGGCTTGGATCTATGCCGGGGTCTGCAGGCACGTGTCGATGCATCAGTGCTCCCTCCAGATGACCACGGCAATCTGTGTTGGGTTTCAGCACAGAATTTGTGGCTTTGAGACACACTCCTGACAAAAGAACACGCCCCAGCAACCCTGCAGCTGGTAATGCTGTGGTGACTGACAGGAAACATTTTTCAGGTTGAAATTGCTGTGGCCACAGTCGACTTCTTACCCTAATGATTAACCCCAAGAAGCACATAATTTTCAATTCCTTTAATTTGTCTTGGCTCCTCATTTAACCTGAAAAACCAAGATGTATCCAAAGCTCTCCTCAGTTACTCACCCCTTGCTGTTATTCTTTGGAGAGTGAACACTAGTATATCCCTCATTTCAGTTCCGAATCTAGGTTTGAAATCCATCACGAGCAAGCTCTGGAACCCCTTCTTCTTTTTATTTCAGCTGCCTGCCTGTTCATATGCCCAGACAGTGTGTACCTCCTAAAGCATTTGCTTGATAAGCTTAAAAGACCTCAGTGTAATTGATTTTTCACTGCCAGAATTAGTCCAGGAAATCGGACCTCCTGTCCATCCTGCCAAAGGAGGAGGATTTATCATTGAGGTAGAAGCTGTGCTGCCTGGTGTCAGGTCACTCCTGACTTTGGTTGTTTCTCTCAATTTGTTTGCCAAATGTGACTGCTGAGCATTGACATGTCCTCGTGGGTGACTCTGGAGGTGAGTCCAAACCCTTATGTGTGCTGAACCCAGGATAGTGTGGTTCTCCTTGTGAGGAATAAAGAGTGTGTGTGTCCTTCACACAAGGCTTTGTGCCCAAGGCTGGTCACTGCACAGCAGGTGATATCCTGGCCTTGTCAGCACCTGACTGTCCTGGCCCTGTGAAGACCTTCCACCAGCACCACGTGGAGCTGTGCAGGGAATCTCCTCCATCCAGGAACAGTGGGACAATAGTCTATTCTACTTTTCCATTTTCTCTACAGAAATTGGTCTAAAGCCTGTCCTCAGCCCAGGTGCCAGCTTGGTGAAGACATTTATCCTTCTGCAACTGGTGTTGTCCAATGGCACCCTGTGTCCAGAGTGATTTTTGAGTCTTCCCCAACCAGTGGGTCGGATATACCCATTTACACCTCAGCCAACAGTCTAAGGCGTAGGAGTAGAGCGATGACATTCAGATTTGTGCTTCTGGATTTAAATGATTCATCTCAATCGTGTTACCATCGTTAAGGTTTATAAGAACGAGTTATTTTTACATGCTTGCTCCCGCATTCTGACGGCACTAAAGGTGCTTAACAGCTTTAATTGCAGTGAACTGAACAACACAGCCTTTGCACTGGACCCGTGGACAAGTTCTCATCTATCAGTCGAGTGATGGTGAAACTGAAGTGAGGAAAGAGGTTAAGAGAACTCACCTTGGCACAATCCAAGAAGACATTGATTAACTGGGGGCTGATAGCCTGTTCTATAACTTGTCACCCTTTAAAATATTGTAGTTATATTCATGCTGATATACTG
The DNA here is from genome assembly GCF_001431845.1 of Calidris pugnax. Lineage (NCBI taxonomy): Eukaryota > Metazoa > Chordata > Aves > Charadriiformes > Scolopacidae > Calidris > Calidris pugnax. The sequence goes on from NW_015090864.1 coordinate 2,322,899, forward strand.
CCAGTAGCATTAAAAATAAACCAGGTGTCTGGCTTTTCGTCCACCAGAAGAAGAGTTTTCATACATTTCAAAAACTTCCCCATGACTAATTCCTTGCTTAGTTTTTAAGTGCCCCCAGGCAGTGTGTTCTGCCAGAGGTGCCCAGTACATCCCGAAAGTATCCTGGAGAAAATAAACCAAAAGATAGATGCATTGTTCATCAAAGCCTTGCTCACCTTGGCACAATCCAAGAAGACATTGATTAACTGGGGGCTGATAGCCTGTTCTATAACTTGTCACCCTTTAAAATATTGTAGTTATATTCATGCTGATATACTGCCAGTAGCATTAAAAATAAACCAGGTGTCTGGCTTTTCGTCCACCAGAAGAAGAGTTTTCATACATTTCAAAAACTTCCCCATGACTAATTCCTTGCTTAGTTTTTAAGTGCCCCCAGGCAGTGTGTTCTGCCAGAGGTGCCCAGTACATCCCGAAAGATAGATGCATTGTTCATCAAAGCCTTGTGATTTACAGACCCCCTTCAGCCAAGGGAGTCCCAGTTGGGGGGAAAGGAGGCTGTTAAGACACTGCCTGTCTGATGTGGATGCTGGGGAGCTGTGGGGACAGCAGGACCACTGTGGGCTGCTCCAGTGGCTCTGTGTGGGTGGCACAGGCTGGCAGGAGGTGAATGCAAGGGTCCTCCTCTCGTGCAATTAGCAACTTGAGCAGCTGGAGTTGATGTGGTGCCTGCTGGGGAGGGTTAGGTTGGGAAAAAGATGGTTTTCAACCTTCTTTGGATCCTGCTTATCCCCTAACAAAATAGGGAACTAGAGGTTTGCTGAAATGCACTTGCTTTGGAGATGAGTGGTTTCATCAGTCCTTCTTCTGCAAGCAGACAGGAGAGGGAAGAGCTGTCTGATGAGGGAAGACTTGACTGAGTGTAGATTCTGAAGCTGTGTCTTCACTGTTTCAGTAAAATAGAAACAAGCATAAAAAAGTCAGTTAGAAAGGCAGAAAGACACTCATATTGCTAAGCTTGAGCAGACCGAATAGCCTGTGTAACAGGGCCACCCTTTTCTCTGCCTATCTTATCTTTCCTACTGAAACAACAGGAGAAGAATACATTCAGTCTAACATCAGCTGTTTAAAAGATAGTTGTTAATACATTCAGTTTAACATCAGCTGTTTAAAAGATAGTTGTTAATTTTAAATTAGTCATCCAAGCTCTTTCTACATTAGTCAAGAGAGGCAGGTGCTTCCTGAGGCTGGTTCATTCTCTGATGGTATTTTTTTTAGGCAGTTGGGTGGGATTCAGCCATATATAAGTAGGTTTATGACCTTTGTTTAAAATTTAGAGGTTCAACGCATGAACTGCATGTTTTACAGATCTCTGGGCAGGTACTCTGCAACCCCTATCTTTTAGTTTTCTCTTTCTTTTACTTTTTTTCTTTTTCTTTATTTATTTTTTCTTCAAAGCAGTGATAACTGCTTGCACCTCTATTCCTGGGTGTTCCTGAGATTGCTGGTTCAGTTCCCTCTTTCGTTAGTCACGAGGACATTTGTCACTTGTGCCCCTGCTAAAATGTGCTCTGATGTATTGCATGAGCTAATTCCCCTGACTCTGCCTCACAAATCTCTGTTTGTCTTGTTCATTAACATAATTACTTCCCTGCATTAGCTGACGCCTGTAATAAAAGTCTCTGTTCCTCCTGTTGAAAGCTGTAGAGGTTGATAGCGTGGTAATAAAAGTCAACAGTACGGGTGACTTAGCAATGATTTTCCCTTCAACTATTTGGTTGGTTTAGCAGAGCTCCCTTTCCCCAGCGCCCTTGGCATGGAGGGAACTCAGGAGTTCTTGTGCTAACACTTTTGTTCCATGTAGAAGGCCCTAGAAACTCCTTTAGAGAGCTCACCTTGATTGTTTGCCTCGTGACAGCTAAGGGCAGATGGAGCAAGAGGAAATGCTTTTCATTGAATGGAGCAAGATTCATTCCTGAATGCAGAATGACATTCAGTGCTAGAAATGATGCTATGAAGAAGCGGAAATTGGTTTTTAAGAAGACCTTATTGTACACTTGCAATTCTGAGTCCTGTGAATTAAGTGCATTGACGGGGAATTAATTCTGTTTAAGAACCAGTCTCCATTCAAAGATTATTTTTGCCCTGCTTCGCCTGTTTCTGCCACCCGTGGAAATGATTTCAGAGCTGGAAAATAGATCTTACAGTAAGACCTCACAAACTCTGTCTACCCTGCTGCAGTCAATAGAGGGATTGATTGCTGTCTTTAAAAGTACATCACTGGGAGGGAAATATTGGATGCTAATGGGCTCTTTAATCTAGACAAGAACACAACACAGCAAGGAGAAAAACATTAATGGTGAGGGTGATTCACTTACTGGAACAAATTCTGAAGGGAATTTTTGTTTTCTTTATCTCTTGAAGTTTGTGATCAGCTCTGTTCAGTTGACTAAAAATACATGTTTAATGCCTTTTTACATGATCTGGGGTATTTGAGACACCTGTATGGGGCTGGCAGGATCTGTGAGATACTCAAAGTCTTCTGAAGAGACAACTAGATGGGCAGTGGGAGAGCCCCATGGGTCTCAAATGGCACTAGGAGCCTGCTTTTAGGCAACTAAATTAAATCCCCGGGCTCTGATTCTGGATGTAAGTGGAGAAGTTGGTACTTTTAGGGAGTAAGATGTATAAACTATTTATACATCTGCTTTCGGTTGAGTTGAATTGCCCTGACTGATTTACTATGAGGTGAGGAGCTCACATAGAGGCATCTATGCCTACTGAGGTGGACGCCACCCAGAAAGTCTAAGGCAGTAGCTGAAATTGAACCCTGGCTCTCATGTCCATCTCCATTGCCTGTCCCACAAGAACAACTTTTACAGAATTGCGTGCTGCTTGTATCCCGGTTGGGAAGTCATGGTGACCTGTGTGTTTCAGCTCTGACTCCTAGGCCGTTTGATACCTTTCGCACTAAGCAGGCAAATTGCCCTGCCTCTGCAATTAGGATAATTAGGAAAAATGATGTTTTGAGCTGCTGGCAACTCTAAGAATAAAACATTTCATTTGAATCAAAGTGCTCTGATCAAAGTTTGAGCATCAAGATAACAATAGAGCAATTAAGGACATTTTCAAAATGAAAAGCTTGTGTGGGTGGAAACAGTTTCTTTCAAAAATGTCATCAAAACATCTGAACTCTTTAAGAATGCTCTTTTTCCTTTTGTTTTGAAATGGCTCATTTAGGAGAACAACGCAGTAACATGGGTGTGTCATAGGTTGGTATCATCTGTTCTTCTCCACCTTTCTTCTCCATTCCCCAGAGCAAATGTTCCAAATCCCAGTACCATGTGGGCAGATCTGTGTCCCAGGGCTGGGTCTGAGATTAAGGTCTGACTGCTGAAATATCCACCAGCCTACACACAGAAGCACCTAGAGCACATCTAGGGACAGATGCAAACCAGAAGTTGTCCAGCAAAGGTTGTTCTCTTAGGCTCTCATTCTTTTCTGAAGATTAAAAAAAAAATTAAAAAATGTGGCAAGACTCACAGAGGCTGAAAACCTATATAATGGGCTCCAGTAGTGTGAATTGTCCCAGTCTGCAGTGCTGCTTTGTGAAAGAAGGAACCTGAGGGTGGAAAACAAAAGGCATCAAGCCTGGAAAATAGTGCAGATTGCACCTTGCTAGAGGCAGCAAGGTCTTTACTGTCAGACACCCTGTCTCAGGTTGATCAAAAAGGCTCTGTCTCGCTGACAAGTGAAGTGATTTTCCTGGTACTGGGAAAAGAGATGAACTTTTAGTGAATGCCTCTGAGCATAAATGAATGCAGAGCGCAGGAGTTGCTCTGACTCTGTAACGAGTCCAGCTCAGGCTGAAATTATCTCACTGCATGGAGAAGGGTTCAGACTTGCCACTGCTGTGTTCGTGCAGTAGGAAACAGCTCTGCCTTGGGGTGTGATTCAGCCAAGATCAGTTTCTCATGCAATTGAGATGATCTTATAGACTTATTCCCAAGGGAAGGTAGAAAGAAACACCCCTCAACTCTCTAGGAAACACTAAATTTCATCATACGTTCTGCATGTGAGGGCTCTGCAGGTAACCTAAACACGTGGCCTTAACTTGTGAAGTCCTAGTTGTTTTAGTGGAGTGATCCAGTGGGATAATGAGGCTCAGATTCGACAGGAAGGTCATTCTTTCCACTAACTTTCAGTTTGTGCTTCTCTTGCTCTAGCTGAGCACCCACCCATTGTCAACAGAGATGTGTTACTTCCTTAGCCCCGAGTACAGGGAGTGGGAAAGAGTCTGATGTTTCCTTTCAAAGATGAAGAAGGATGGTACCTCTCCACCCGCCCCAGGCCTGTGGTGTGGGGACACAGCCACATGGAAGAGGAGGGTCTGATCCCCTCATGTGATGTGGTGGGGAGGAACAGGGAGGTGATTCAAAGTGAGAATTGTACCTTTTCATTTTAGGCATCTACAAGTCAGATGACTACATCTGACCTCCTCGTGCTGGAGTCTCCCTATAACTCATAGCTGTAAGTAAGCCCTTCCAAAAGGTCTTGTTCAGCCTAACCTTAGGGTCTTATTTTAGGGTGAGGCAAACTGTCCTCTGGATGTGCCCATTTATCTCTATTGAGTATAGAAGGAGACTGGGGTGAGACACTGGAACAGGTTGCCCAGAGAAGTTGTAGATGACCGATCCCTGGAGGGGTTCAAGGCCAGGTTGGATGGGGCTTTGAGCAACCTGGTCTGGTGGGAGGTGTCCCTGCCCAGGTCAGGGAGGTTGGAACTAGATGATCTTTGAGGTCCCTTCCAACCCTAACCATTCTATGATTCTATGATTCTATGATTCTATGATTCTATGATTCTATGATTCTATGATTCTATGATTCTATGATTCTATGATTCTATGATTCTATGATTCTAAATGGCAAGGAGCCAGGCGTGTGAGTCCAGCTGAGAAGACATCTGAACATTTCCCACTTTGGGGAGAAAATCAGCTGGTGCTGACTTCCTAAGTGAGACCTGGAGCTCATAGATGTGCCTTGGAAATCTTGGACCTGCCTCTTCTGCTTTACTAGTTCAAGTTTCATAACCAAAATGTCATCACAGAACCTGTAGCTGTCTCTCTCTGGATTGGTAGTTATGAAGTACCACCTTGCTTGGGTCAACGAGATTGCAGGTCAGCTTATGCTGAGAAGATCAACCTCCTGGCTGGTCATCTGAAACACTGAAAATTACATCAATAACAGTGAGGAGGATTTTATTTTGTGGTGGAAAGTTGCTTTCCCTCCTCTCACCTGTGAACTCTGCATTTTACTGATTGCATCCGTAGTGCCTATTTTAAGCAAATTATCTCTGTAGCACCCCTGCTAATATGGGCCATAGTTTACTGCTCAAGAAGAGCACATTCCCTCTAGACCCAATAAGTATTTATTTGAATTAATGTTGTATTTCAGCTGTGTCCTTACATAAATCAATTCCTTTTAGAACTTACAGTGCCTACTGCCAAAGCTCAGTATGTTGTATGGGTTTACACCAGCAAAACTGTAAAAGTTCTGTTAGATTATATGAGGCATTTTGGAGCACAATTTTTGACAAAGAAGGGTCTCATTCTTACTGTGTCTATTTAAATGTGCCACTTTACTCAGGCTGGATTATTATCCAGGCAGAGAAGGGTAGCTTTTTGAACTTTCATGTTTGTCTTGATAAAAGCAAGATACAGTCTTCCATGAATGATGATAAATGGTTCCTGTGAAAGACAGAAAGTCTGTCTTGCTAACTCACTTTTCTTCACTGCTGATTGCATACATATGCATTCAACAGCCACAAAACATAAAGGTCAGACAACTAAAACCTAGTGAATGCAACAATGAAGGTTGCCTACCTATACTGAGGTGGAGGTTCAGGGTTCATACTCTTTCTGCTCTGTCCTGCTTCTTCCTTTATTTTCCCATTTGTGTTGATAAAACTGGGAAAGCAAAAAGTGAGCAACGGACAGAGGAGATCAAACATCCAAAATGCTGAATAAGCAGCAACCACTTCCTTCCTGAGACCTGTAATTGAACAAGGGTTTAAGTAGCCTCTCCTTGCCTGCTGCTTGTCTCTGTTTGAAGTGCATTTGGCTACATGGTGGAAATTGTGATTATACCACCGGAGGCACATCTAACAGTGATGCATATCAATCCTAAAATGCCTTTCTCTGCTGGGAATACAAGATGGGCTTATTCATCTTAATCAAAATAAATGAAGAGCCTTTGTAAAAAAGATTTCCAACCTTGGGTCACCAAGTCGCCTTGAAGCTGCAATTTGGGAAGAAAAGCATGATTAAACTTCTGGCAGGTTTTGATACGGGGGTATGTGGAAGAGTGTTTAAGCCTGTGGAATTACACAAGGCCTCAACAGGCCTTGAGGCATTTTTGCGTGTCCCCAGTGGAGACACAATAAAGCCGATTCGGTTACTCCCCTGTTAATTGCGTTAGAATTTAGGCCTTGCTGAACCAACGTTATTAACAGTGATCAGAGACTTTTCAGCAGCGGTACCCAGGAGCTAGGAAAGCATCCTGTGCTATTTCTTTGATTGCATCAGGCCGAGATGACAGGGAACTCGGGGCGAATCGGGAGCTGAAGGGCTGGCAGACATCACAGCTCTGATACATTATTCAGATGTTACGATATTGGAGCTGAAATTACACAGAGAAAATGAGACTTCCTTCTAGTAGGGCATCTGTTTATAGCAGCTGTTTGAGCACCACTAAGAGAAAAATAACAAGCTCCTGTAGGCCACTGTGGAGATAGAGACCAAGCAGGGGAATGCCTCATGATGTGCTTGCTGGGAAAAAGAGTGCGAGTCTGGCTATCAGCTCTTCACTAAAAAAGCATATGACTGATAGCAATCTTGCTGGTTCCAAAAGACATCCGAAAAGCTGGCTATCCACTCATTCTGGGGGAATTTCAGGAGGCTTTTGAGAGTGAAGCTGAAAAGCACAAAGAACCAGGAGGTGTATAGTAGGGCAGATTAGGAGAGGCAAGGACATCAGCGTTCTGCCTCAGAGGATGGAAGAAAAGGAGGAGAATTCATCCACTTTGCTGAACGTGGGCACACCTGAGAGAGGAAACCATGATAGTGGGGCCTGGGGCTACACGAGAGTTGTTTCAAAAGCTGTTCAAAGTTTTGAGGCCCCAGCAGTGGTGACCCAGGGTGGCAACTCCAGAGCATCCTCAGGCAATAGGTTCCTGCCCTCCACTCTTTGTAGCTGGAGAACTCTGCTCGAGGTCTGTTTTGAAACTACATTTGATCAAACTCTAAAACTTTTATGGCAGTACTGGCCAAGTCAGCTGGGCCTAGCTGTAACAGACGGTGGTACTCTTCTTCTTCCTTCCAGCTTATCCCTGGGTAAACAGACGGGGCTGAATTCTTTTCCTCAGTTTGCTTGAAGTGGAAGAGAAACCCCAAATACCCCTTTCTCCCTTACTATAGTCTCAACTTGACTTGACGAAGGCTGTCTTGCCTGTAGTTGCACTCCCTCCCTCAAGCAGCCACAGAGGGAAATGTTTCCCCATAAACAGATGGAGGTGTCTGCTCTTCCTCCCCTGCTAAGGGACAAGGAGATGGGGTCCTGGATGGGGAGGACCTCTTTCAGCCTCTGTGAGGGTATTTTGGGATTGGGGCCTGGGGCTACACGAGAGTTGTTTCAAAAGCTGTTCAAAGTTTTGAGGCCCCAGCAGTGGTGACCCAGGGTGGCAACTCCAGAGCATCCTCAGGCAATAGGTTCCTGCCCTCCACTCTTTGTAGCTGGAGAACTCTGCTCGAGGTCTGTTTTGAAACTACATTTGATCAAACTCTAAAACTTGTATGGCAGTACTGGCCAAGTCAGCTGGGCCTAGCTGTAACAGACGGTGGTACTCTTCTTCTTCCTTCCAGCTTATCCCTGGGTAAACAGACGGGGCTGAATTCTTTTCCTCAGTTTGCTTGAAGTGGAAGAGAAACCCCCAAGGCCTGGAGCTACACGGGAGTTGTTTCAAAAGCTGTTCAAAGTTTTGAGGCCTCAGCAGTGGTGACCCTGGATGGCAACTCCAGAGCATCCTCTGGCAATAGTTTCCTGCCCTCCACTCTTTGTAGCTGGAGAACTCTGCTCGAGGTCTGTTTTGAAACTACATTTGATCAAACTCTAAAACTTTTATGGCAGTACTGGCCAAGTCAGCTGGGCCTAGCTGTAACAGGTGGTGGTATACTCTTCTTCCTTCCAGCTTATCCCTGGGCAAGCAGACGGGGCTGAATTCTTTTCCTCAGTTTGCTTGAGGTGGAAGAGAAACCCCAAATACCCCTTTCTCCCTTACTATAGTCTCAACTTGACTTGACGAAGGCTGTCTTGCCTGTAGTTGCACTCCCTCCCTCAAGCAGCCACAGAGGGAAATGTTTCCCCATAAACAGATGGAGGTGTCTGCTCTTCCTCCCCTGCTAAGGGACAAGGAGATGGGGTCCTGGATGGGGAGGACCTCTTTCAGCCTCTGTGAGGGTATTTTGGGATCCTGTGGTGCAGAAGTCACAAATTCAGACTCCTTTGATTGCCCCAGTGTAGAAGTTGCCATCGATTTGATGAGTACCTGTTCATGAACAGTGGGAGAGGTCCACACAATGTAGTTTGGGATGGGTTCAACACATTTTACTGCTGGCTAACAAGAGTCAAATGAGCAGACTTTTGCCACGGCATGCTCATGGAGAGTCCTTGCTGTTCAGCAGTTACACGGTAGCTTTTGGAGGTGCCATGTCTCTACAAGGGTGTGAGTGCAGGCTCGTGGCTGTCATTGGGAAGGGCACAAAGGCCCCTGAAAAGCATCCTATCATGGAGGAGGGAGTGGTGTTGTCCTTCAGTACATCATTCCTCCCTCCTGCTCATGGGCCCAGCACCATGAATGGTGGAGATGGCTGATTTTCACCCTCTTAACCCAACACATTTGCATGTCTTTTAATTCCAGGGCTGATTTGCTGTTTGAGTCGCTGTTTTCTGCCTCCCTCACTGTCCAGCACTCCAGCTTCCTTTGAACAGTACATTTATCTCTATTTCTCACAGAGAAGGTTGAGGGAGATGAGTAGATACCAGGCTGAGAAGCGTACTGCAAATTCTGGGGACAGTTACTATGATAAATGCATGAAGCTTCCTCAGAAGAAAACTGCTGTCTGTATAGATCCTGTCATACTGATGGATGAGTGCATTGGCTTATTCTCTTTCCCATTTGTTGCTGAGGGCCAGGTCCAGAAAGGATTTCCCAGCACAGACAGAATATGCTTCCAATTTCATGTCGTTGGCTTTGCTAATATTTTTCTGTATCAACCACCTCATTTTGTCCAGGTTAGCAACCCTGGAGTCCCTCCAAGTCTGCACGCATTTCCAGCAGTTATTAAAAATCAAAGTCCCAGCCCCATTTCACCTGTGATTTTGGGAGCGGCTGATGAATGAAAGTAGTCATGAGAACTGAATGTGTTGGGTGACACCAGAGGGGCAGCCTGCTGTCCTGTCCACCTCCTTAGAAGTTGTCTGTTCAAGAAAATAACACCATATTAGCTATTTTCACATTAGGTGTTAGGAGAATCCCCCAGCTAGGGGAGGGTAGATGTTTTGCAGCAGCAAGAGTAGGTCATGATGGGCCAGACAGCAGTTACCAGCCACCTGAGGTGAAGAAGAAAACCACGGGCAGCAGAACTGAGAGCTCACCCCCATCTCCTGGGACAATGTAGACACAGCCATTTTGCGTTGCGTTGCCCTGTGGCACATTAAGATTTTTCTTCATTTCCACTTGCTTCCAGCATCTTGGAGCAATATAACTGCACAGCTGACCACAGAACTTACAGCTCTCCAGGGTCCACCGTGAGATAGTCTGAGGTGGTGGCTTCTCGATTGCTCTGAGCTGGTCTAAGAGGCTGATTGCAGATTGTGCTATATCGTGCTGGAAGAGACAGTGAAACTTCAGCCCGAATCTGACCATCGCTGTCTAAAACACCAGGGAAGCAGCAGACACAGTGGTGGAGTCTGAAGGCTTCTGGGTCTTGCTGTACCCTCGACTCAATACAGCAACACAGAGAGTTCAAGCAACCCCCTCAGAGAAAACAGTCTCTCAAACTAAGAGGAATGTTTGCTTAAAATGTTAAACATACCCTAATTAGTAAATAAAGTGTAATTCAAATAAGGCACGAAGAATTCCTACACAGCAGTAATATGCCTCTTGTGAAATTTCTATATATGGTAGGAGAGAAGAAAAAATCACCAAATAGATGCAAATAGCTGCCAAAGGAAATAAAGCTTTAGATTCAAAAAGGAGATTTAGATTTAAATCTTTCTTTGAAGATTATTTAGAGCCAGCAGAGGAGAGATCTTCCTGAATTTACTCAGATTTAGAGACTAAGTTTTCAAAGAGCTGGGGCCTTTGCAGGTAGGAACTTAAGCACGGACACAGGCTCCATGCTTCAGCGACGGCACCTCTTTTATTACCCCAGATACAAAACGTTAACCTACTGAAGACAATTGGATGTTACTAAGTAACCTTCACCTCTGTAAAGTACATCCACATAACTCTTTATAGCACCAAATGATCTTATTTTTAGTGTTAAGTCAAGCTGTTAATCATTTATTTGATTCTGCTTTCTGATCTATGATCAAGGAAAGTTCCTGCTTAGTTTTCACTCCTGAACTTTTTACCCCTTGAAGCCCATTTTCTGCTGGGATGATTAGAGTTGGGGGTGTGTGTGTCTGTTATCTCTGATGTTTATTCCTGCTCTTCTAGGTCACTGTATATGTTGCTATCTGAAACTGGGCTGTACTAATACATATCCTACGAATACTAACGTACTCCATGCTGGTTGTGGAGGAGAGCATAGCCCTCTGAGACGTCCTCCTACCCGGGCAGCTTGAAGCCAACCTATATTTCTCCAGGTGAATTTTTGCCCTTCATTACAGTGAGGAAAATCAGAATACAGTTGGTTTGTAGGAAAGAGGCCATACTGGAAGAAGTTGGGTGTTATGGTTAGGGACAGAGGCTGAAGACCTCAGAGGTCTATGCATTGCTTGTACCCATGGATTGCCACATGTGGTGGGGACTTCTGGAGATTTCTCCCCCACTTATACTTTTCAACCTACATATAACAAATTGCTTTGTTTTGACATCATTCCAACAGCATGGCATTTGTTTAGCGATACACAATATGAACTAGCACAGACTTTGGAGGACATTCCAAGTACACAAGTGACAAGGGCATCTCCACCTGGGTTTGCATAGCAGTCTGGCTGGGAAAAGCCTATAGACATAATTTAGGTCACTTCTTCTTCCCAGGGGGTGACTGGTCTCTCAGGTGATACTCAAGGCTGGGTGATACTCTGTGCCGTGGTGGGAAGGGCATGAAGGGAAGCAAAGCACTGAACAAACAACAACAGCTTCTAAATTAACTTCTCCCACATCATTTTCAGGGATCTTTCTCCCGATGTTTCTGACAGTGAAAAAGTCTTTCCACTTTGGGCTCCCCATCTTATAGCTTTATTATTTATGAGTCTCTATCAGCTGAAGGGAAGCAGATCATGTTTTATTGATGTTCTTTCAGATTAATCACAGGCTATATGGCACTTGGAGCATTTCCATTCCTCCGCTTTGTCAGGGATTGCCAGGCTTGTAACAGCCTTCCCCACAGCAAAAAATGCTGTAGATTTCCAAAAGGGTTTAGCTGGGAGATACTATCAAGACATCTTCCTTTTAAAAAAATAAAGACTTTTTAACCTCTTTTTCTGATAGTTATCATGACCCTAAAGAAACAAACAAATGTATACGCAAACACACAAATGAAAAAGGAAGAAAAAAAAAAACACAAGAAAACAAGCAAGCTAATTTTGTCACAGATCCCTTTTCTTCCCCAATGCTTGTGTGCGTGCTGCTGTACTGCACGTGATCTTTGATTTTATATGTCTAATGGGATACTCCCCTACCTTTAATCAAGTGAGCAATTGGCAGAATCAGTGAAAAATGGCACTGGGAGATGCCCTGGAACATTCTGGGATTTAAGAACATTTTTTAAAAGCAATTATAAAGGCAGTCTTGCCTTGTACCTGGTCCCTATAAAAGCTGGGCTGCTGCCCTGGCTGTGTTAGGTAATAAATGGTGAAGTGTGTAAGAAATCACAGCTTTATATTCAAAGTGCTTCAGTTTCTTAGAGACTGCTGCATGTCCAATACACAGAATTATATGCATAATATATGCATATGTATTGTGCTTATTAATATGCAGAAAGTAACAGCTCATGCTTTTTTCTCTGGAGTCGTGTTCTCAAAACCCAGCAAACGGCACGTGACTGCAGTGGGTAGCTCGATGCACCCAGCTTGTGTGTGTCAGAGCAGCATGGTCTGGTGGCACATGGGGCAGCCAGTGTCCTTGGGTACAGACATTGCCTACAGACCCACAGCTGTTAGAGGGAAAGAGCTCCATCTCATTTTCCTGGAAAATCAGCAGCACCAGGAGCTGCCTTTCTGATATTTTTTTGCAGACTGACAGCAGAAGTTATGCACGCAGAGAACGTGCCTGTAGCTGCCCTAGTTTTTAGCAACATCAGAAAAAACCTGGACAAGAGAGGGGCTGTAGTTTGCTGTGCCTTATCTCAACCCCGTGGTGAGGTGGGATTGATTAGCATCAGTGGAGCTGTAGTGGGGGTCCTTGATGTCTTTACAGGTGTGTGGCATGAATAAGAGGTGACTCTTATGCTCAAGTTGACTCACTGGGGAAGGTGCCAAATTCACAGCAGGTCCCATCAGCCTGAAGCAGTTGCTGGGCTGTAGGTTAGAGTTGAAGGGTCAGTGGAGAGGAGGCGGTAGCTCCAAGGAGTCCAGGTGGGATGGGTACAGCCAGACATCAAACCTTCTTACTGACCTGATAACATCAGCTTTGACCATTGCTGCTGCAAAGAAGACAGAGAGGGTCACCACAGCCCTGGCCATCCCTCTTAGACTGGAAACAATAAAGACTGCAATAATTCTCCTGACCAGCTTGGACAAGAGAAGTCCACAAAACTGAAGAGCAAAGTGGGGCTGACTATTATTATGTAGGTCACACTCTTGTGTGACCAGAAGTATTATTTTGGAAGGATAAAAGGGAGAACCCCATTAATGTCTTTTTGCATGAGGTCCTTTGATGTCTTTCTGGGATGGGATAAATGGCCAGACTTCCCATCTGAAAGGTATTAAGGTTCTTCAGAGCTATGACCAGGAGCAGATGCCATCTGCTTCTCTGCATCTCCTTTCAGAAGATGTCTGGTTTTCTAGAGCCCTTTTAACACTCACTCGTTTTTAATCCACAGATGGATCTGGCTTAAGAAAAAGCATCTAATGGAAACCCTTTATTCATTCATGATTGTACAGACCATCGTCTCCTTGCTGAACTCACCCAACACATGCTGTAGTAAAATTGCAGCAAAGAAAGTTAACAGGGCAGCACCGTGTAGGAGTTTTATCTGAGTTCTCATGGATCCTTCATATCTGTAAAGAAGGAAAAGTGTCAGCATTGTGTGACTAACCATGTTACCAGACTTCCCATCTGAAAGGTATTAAGGTTCTTCAGAGCTATGACCAGGAGCAGATGCCATCTGCTTCTCTGCATCTCCTTTCAGAAGATGTCTGGTTTTCTAGAGCCCTTTTAACACTCACTCGTTTTTAATCCACAGATGGATCTGGCTTAAGAAAAAGCATCTAATGGAAACCCTTTATTCATTCATGATTGTACAGACCATCGTCTCCTTGCTGAACTCACCCAACACATGCTGTAGTAAAATTGCAGCAAAGAAAGTTAACAGGGCAGCACCGTGTAGGAGTTTTATCTGAGTTCTCATGGATCCTTCATATCTGTAAAGAAGGAAAAGTGTCAGCATTGTGTGACTAACCATGTCAGAAATTTCCATTGTCCCAATCTGAAAATGCTCCAACTGAAAATCCAGGTTCAAACTCCTGCAGACATAAACTAGCACAGCTCTACTTTCAAGCACGGCCAACAGAAATGTCCGTTGTCCCAATCTGAAAATGCTCCGACTGAAAATCCAGGTCCAAGCTCCTGCAGACATAAACTAGCACAGCTCTACAGGCTTAGGCAGGGCAACACCAGCTGCAGACACTGATTTTCACTAATTAGGATATTTGTTTGCAGAGGAAATACACCCAATACACCCATTTATACCAGTGAAGACCCAAGGTGACTTCCATCTAGCTACAGGCTTAGGCAGGGCAACACCAGCTGCAGACACTGATTTTGACTAATTAGGATATTTACTTGCAGAGGAAATACACCCATTTACACTAGTGAAGACCCAAGGTGACTTCCATCTAGCTGCTCACACATACACCACTGGGACACCGGTGTGTGCAGAGCTGTATTATTTCATGACCTGGCCCTTCAAGTTGCTGTACCCTTCCCAGCTTGCCATGGCTTAATTAACCAGTTGCAGGGCTCAACCACAGCTCCTAGCAGGTGAGAAGATTCACAACCTGCAGAGCATGTAAGTGCTCACACTGCAGCCCAGCAGCTCGTCCACATGAACTGCCAGCACTGGTTAGGTTTTGCTGTGGTTATTTTGATGGTCTCTGTGCTAAATAGAGGTAACACTGCAAATATGTTACTGCAGAAATGTGAAGATATTAATGATGCCACCATATGTTCACTAAAGGAGACGCTCCGGTTTCAGCTTTGGAGGAGATGAAAGGTATGAAGAGTGGATGCATGTGGCAGAGGAAAGGTATTCTACTCATATGAAGTTAATAACATATTTGTGATCCTTCAGCCTGATGGTTTTTCTATAAGGGCAAGATTATTTTTCCACCAGTTGGGTATTGGAAGCTTTTGCAAAAATCCTCATAAATCTTTGATGTTAGTAAAGAGCTCTAGTCAAGCATCCTTAAAGCAGTCGAGCTGCAAGTAACTGTGTTAGGTCCTCCTTTACTGCGAAATACTCCGTTCTTTCTCCAACAGAGCTGCAGGCAAAAACACAATGCTTTGGTTATTCTGAGCATCTGTGCGTTTGACCCAATTACTGTACAGTATCTGTCAGTTGAGAGCAGCATATAATACAGACATGCCTGATGCTGGAAGCTAATTAGTATTTCCTTTGTAACTTACTTGGGAGGGGGATGAAAAGGAGGTGGGAAGAGGAGGATATGTTGAAGAAAGTATTTCAGGATCTTGCAGTAGTTTTAATTTCAAGTGTGACTTAGGGTCATTTCTGCCCACAGTTTGATGCTTAACTTAAAAAAAAATAATGCCTCTATCTATCTATCTCCACACATGTGTGTGCGTACAACAAGAAAGAAATATATCTGGAAAATCTGTGAGGTTTGGAGTGACAGCATATAATTAAAGAAACAATCAATCAGTAGCATAATAGACCAAGCTGCTCCTACTGTCAGCGAAGAGAGCTATTTAACCTTTTCTAGACCAGAAAAGTAACAGTGATGGAAATCTCCACTGTCTAACTGATTTGCACTAGTGAGGGAATGATTTTTAACCCCAGGCTTGAGAAACTAGTTCTGGGAAGAGCCAGCTTCTGGGACTTCCCATCATTTCTGTGTCAATGCCTTGCACAGCTGGTTTAGCTGGAGGATTTGGAGGACACGGACACACTTCGTACTCAAGATCCTGGGGACCAAAGAAGTGCCCTGATGAATCCCTGGGACCAGGGGTGCACTGTAAAATAGCATTTGTAGATCTGCTGTGTGGGCAGCTCTGAAAACAGGAGGGGTAATGGACTATATATCAATCCCCTTGGCTCTATAGTATAAAATTAATTTGCCCAGCAAATGCAGCATGCCTTGGAGGACCAGACGTGGTCCCCATGTCAGATGGACTGTACGCTGCATGGACAATGTCCAGGACACATGGGACTTAACATGCATATCGTACAGACACAACATACATGTGCTAAAGGGCCATTTATCTAGGATTTCTGTTCAGCTTGGGTCCATGGGTGACCCACAATGGAGAAGCTGGTAGGTCCGTGCTTACAGGGGACGTGTTAATTAATAGATGGCCTCCCTGGAGTGATCAAAAAAGACTCAACAGTGTAAGAGAACACAGGCTAGGAGAAGTGCTGCCTCTCAAACCAAACATCAGTCCAAAGCTTTGATGTCTAATGGCCATTAAAATAAAAAAAAAAACAACACTTCTCAGAAGGATAATGGCCATTTGGCTGAGCTCTCACTCAGATAATTACACTAAGGACCACTAGAGTTTTGACATGGACTTTTGGCTACTGTAACATTTACTGCAGTTTTGAAATTCTCTCTGCTAATAGAGACAATATTGCAAACACCTTATTGTGGAAATGTCAAGATTTTAGTGATATATTTCTCTCTGAAGTATATTTGTGCTCCATTTCCAGTTCTGAATCATCCTGTTTGCTCAGAAAATCTGTTCTCCTGTAGCTCTGGGTGCTGTATCATTAGCAAACAGTGTCTTCTCTGAAAATATTCTTGGGCAGGGAACAGTTTAGTGAAAAACTGGGCTACATTTTATGGTTAAAACTTTTTTCCAGGGGAGGTGTTCAGATTTAGAAGCACCAGAATGCTAATTGCTGGTCTTGTCAATTTATTTGTATTGAACTCAGGCAAACAGCAATTTTGAAAAGCATTTAAATTGTCCCTTTTCCTGCTTTTCAGAATTAGAACTTTCAGCTTTTTTATTTGAATTGAATTTTGAATTTTAACAGTGCCATTTAAGCAAAAAGCCCTTTACTAAAGAATCCCTTAAAGAAAACATTTGAAGCTGAGACTGAAAGTGTTATTTACCTCCAAACAATGCTTTTGAACCATTGATTACCTTTATTTTTAAAAAAAAGAATGAATTTTGTTTTATGCTGAAATGTGGGGTTTTTTTCTGTCTGAATTAAGTGCAAGCTGAGAAAGCAATACTCTTGGAGCTCTATTTAAAAAGTGTTACAAGAAGCTGTGGGATGCGGCTGACAAAAAGCTACTGTATAAGCAGAACTTCACATTATTCTATACATTTGTGAAATATAAGTATTTTTTTTTCCCTCCTTGACTTGTGCTACTGCATTTATATCAGAAAGTGGCATATTTTGCTTTAAGTGCTAGATACTTCTATTGACAGATGCAACTATAAACTTGCTTTTTCCTGCTGTTGAAATTTGTTCGAAAAAAAATAAATCTGTGGGGTTTTTGCCTGTCCAGGCGGGTCTGCTTGGCTTGCCAGGGATATATGCAAACCCTTTGCAGAGGATTTTTAATCCCTGGAGTCTCCAGACTGAAGGGACTCCAGACCTTAAAATGAAATTTTGCTGACATCACTGGCTGCGTTTATAATTGGGTCTGGAATGGGTTTTTAGCCATGATGCCAACATGGATATAGCCCTTGTGCACGCAACTGAATATGTTCATTTTCCAGATGGGCACAAGGGATGTCTCTTAGTGACAGAGCAAATGGTCCCTGACCCATGGTGACTCCTAACTGTGCCTGGACAATGGCTGGGAAAGTGCTGGCTGGAAAGTTGCCCTGGCCAAAACTGTAATAAGAGACTTTCTAAGGGTTCAACGGTATATGGGTGAGCCTGTGCAAGTGTTTGGTTGCTCACAAAGATGTTGCTGGAGGGTTTCTTCTGTTTTTTCTCAGGTCAGGCTTCGCCAGCACACCAGCCTACTCTGGAGGGGTTTGTTTTTGTAGCTTGCAAGGAAAGAAAGATTTGCTTTTAGTAAGAGCCCAGAACATGATCTGGAGAGATCTAGTGTTAATACTTACCTCTTTCAGAGCCAACGTTTGATGTAATTGCCAAATTACATCATTAGTCATTCCTTCTTCTGTAAACTGTGGGAATAATAGTTTTGTTTTCTCATCTTCTTTGAGACCTTCAGAACAAATATCTGAGACATCCGCAAGAGGATGAAAGTTATGATTCAGATGCAAGAAGAGACCTGTGTCCTTCTGGAGCAATATTTGGAGCCTGGTGAGATACCCTGAAGCATCTGAAATGGCACTAGACACTCCTGCATGGACAGCTGAACAAAGTCTGTTTCTCAAAAGCTGTGATCATGTCCATAACGATTCTGCCTACAGGTGAGACTCAGGTATGAATTAAGATACCTCAAGGCTTTCCAAGGCTTGGAAGGCCAAGCTGTCAAATCATCAGTGGATTATCTCAGTGGATTAATTTTTTTTTTTTAAATATGGCTGATTCCCTGAATACACGAAGTAAGAGGTTGCTCTACAGATTTCTCTCTGACAAGGAAGTCACTTGCAAAATTCAGCTTAATTCCAGAGCAGCTCAGATTGGTGATTGCATCACAAAATAGTCATGACAATGCATAATCATGGACTCGAGTATATTTACAAATGCACAAAAGATGAGACCTTTTCCAGTGAATAATAGAGGGCACAGATACATTCAAAATTATTCTGCCTTTCTTTAGATGTGTACTTAAAAGAATCATCTTTATCCCAGCTCCTTTAGCATTCCTTTTTTTTTTTTTTCAAAAGAGAACCAGGGTTGCTTGAATAAAGAGCTGTTTCTAACACTTGCATATTGATGCCTACAGCATTGCAAATTTAATGCATGCACCTCATTTATATGAATCATTTAAGACCATAGCTCCATAGGGGAACATAGAAAGATTAGCCTCTATATTTGATCCAAATCCTAATGAGGCGAATGGAGAGACTCATCAGGCATTCTGCCTAGACCATTTCTGCCTTGTAAGAGGAAAGTCTACTGCCTGGTGGCTACAATGGTTGGACTAGGGTACAGAAGGTGCAGCTTCCTTTCTACCTTTGACCACTGGGTAACCTTTAACTAATTGTGCTGCTTCTTTTTGACTTCGACTTCCCTATCTGATAAAGCAGGGAAATGTCAAAGAGTTCCTTGAAAAGTGATTCAGGGTGGGCTTCCGATGGATCAGGTTGGTTAACTTATCCTTAAACTGAGATCATAAAAATTAATGCTCAGCTTATCCCCTGATGGATATAGTCAGATGCGGATAAAACCCAAAGCCATTCTAGGCAGAGGGCCTTTAGCTGCCTCATTCAAAAATTAGTCTTTATTACTTGCAGAACACAGTATTTTGCTATAGAAATTTTCTCTAAATTCTGTGAAGAAAGTCTTTGTACAAGCACTTGTTCTGCTGCTGATGACAACATGTACAACCTCACAAGCCAACATAGCCCTTCTGGATTTGATAAGTAGGTTTTCAATTATCTCCCATTTTTGCACAGCCTGATTAATTTGGCATGCTGGGAAACCATCCGCTGGCTTGGGTTTCACATAAAAATAGACCCAAGGAAGGAATCTGGGCAGTGTCCCCATGAGTAAAGCCCTCACTTAAGCTTTATGAGGCCAAAAAATTGATCCCAGTCTAAAACCCACAGGGCAGCAATCTGAATGCCCTCACGTACCATAGCTCTGAGGCTTGCAGTTGGATGCTTGACAATCATATGGAAGTTGATTCATTATTATAAATATTGGAGTGAAAAATATCAAGGGAGGTTTTAGGCTTTTTTTCTTTTAATTTATTTTTTTTGAGTGAGCACTTTTATATGCTATCTCTTGCTGAGAGCTCACTAATCACCCAAGGAAAAAGTGAGTGCCATTAATTCAGTGAATGAAATCGTAAATGGAGGAGGAAATGTCAGTGCTAAATTTAATATCTGTATTATCTTCCAAAGCATGACTTGTGCTAATTAAGATAGATGAGCGTTCTTGCTCTCTGAGGACAGCCACAGAGATAGCATTCTCCATTGCCCATTCAAGAGGATGAGAAAGATTCAGGTGTGACATCAAAAGACAGAGTTCATGAAGAGACGTTGGAATGAGGAACATGTCCAAGCCAGGAAACCCACAGAGGACATGGTGGCACCATGTAGATTGACCAGGATAGGCTGAATCGTACTGTTGGCCACAAGGACCAGTTCTTGGTTAACACAGCATGTTTGAGAGGAGGGACTTGGACTTGGATGGACGTCTCTACATCTCATTATGTGAGTCACACCAGATAGATCTATCTGCCTGGTGTGATCTGTCTATCCAGATAGATTTGTGTTTAATGTCGTGTGACAGGGTTCCCTGTCATGACTGTGCTTGGATCAAAACAAAACACGAGCGGTCTACTGAGAGCTTTCAAGCTTCCACTTGGCCAAAAATGTTCTTTTGAGGTGCCAGTGCCATCATCGTCAAGTTCAGCCAGAGCTCCAATTAGCACCATGCCTGCAGCTGACCTCCATGAACTGTCTGTTTTGATTAAAAATCATCACAAATAAGTGATCTGGAAGGCTTACAATAGGGAAATTACAGGAAAAAAGATGCCAAATATGTACCCATGTAGCCCTGCAATGCAGTATTGCCATTGCTACTAAAAGGCAATAAGCTTTGCACTGAATTTGCAAGATCTCAGGAGTGAGGCTTGTCGTGCTTGCTCTGTCTGAACTTTTCTTGACCTGCCTGCAGCTTTGTTTCAGCTGTACAGCCATGACAGCAATTTCTTTAACTGATCAGATGTCTATGGCTAATTTATTTTACTTTTATAATCACAGTTTTATATAGACAGCAGTAACAAGCAGGAAAAAAAAATGCAAGAAACATTTTAATAACACTCAATACAAGATCCTTCTCAGGAAACCAGAGCGTCACTTCCCAAAACCTTGCTGCAGAGCTCAGCCTTCTAAACAGCTCATAAAACCATCATTGGTTTCCTGAACTTTGGTGTCACACAGGGCTAAATCCTCAGTCTGGGATGCAAATCAACTAGTGCATTCCAGGACTGGATGGAGAAAGAGGAACAGGTTGATGATTCCTGGTGGGAGTCATCTACATCTCTTAGATGACCTTATTGTCCAGCCTAACCTAATTCACTAGAGCTTAGAACTCTTGCTAGAGTCAATAAAGAGAGGCAGATGCCTCTGGAGAACTGCTCAGCCACCCCAGCTGAGACCTGGTAGAGTTTATTGTGAATTGGCAGGTAGGTAGCTCTCCCCTCTGGTTGAGAGGTGGCCTGTGAAGTTGGTAGACTTCATGTCCATCTTTAGATCAGTGAAGATGAGATGAATCCCAGGTTTCAGGAACTCCACATCTTGAGCTGGACTTCTCACCTCCTCTTTGCTTGTCCCTGGAGGTGTCATGGATTCAGAGCTAACCAGCTAAATGCAACAGCAAGGCAGGTCACTTCAGCAGCAAAACAGGCTTTGCTTTGCACTGAGTCCACTAGAAGAGGTCTGGGACATGGCTGCACCACTTGGAGGATGGAGACCCACCAGTCAACGAGCTCCTGTCCTGGGGAGCCAGTGCCTGGTCCAGAGACAAGGGTCTGAACAGGCTGTCACCACTGTCAGCACTGGTAGACTTGGAGTCGTTGCATAAATTTATTAGCACAGCAGCTGAAGAAAGAGTTTTAATTCAGTTACTGATGTCAAAGCATTTTACTGAAGCACTGAAGTGGTTTGCGAGGTCTCGGCTCCGCACAGAATCAGGCCTGTGCCCAAAAAAACACCTGCTCTCCCTTGGAAGAGAGCACATTTGATTTCTCATTGTCTGTAAAAGCTGCCCTGTGGATAATCTCGTTTACGTTCCTGCCCTTCAGGCAACCCCCGTGCCTTGCGACGGATGCGACACCGGCTGAAGGAGCAATAACCATTTCCGCCGCTCCGGTGGAAGCAAAGAGGATTTCCAAACTCAGCAATAAAAGCACAATCACCTCAGCGTCAGGTCTGCCTGTGAACGAGCAGCGAAGCTGCAGCTGCCTCCAAATTTTATCAACAGCCCAGGAAAAAGTCAGCAGAGGCTTTTTAATGTGCTCAGCAATAGCGGGGAAGAAATGAATGAACAAATCTCGGTTTGTGGTCGTCCTTATCATAAGCGAGACAGGTGTGTCAAAGCTGGGACATCTCCTGCAGGATGGTCAGGTGGGATTTTGAGATGGTGGTGTTACTCCATAATCTTTCTGTGTGTGCCTTGGGAGTGAAGGGAGTTGTTCAATCCTAAAGAAAAAAAAAAAAAAATAAAGTCTGGTATAGAAGATATTCTGCTCTTTGCTTGAAGCCAGATCGATCCTGTTTAGCATGAGGACAGACTGCAGAGTCAATTTGCCCATGACTTTTCTGAAGAGTAGACTTCTCAGTAGGAATCAGACCAGGAGCTAAATCCCAAGTGGTGGAAATAAGCCAGGGGTCCCTAGATCTACCACCGATTTCATATATAATCTAGGACAGTTTTTTCCTTTAACCAAAAGGGCTTCCTTACCAATTGCAGTGACCTGGAGTATTTCAGTGGTAGCTCAGGTACTGAATTCCAGAATTGTGAGGTAGGTGAGGAGGAGGTCAGCACTGAGTTCTTCCATTGCTCTTGCAGACTATTTTTTGGTTTGTGCCTTCAAATGCAGCACCTGGAGAACTAATTTTTTTGCCAAGTAGATGCAGCAAATGCGTTGCAGATGCAGCTGCAGTTCTGCACACTCCTCTGCAGAGCCAAAGCTGTATTTGAGCCTTTGTTCTTGGGGGGGGATCCACTGAGGTGATCTCCCAGTGGATGACATGGCAGATCCCCCTTCCTGCATAATAGAAATTAAAAGCACATCGCAAGAGGCATCTCCTCACCACAACCTGGCTCATCTAGAGGCCGTAAGACATTAATATGCAGAAGAGGCTGCTCTCTCCTTGCTGAAGAGGTGCAATGCATTGGCTGAGAGCCCACAATGAGAGGAGGGCCTGGCAGCTGTTAGAAGCACTTGGAAAAAGAGATCAAAGCATATTAATTCATTGTCCTTCTCTATTTCCACAGCATCACAGAATGAAGAAAAAGCTCCTTTTACCCCCCATGACCTATACAGCAAGCAGCATTTCATAACTGCAGGAATCACTCTTTCACTTGGTGCTTTGCTTAGCAATGATGAAGATGCAACATGATGAGCAGGTTTGGACATGAGTCAGATGACCTGAGAGGGCTCATATCTTGTTCCTTCACCCGTTTCTCAGATGGCCTTTTTCCATGTTCTGGACAAGTCTCAGTTTCTCTATATATAAAAGGTAGGGCTATAGTCTTGACCACCCTAAAAAAGCTCTTTGAGCTTTCTGGCTTGGAAGATCTGTGCTGCATCTCTGCATGAAACCCGCTGAGCATCTCAGCATCAGTAGAGAAGAAGTGTAGTGTGAACTGAGGACTTTCACTGAAGGCCTGCTGTTCCTTCCCCACAGAACACCCTGCCACTCTGGCAAAGAGGATCTCTATTTGTCCAAGGACATTTTTCTGGACTTTTGTCTCCTTTCATCCAGGCATATTTGCACTGCAAAGACAAAACCAACATGGGTACATTGATCTGTGACCCTGCTACGGTAAAACTGGGTTTGCACATAGGACTTAACCACCCACATAGTCCTGCTAACGTTTGAGGTGATGTCTACTGGGAATTGATCGTCTATATTGTGAAATTGCGATACTGCTTGGTGTGCCTTGTGCGTGGGCTAAATAACATTTTTCCAAAGAATTCCTGGAGATGTCTCTGGGGGGAGCTAGTGTGGTTTATTCCCGACAAAGAGTTTGGATGGAACCCCATATTCTGGAAGCTAAGAGTTTAATAAAATAGCAGTGGACCATTCCAAGCCAGCTGGCCTCAGTACTGGAGAAAAGTCCCGAACCCATCTCACTTATTACAATAACTGTTGCCTTACTGTTTATTCCAGGTGTTTTCTGGGCTCCCTTTGCACTGTCAGACACCACAGGACGTAAGGGTATGCAGTGTGTTGCTCAGACAGCTGGATGGCATGAACAGCATCCCTGAGCTGTCCTTACAGTGTCTGCAGTGCCATCAAAATAAGTCATGATGAAGAACCCTACCCTTGCACGAAGTACTCCCTGCTATCTGTGGATTAAGATGCTTTTATTCTCTACTCAAACTTTTCAGAAAAGGAGAGCATCAAACTTTATACATTGGTACATGTAAGGTTGATGAATTGAGTTCTGGGTCTCCTCCTGACACAGCTTTGGATGATATGTATATTTATATTATTTACGTATATTCATATAGTCATGCAAATATTTCTTTATATTTTATTTATGCTTATTTTATATTTATATAGGATCATAGAACCGTCTAAGTGGAAAGGGACCTTTGGGATCATTGAGTCCAACTGTTGGTATAGCACTGCCCAAATCACCACTAAACCATGTCCCTCAGCACCACATCTACCTGTATTTTAAATACCGCCAGGGATGGTGATTCAACCACTTCCCTGGGCAGCCTATTTATACTTATTTATATTTATATTTACATTTATATTATTTACATTATTTATTTTTATATTCTTTATATTTATCTACTTTCAGCAGCAAATAGTTCACAGACCGAGGGATTCCAGCTTTTTTCAGCCTTGCAGGCAGTGCAGTGACTCATCCCAGTCTTCTGCAATGCCTCCTTTCTTTCAGGCTCTCCTTAGGGCAGAAAAAGCATGTAAATGAATTGGTCTGGTTTGTAGTTTGTTTATTTGGTTTTCACCTTGAAGGCAGCATGAGCAGTCAGATGTGAGAGCATTTGCTCCTCATCCTCCTTCTTGGGATTGTCAAACTCCCATTTTTTTAGCTCAGGGTTAAATCCAGCAAAGCAGGCTGGAAGAGAGAGATGTCCTCTGAGTAACATCTTTTAGGGTGACTCATTTAAGGCCCTTGAGTTTGGAATTACTGGCCTTAATGCTTCTGAACTCAGGTTTTTCCTCTCCTTGCATCTGCCTGGTTTAGTGCATGGATGCCGTGCTACCAGCGTTGCTCCTAGTGATGTTTCCCGTTTCCTTTTCACACACGCAAATGTACAGCCCCTGCTCTGATTTATTTCACATTGACACAACACAAGCAGGTTTCCTTCATATTCTGGCATCATTGCCTAACTTTTTCAGGTTTGCAACCTGAAAAGTGGGTAATATCGTAGCCTGTAAAAAGAAGGAGATGGAAAAACTACAACTATCACAAGCATCAATCACCCTTCAGGCTCTAATCTATGGATGCCATGCTGCCAGCGTTGCTCCTGGTGATGTCTCCTGTCTCCTTTTCACACACGCAAATGTACAGCCCCTGCTCTGATTTATTTCACATTGACACAACACAAGCAGGTTTCCTTCATATTCTGGCATCATTGCCTAACTTTTTCAGGTTTGCAACCTGAAAAGTGGGTAATATCGTAGCCTGTAAAAAGAAGGAGATGGAAAAACTACAACTATCACAAGCATCAATCACCCTTCAGGCTCTAATCCCTCTTCTGCAGCAGGGTTAGGAATCCCTCAAAGAAACAGATTGCAAGATTAAGGAAGAAAAAGCTTTCCTTGCTCTTGGAACTTGCCCAACCATTTAGAAACACATTCCCTCTAAAAACATTAGTCTCAAGAGGAATAACTAAGATTGAAAATAAAGATTGGGGGCATATTTGTAGGTTTAAATTTAGGTTTAATTTTAGAGGTGACTATGTTAAAAGAAGAGTTTCTTAGCTCCATCGGTATTCAGAGGAGAGTCATGTCCAGGTAGTGGTTCAGAACAGGAATAATTTAGTATCTCTGACTCTTCTCTGCTCTCAGCCTGATTTCCTGGCCAAGAAGAGGGGGACAAAGGCTTGGAGTGGTTGTTGGAGAATCAAGATAATTTGATTATGACCTGAACTGGTAGACCTACATGCAAAATGGTTTTTGGCTGGGATGGAGAATGGGATAACACACCATGATGGTGAATGTGGCATATTGGGTGACCAGGGAAAGAGACTGTAAAGGCTTCCTGTGCTTTAAAAACAGACAGGCTTGACTGTCTCTTCTCCTGCTAAATACTGTTGTGCCCTGTGAATGGATCTGTTGACAAGATTTTCAGGTGGATTAGGTGCTAATCAATAATGAAGTAGTATTAAAATGGCACCATCTAGTTATTTATCACTCCAGACAATGTTTTTTATGAGACTACACTTCTTCCATATACTCGCCTTAAAACTTGTGTTAGCACCGTAAGAGCTTAATCCAATATCCAGGAAAATAAATGGAAAGACTTGTTTTGGCTTCAGGATGTAGAAAGCTGGATGAGGTGAAGCCTGACACAAATTGTGACAACGCTCATACCAGAGTGGCACAAAAGGAGAAAGATTCTCTCTCTGTTCCTGTAGTGCTGGCAAATCCTTTCTCCCTTCAACAGAGCACCTCAGAAGTCCATTGATTTAACCACAGAGCACTAAACGAGCATTAGTCACAGCCACGGACTCATCTGTGACAGTGACCTCTGGCATGTCACAAGGGGAAGCTTTCTAAGGCACAACAAGCTTTTCCTCCCGAGCTGGTTGAGGACGTAATCCAAGGTCCAAGGTCATAGGAGAAAATGTGCTGCCTTTCGCTGTCACCAGTAAATGCTGGAACATGGCCCAAAATGTTTGGTTTGTCCATCAGTGGGAGGCACTGGTGAAGGTACACAGTCAGCTTCTTTATCAGCAGGAACACCTTTCCCTGTCTGTGCTTTCCTCATAGCTTTGTGGACACACTGTGATGTTTTTTTGGAGTCCAGGGCTGGTTTGGAGAAACATCATCGACCCTGACCTGGGCTGCTGTGAGGAGAAGGGCCAGTAAGGAAAGGCAAAGAAGGACTACAGCCATTTTTGCTATCTAAAGACATCTGCTGCTTAAGGTGGCTGACCTTTTTGCATACTATGTTGCTAGATAGTATGAGGAGCTAAGCTGGGAGGGAAAACTCCCAGCAACAAATCCTTCTTCTGTTGAATGAAGTCCTCATCTGGCTTTGGTGTTTTGAATGTAATGACTTGACTGGGCAAGGTCATCATCTCTGAGAGCAGCCACTTCCCTCCCCCTCGCGCCGTCTCTTGCGGTTATGGGCAGTGACGTAATGTGTAAGACTGTTTACATCCTGCTTAAGAGTAACAGTCTACTGAAAATGAAACATGGGAAAAAATGCAATTCTAGCACTGTCACTGAAGTTCTTTGATAGCAATAAGCGAGGAAATAAAATTAATATGTTCCCAGGTTACTCACCAGTTGCAGTTTAACTTGAACTGTGGGGAAGAGAAGGGCTCTGAGAACCATGTTGAAAATGCAGGTGGTGGTGGCTTACCATTCCCTGTCCCATCAGGAGCAAGGAGCACTTGTTAGGAGTTCATTTTTCCAGACAGTCATTCTGTCATTGGAACCTTAGTGAAGAAGCTGAAGGCAGTACCTTTGTCACGAGGAAGATGGAGGCAGCAGAGAAGGTGGAGGAAATCAGGTGTGTGAACACCCTAAAAGCCATATAGCTTGGCTATATCTTCAGCTATGGTCCTGTTTCTCCCACAGTGCCATCTTTATCCAGAGTTTGAGGTAAGGTTTTTCTGTTTGGGAGCTTAGAAACCATAGTGTTGCCCTTGGACTATAGTGGCTTGTCCTGTGTCACTGTAAATTATGATTCAGATCAATATATTCTGTACCCACAGAAAAACAGACTCTTTGTTACAGAACGCTTACAGCTGCAATAAATCAAGATATGCAACAGCAGGTGAATTGCCCTGGCCTAACATTAGACGTTGCCACTGCTGGTATCTCCAGCTGAAATAGTCCCAGTGAACCCTTTGTATTCAAGGCAAGAAACAGGCACTTTGGGTGAGATATTCAGCTGCCTAAACACAGGTTTGAAGAGTCATTGTAGATGCTGTGGGATTTTCTTCCAGGAGTGTAATTGTCCTTATAAAGTAATATGTATTGTTGTAAGTCTGGTGTTACATCTGTTCCCATGTAGATGTCTACAAAACCTTGGGGGTCTTCCGTGGCATTAGGCACAATGGAGCCCTACTAATATGTAATTAATCTGATGTAATTTAGCTGTCTACTTGAGATGAAATTATTATAACTCTGGTGCAGTGCTTGTATTGACCAGATCTCCAGTGACTATAGAGCTTCACGACAAAAATGCAGTCCAGGAAACCAACTCAACATTATTTCAGCTTCAATAGATTAATAGTAAAGCTGAAATTTGGCCAGGGAAATTTGCCGTTCTTAGCCAGTTTCACAATTCCTGATCTACATTACTTCAGTTTTTGGTGGTAATGAAATTCATATGTGAAAAAGTGCCCTGATATAACTCTACATTTGAGAGTAAGTGGAAACACACATCTCTTGTCACGTGTGCAAAAGAAAAAATGGAGCAAGCAAAGGTCTGATTTGTTGTTGCTCCCATCTGGAGGGTAAACCTGACATTTCTATCTGCCAATAGCAATTTATTGTGAAGCAGACCCGCAGGGAAGGTTTCTTCACGCTAAATCAACCAGCAACAGAAATGAACCTTGTGTTACAACCAAATAAGAAACTTAATCACAGTCTACATGTCTGAATGCATAAATAATTTAAATATACGCAGCTGCAATTTCAATATATTAAACCAAAATCTCTTGAACAGTTGTGTGAAACACAAAAATTAATATTCTGTTAGAAAAGAAAATTAATATATCTAAGCACAGGTTTGTTCTCATTTGATCTTTGGGGAGAGAAGGAACTTTTTATGACCTACAAGGAAAATTACTATGTTAATGATCATCTGGCGATCACAGCTGATATGTCTTTACTGGAATCATAGTCAAATTCTCTCTCTGCTGAACCCATGTTGGCCAAAAAATTGTTCTAATGAGTACTGTCAACAAGCCAAGGTCAGAAGTGTATTACTGATGGTAGCAAATGTTTTTTCTACTTCTTTGAAAAACTCTGGGTTTATATTTTATTTACAAATGGTAACCTTCACTAAGTGCTAATGTAGCAGGGGTAATTATGTTCTTAACAACAGCAGTGTCCTTTCTGGTCATAAGTATATTTTTATATTATAATACTCCAGGTTTCCATACACAGTGGTCACCAAAAAGATTCCAGTTATATCTATTTGTATTCAGTATTAATATAGAGCAGAAATAAACAACAATTATATATCTATATACTTGTTACATATGTATATAACAGTAGAATTATATATTACACATATATCATATATATAACTATATATAATTGTTATATAACAATATAATAATATACTGTTATATAATGTATATTTTATATTGTATATATGTTATATGCAATATATATAACAATAATAATATATATAATATAAAAAATATACAATATATATATATTTTAAGGAAATAAAATTGGATATACTATGAGGTGCACATGTGTGTTTCCAGTTGTTGTCACTTTCCTTCTCTAGCTTTGAACTAAAATGAGTTTATGTAGCATCTTCTTCTTCATCATCATATCTTTTCATTGACGTTTCCTCCCACAACACACATTTTTCTTCAGAAGAGCTTGTTACTAAGTCTTGTGTTAACAGATTTGACAGGAACCAGAGTAGCTGTGTCTCAGAAGGTCAAGGACAGCTTTGGATGTCGGTGGTCCATCCATCCATTCATTAAACACCCAGGTTCCCCTTGGCAACACCTCTGCAGTCATCACCTTAGATCTTTGCAGAGCAGTTCCCCTTCATTGGGAATCTCTAAATCCTTTCTTTTCAGTTTACATGCAATGCATTCTGGGAGAGGAGGTCTTTGCATGGTGGACATTTTACCCCTTTCAACCAGGAGAATCAATTATTTCAGTGTCTGCTGTTTTAATTTCCAAATCAGACAATCTGGGGTTATTTGAGTGTGTTATGTCTCTCAGTTACATCAATTCATCTGCTGCACCTGGAAAGATGAATTTTCCCCTAAAATGAATTAACTACATTGGTAAGAGCTCCCTAGAAAGGAGTTCAAATGAGTGGCTCTGACATTAACAACTGCATAATAGATACATAAAACCAGGTGAGAGGACTTTCACCCAGAAAGTCAATACTATGGTAATAACTGCTCTTTGCTTTCTGTTTACAAAGCTGACAATAGCTTTTTCATGCTCTGGCCCACTTAGCAGAGAGAAAACAGTGATCCTCTGTGTGCGATGCAATGCAGTTTTTCAACTTCTTGTGGAAAGACAACCGCTTTATGGAGAGAGATGCTGGGTGGGAGTTTTTTCCACATTCAGTGGCTAAATTCGACCTGTGGTTGAATGGGGTCTATCAGAGGCATTCTTCTGGCTGATGGGAGGAATTTGTGCCTGCCCTGCTAAGATTATATGAAGAAAGCAAACCCGTTTAACTGAAGTGCTCACATCTGAGGAGGTCAGAACAGGCTTAAGTGGAAGTTCAGAATAATAGGAATCTGCATGTCCCGCCTCACCAAGTTGCATTGCATTATTTTTAATTTCCTTTTGTTTTGGTTCACGCTAAGAAAAGAACTTTGGTAATGAGTTTCTGCAGCCAGATTCTCTGTACAATAGTAAGGACCGTCATCTATCTTCAGTGCTGAAGTGCTTCATACCTGTGTGTCATCCCACACTTCACCAGCACTTCGCAAATCCTTTGCTTTTTCAAGTATTTGTTTTTCTCCTGGCAAGACATATGTTCCAGCTGAGTGTGTGTGATCCGCTTGGAACTTGTCTCAAATGCTCCCTAGAAATTTCTTCCTTGCTGGCGTAATTACTACTTTGCTCTTTGACTTAATAACACCTAAAAAGCTTTTTCTGCGTGAACAGGATGTAGCACTTCAGGTAATGTTGAATCTGAAGAATTTCACTCTTGTTCAAGGCTTGGGCAACTTCCAGAACTGGAATATTACTATGGATCTGAACAGCTCTCAAAAGAATGTTCCATTAATTTACATTCTGCAGTGTAATTAGATTGGCATTTGAATAACGAGAATTGCTGAATTATATATATCTTTTGTTGACATTAGGAAAGGTGCCCATTGACTCATATCACTGCTTAGCTCCACAGATGCAACCCTTGTGCTTCTAATCTGTTTATTATAAACTATATACAAATTATTCATCATGTGCATAGAAGTGAGCTGATGTAGTAGGATATTGCAGCAACCAGAATTAATTTTGATTACCATTTTGGAAACATTACCCACGTAGAAACATTATTGTAGATAAACTAACTCTGCTAAGTCTTCCAGTAAGTTTAGTTTTACTTACAAGTTGCCACCTTGGGCAGCAGAGGTTATTAACGTCACCCATACAATATTCTGAGAGGGTGTCCCAGTCTCCAGTTCTTTGGGTTGTGTTTTTTTGTATAATGTTATGCTTTGTTTCAGTATCTTAAGTCTTTCCTAGCTTGAATCGATGTCTAATTTCAGTTGAGAAATAGACAAACTTGAATTGTCCCACACAAGGAAAGAAAACTGTGCATCTAAAAGATGTACCATTGGCAAAATCTACTGCAGCAGAGCACAGGTCCCCAGGCTGGTGATTAAAATTGACCAGGCTGGGAAAGGGATGGGAGAGCACGAGCATGTGAGCCCTGGTTTCTTCCAGTCTGAGAAAGTCATAACAGTGCAAGTGGAAAGAGTTGAGGGATATCAAATTCTTCTATTTAACGTGTAAATAAATTGATCTCATTCAACTATGCACGTTGTAAAAGGATTCCATCTTGAAGATCCAAGTTGTTGCTCTCATCTTACCCAGCTGCTCTGGCTGTAAGGTGAAGTAGTGGAAAGGAGGCAGTGCTTTCTTTTCTTCTTTTGTCAGTGCATTTGAGTTTATCTTGACTTTTTTTTTTAAATAATTTCAAATGGCAGAAGTGAAATGTTCCATTCCATTCATAGTTAATTTTTTTTAAATTGTATTTTTATGTTTCTCCTTTCAGGTGAAAAAAAACCCATAATGTGTTTTAACATTTTGTTCAAAATAAACCATAGGATTTTGTTGTGATTTTTTTTTTTTGTTTTGTTTTACAAAATAAACCATAGGTTTTTTTTTTTTCCTTTCCTTCACTCTTTGGCAGCCAAAAAATGCTATTAGTTATTCACACAATTGCTAATAAGTAGTCCAGCTGACGAAAGCCAAAGCTTTCCTTTGAGATGGTGGAGCTGGTGAGAGCCCAGAAGTGAGGCATACTCTGTATTTGATTTTAAGCCTTGTCCTTGTCCAGCTCTGGCCACAACGACAGTAATCCTCTCAGAAACGGCTGGTGCCTGGCCAATAATGGAAGCAGGAAAGGAAAAAACCATCCAGTTCTTCTTCCCCAGATCAGATAAATGACTGTGCTTATAAATAACCTTTTAATTTACAAACAGATCCTTGGAAATGTGACCGTTGTGAACCAAGAAAGGGGTGAGTTCAGGCTCAGCCAAGAGGACAAAGCCAGAAAGGCTTTGGAATTGGGAGGATCAGGCTGAGTAACTTACACTCGTGCTTACAGCTGTCTCAGAGAGAGCTCTATGAGCTGTGAGATGTATGATGTGGACCTTCCCTCATCGTAGACCAACATTTGGCATTTTCTCAAAAGCCAAAGAGCCTCGCTGGAATAGCTCCCAAGGAACCCTCTGTTTAGACTCCTATCTATGAACTAAATGGGACAAAAGGAGAGAGGGCTGGAGTTTATCAGAGAACTAGCTCACGCAGGCACTAACTTGGTGGGAAATACACCATGAGATGCAATAAAAAGCTGCACCCAGTCCAAACCAGAAATTATGTTACCTGCATGAATTTATTACACGTAATAAATTTCTTCATCACTGCAGATTGAAACCATGTTTCTATCAGATCCCTGTATTTTTCAGCTGGGAGCACATAGGATGTAATGAAATATTATGGCTTCTAACTGCTTTATGCCAAAGAGCTCAGAGTTAAGTGATTGATAAGAAACAGTCATTGATTAGGCATCCCAGTGAAGTAAATCTGTAAGGGTTGAGGGAGACAGATTCTTGGCAGCAATGGCCAACTCAGAACTGGGGTCTTGCTGCTGGTATTTTCCTTCCTTTGTAAAATAAGATTCACATGTGGATTCAGAAAAATAGTGACAATGGGGTGCAACCAGTTGTCAGGACCTGCCAGAAGGAAGGGAAGGATACAAACATGTCTGTGTTGGTATGACACGGTTCTACCTTAGTTTTCTTCACATCACATACTGACATCACTGTGCTTTAAAAGCCACTGCCCAGCTCCCACCCACACCGCTCAGTTTCCGAGGACTTTTGTGTCACCTGCTGGAAAAACGAAGAACCCTCCAGAGCCAATGACGTGCTTGGAGTGTTCACTCATGAGATATCTTGGCTAGAAACCCCGTTTCCAATCCCTTTCTCCTTCATTTGGGGCTGATAATAAGTGGCAGGACTCCCATTTGTCTCCCAGGACATCTAGCTCAGGCTTACAAGTCAGATGTTGCTTTGCTTTCTTTCCCTCCCTCTGTCCTAGTCAATAAGCAATAATTACGTAGAGTTGCTCTGAGATCCAAGAGCAAGATATGACAGTGGGATCGAGGGCACACTCAGCAAGTTTGCCAATGACACCAAGCTGTGTAGAGTGGTCAACACACTGGAGGGAAGGGATGCTATCTAGAGGGACCTGGACAGGCTTGAGAGGTGAGCCCGTGCAAACCTCATGAAGTTCAACCAGACCACGTGCAAGGTCCTGCACATGGGTTGGGGCAATCCCAAGCACAAATACAGGCTGGCTGGAGAATGGATTGAGAGCAGCCCTGAGGAGAAGGACTTGGGGGTGTTGGTTAGTGAGAACCTCAACATGAGCTGGCAATATGCTCTTGCACCTCGCAGTGGAGATATTTTTGAGTAGTGCCCGAGATATTTCCAGTAGTGTGATGGGGTAGAGATAGACTCTAGGAGATGGTTCATCACTGAGCACCATAAGGAGGAACCTAATACCATATACACAAAACATTTTCTTTCTCTGGTCTTTGGTTGTAAGGCTAATTTAGTTATGAGAATACCACTGTATGGAAAATGGCTATTTTGAGATGACATTTCAACTTACCTGGCTTTGTTCATATGATTCAACAAAACGTTAAACACATAGGGAGTTATACCAGCAGGAATGATTCCTCTGTCAGCATCAGAAGAGGTTTTAAGGCTTTCAAAGCATATGGTATTACAGCAGTGACGCGGTGGCTAGGCTCTTTGTGCCACACTCCCTTGTGATCCCTGGACAATCCAGAGTCTTTCTGAACTTGTCTGAGGGCAGCCGGACTCTTTCTGTGGATTGCATTGAGTCACAGTTCAAACTTTATATCCCCAGTGGGAGGGAGGGAATGCAACTGGCTGCATGCGGAGCGAAGATAATTTAACCGCTAAAATTGATTCACTACACGGGAAATTGCTTTAATGTCATGGAGATCACAAAAGTCCTCATTCTGGCATTTTGCCATGGAAACCACAGGGGATCAAAAGGAAAAGGACCCCATTGGCCATTTTTAATCATGGCTCTTTCTTATAGAGAATGATGTTTTTGCAGTCGTGAAAAGACACTTCACCACTGAACTTACACAAAGAAGCTCTAAAAGCCAAACTTAAAAATTTCCAGATCTGTGTGATCGTATGTTCTATCAAATTCAGAATAATGGTGCCTACGGAAAGCAATGCTATGTTCATTGGGAACCAGGAAGGATGGCTCTTGCACAGAGGACACACAGAAGGAGTCAAAGATGGTTGGGTTGAATTTTGCCTCAGACTTCTTAGACGACCTTGATCAAAGCCGCTTACACTAATTAATTTCTGGGCAGTGATTGGACTTCATTATATGGAGGACACTTTTTAGCAGTATACGATTATCCTCCCTTCTGTAGACACAGAACAAATTAGCTTATCTTCCCTTTCCCCAGCCTTTGTGAAATGTTTTTCTGATTTCTGATTTAATCCACAAAGGGATCCAGTGAAAGTCACTTGGAAATAGCTTTGCTTCTCAGAATGGCCCAGAGCATTAGACCCTTTGCTTCTAAATGAAAATGGTTAATCCACGCAGAAAGGAGGGACACATATAGGGAAGACTTGTCATCCTTAGTTGTAGATTTGGCCTTCATTAGCAGTGTGAACAGTGGGTGTAAATCAACTTAAAAAGGGGGTGAGCTGTGGCACTGGCCCTATAGACAAGGAAAAGTTCATTGATCTCTCGCTGCGATCTATTTTCACTGCCTTATATTCATGTGCATTAAATAACTTGTCTTTTCTATGAATAATTACTGTTCACTTGTAGTTGCCTGCTAGGCATTTCTCCAACACAGAGGAAGGCTCACGCTTTGTTCTGAGCAATAAAGACCTGAAAAGACAGCGCTACTGAACTGAGCACACAGCAAGGATGAAACACAGACATGATGCAGGGGCAGATGCAGTACTCTTGGGAAAGCTGGAGGGGAAGCTGCAAAGCTGAGGTCACCATACGATGCTCAGGAGGTATCTGCTCACCTGGAAGGGTGGGAAAGCTGCCAGGGACGAGCACATGGTCCCCACAGGCTGAGCACCGCGGATGCTCAGGAGGTGTCTGTTCACCTGGAAAGGGTGGGAAAGCTGCCAGAGATGAGCACATGGTCCCCACAGGCTGAGCACCGCTGCTGTGTCTGCTGCACCAGGGACCAGTGTACAAAGTGCCAGCGTTTGGCACGCACAGTGTGTGGAAGAGGCAGAGACAGACCTGAGCTTTGCAGTACCACCAGCTCCACACAAGGGCAGTGGAACTGGAAAGGAGGAGTGTTAAGTCTCATTAGCCCTACTGGGCAATTCTCTGCTTGAAAGAAGTGTTAATTTAAATGGCTCGCTAATGATTTGGAATCAGCTATCAGAGATTTGGAGGCTTTGCAAAATCCATGTTCAAACACGAGTCCGTTTCTTTCCATAGAGAGAGCTACTTTCAGCCCAGAGAGTATGTGAAGGGATTTCAGTAGACAAATTTGTACTGCACACCTAAAAGATCCAATGAACTCTGCATTTCCAAAAACAAAAGGTGGATAAACAACACATTCAGAGAACGAACTTAAACTATGTCCCAAAGGCAAACTACAGTAACAACCAAACAGCAGGATGCTTAACCCCAGACCCAGCTGCTGTCCTTCCCTTTACACCTGCAAGTCATTAATTACTCATTTATTGCTACACTCAGATGTATTGCCTTTGCATATGTACGTACGGTGGTGGTGGTGGATGGGTGGAAGAGTCTTGTAAGAGCTGCAAGCAGGATGCTTTCATGATGCTCAGATTATGAATATACACTATCATTGCTGTGGAATTGTATGGTTGTGACAAGCCCAAGTCAAACCACTGCCTTTAGCTGGAAACTGCATTGTAAGATGCCTTTGGTCTTTGTATAGAATCATAGAATGGTTTGGGTTGGAAGGGACCTTAAAGATCATCGAGTTCCAACCCATCTGCCATGGGCAGGGACACCTTCCACTAGACCAGGTTGCTCAAATATATGCCAAATATTGCAGAGGGCAGTGGATGGCAGCTCTCTCGTGCATCTCATGGGTGAAGGGTTTTGATTTCTCGCAGCAGCATGGGATTTCTGCAAGTAAAATGGACCCACCAAATCAGCTCTCAAAGAGCTGCTCACAGGTTCTCATGCCACATGGGTAAAATGGACCATCACATCTGCTCTCAAAGAGCTGCTCACAGGTTCTCATGCCACATGGCCTGGGTGACTGGCAGTCTGAGTGTGTTCAGTCCTGAAGGGAATGAGAAAACAAATGTTTTTTTCATATATTTTGGGGGTTTCCTATGCTTGGAGGGTGGTTATGAACTGTGACAGTCTGTGATGTAAAAGACAGACCTTAGCTTTGGTCTGTCCATCCAGGGTACTGGGGGGGTCTCTCATGGGGATGAATTTGAACGATACAATATGGTGAGACAGTTGGAGAATATTTCAGCAGCCAACCCTACACTTGTAACTACCTACACATGTGCATGGGTGTACGTACACACAAATACAGGAACCATTTATCATCTCTTGATCATGGCAGAAGAACCATAGTGTGTTTGTAATTGCATGATTATTACCTCCATGCATGAGTCCCACCTCCAAAAGATGTTGCATCCAGCCACCTAGCTCATGCAGTGGTATTGCCTTCCTTGTGGTGGCTTTGGGGATTACTCATGCTGGGGCTGGTATTGATTCTTCTGCTGGCACAGATGTCCTCAAAGAAGGTCTCCTGTTTTGAGTGTGACTTGGTCTATCTGGCAAACCTTACAAAGTACGAGATCATTATACCTAACTCTAGGAAACCACCTTACCAGTTCACTGCCTCCTTCTCAGCCTTTCCTCTTCTGTCTGTGTCTTCTTCAGGGCTGAGAGAAATACATTAAAATATCAGGTGGAACATCTTAGACACAATGTCTTCACAATGGTTTTATTGCTTGTTTTCAGCAGTGTCAACCACAGAGAAGAACCTCCTCTGAAGCAAGGAGATGAACCAAATACAAAGGAAAAAAATTGAAACCACCTTACCAGTTCACTGCCTCCTTCTCAGCCTTTCCTCTTCTGTCTGTGTCTTCTTCAGGGCTGAGAGAAACACATTAAAATACCAGGTGGAACATCTTAGACACAATGTCTTCACGATGGTTTTATTGCTTGTTTTCAGCAGTGTCAACCACAGAGAAGAACCTCCTCTGAAGCAAGGAGATGAACCAAATACAAAGGAAAAAAATAGCCAATTCATTTGCATATGTACAGAGTCAGAACAAAATAAACAACATCAGGCAAAAGGCCATGAAACAAGGCGGAGATTTCACCTGTGCTGAGCAAGCAGGTCTGTTCTCACTGGCATGAAGAATACATCACAAGCACCTAGGTACATAAAAGTCCACAGAGATGGCCATTCTCTGTTCACAGCCAGTTTTCATCACTCTTTGATGTCAGAGCCTATTTACAGGAGGGCAGAGCAGAGGTGCTTGCAGTTTGAGTGAGAAGAAAAGAGTCAGTTGGCACCAGGTACTGAACAACAGCTTGAGGTGTTTGAAATAAAGTCTGAAAAATGCACTTTTGAATTCAAAAGTGCCTTTTTGAACTTAATTTATCATCATCAAAGTATCAAAAATGTGGTTTGTTTTTCTTTTAAAATGTGCTATTCAGATTTCCTCTATGTACATTTTTACACTATCCACAAAACTGGGGTATAAAACATTAGTGTTCTGCTGATGACAATTTGGATGTCCTAAAGGCCTGGCCCTCAGAACCCAAACGGGCATTATTTCCCTTTCAGACCTGTTATGGAGTTTCCAGTCCCAACGTTTGTCTTCTTCCCTATGATTTCACAGTATGCTAGAAATAACCAGGGTTTCAAACCCAGGGCTATTCAGTATACGGCGTAACACCACGCGAGCAAACAAGGAGTTAGGACATTCAGACAGTAGGAGGTAGAAGAGATGGTCCATGGGTCCAGGAAACTCCTAATTTCTAAAAGCCATAGTTTACAACTGTACAGATCTCCAGGGGAAATAACAAGATCAGTCATTGTCATTATACCTCATCAGACTGGTATGTAAATACTGGGTTTTGGAGACGGGGTGAAAAGTTGACTGACTGAAAGAAAATAGATTGAAATCCATGCTGTTCTGGATTTTGGGACATCTGACTCCATGCGCCAGTCTGGGACTTAATTCTTTTCTCCATTACACCAGTTTATTTCTAGAATGACACCAGCAGAGTCATTCCAGATTGATATGGGTATATATGAGGCCAAAAGCTCAGCCTCCTGCTCTTTGAGGGTCATCTACAATCAAGGAGCATTATGGTCCTTGCCACCACGGGCATTGGGGTGTGAAAAGTGCAAAGTTGCATTGAGAGTCAGGGAGCTCAGGACTGAGGTCCGTGTCTCTGAGAGTTTGGCACATTCACTGGTGCAGAGATGCCTCGGGAGGAAGCACAGGGCTGTGCCACCACCCTGGTTGAGATCCTTTCTTCAGCTAAACACCCTACCCCAAAGCAGGGACATCGCAGGGAGGAAGCATGTTTTGTAAAACCCAGATTCATCTTCCGGAGAAGAAACATTGCTTCTTGATCTCCTTGCTTCTGATACCACCTGGATTTCCACAGACCGTTTATCAAACCATGCTGAATTTGTGCAAAGAGAAGAAAATAAGCTTCACAAAGACACATATTGGCATTTCCAAGTTTGACAGATTTCCAAGTTTGAAAGATTCCCTTTTCATCTGAAAATACTTCATATTTCCTGCAGAAACCCACTGGGTTTTGCCTTCTTTAAATACCGTGGTGAAAGTGGAAGGAATGGACTAAAAATAATCCCACCAAACCCCTTTAATCCCTGCCATGGAGCCAAGTGATGTTCACTCATGAGCTTTCTTTGGAACTTCATTGTGCTTTTTAGAAACCACTGTCAGTCTTCTGTTAATCAGCAGGTGCATCTCTCTCTGAAAGTATTTCCATCAGATTGGAGCAGAGATTTGTGTTTGATCCCTTCTCTCGCACAGCCGTGACACAGACACCACCCTGCCTCATGGCTTCTGAGGTGAACACGAACCAGGTGGGACATTGAGAAAGAACTAAATCTGCTGATTAGTTAATGTACAAAACATTTCTCCAGTAGCACCTTCCTTGAAAAAAATATAACTGCTTAATAGGCAATAAAATAGAATAAAATAAAATAAAATAAAATAAAATAAAATAAAATAAACCATTCCAGTGTTTTGTCTCCTGGGCTTTCTTGGGATCCTTTTTTCATTCCATAACTGCAGTAGGGATGCTGCTGCATATACCCCTCTGATTTTAAAAACTAGTTCCAAGGTAATGCCCTGGAATTCTGCAACAGCCTAAAAGTTCTCTTTTTAAACCCTAATCATGTTGTATTCACATTTCTTGCTGCTTATGAGACGGCCACAGAGCAATAGGTCCCAGCTGAATAGAAATGTCTATAGTGTAATGTTAGCATTGAACCTTGTACCTCTAGACCTTGATTTAATTTAATTTAATTTTTCTATTTTAATTGTTCCACTCTTATTTTTTTAATAGTTTAATCACTGAAATATAGTGACTCATTAACAGGAGGAGTTTGATCTCTCACTGGTATAAAAAGGGGAGTAAACAGTTCCAGGCTGAAGATA
Organism: Calidris pugnax; assembly: GCF_001431845.1. NCBI lineage: Eukaryota > Metazoa > Chordata > Aves > Charadriiformes > Scolopacidae > Calidris > Calidris pugnax. The sequence goes on from NW_015090864.1 coordinate 2,362,754, forward strand.
AAGGAATTATCCTAAAGGCAAATTCCAGTTTAATGCTGGTGTAATTCAGGAGTCACTGAAGTGAACTGAGGGGTGCAAGTGGAATCGGAATTTGGCCTGATTTCTATTTTTGGAGTCCAAATTCATGATCCTCTGACACATCTAAAGGCCTGTCACATCCAGATATCTCATTTTGCAGCAAATTAATGCAGGTGCCTTCACTGGAGCCATTCCTGTCTTAGACCAGAGTTACAGGGATCAGACTGGTGCTGGACTGTCCCGTGTGCTCTGCACGGCTTTGGGTTGTCATTTGGGGTTGCAGGGAGGTCCTTGAACTCCACTTTATTGAGGAATTGGATGAAAAACAGAGTAAGGGAGGCCAAGTTATGGGCCCAAATTCCTGCACTAAGCCACTTAAACAAATGCCTGATCTGAATGTCATCGTTCACCTGATTGCTCATATCCCCAGAGCGAAAAGCTCTGATTTCACCACTGAATCCTCTGTTCTCCTGAAATATGAGGCCAAACACAGCTGGGCTGGCAGCTCTGCGCCCTCTCCATCGCTAATATCGCCATGCCTGTCACAGCAGGTATATTCAGCACGTTCATTTAATCCCTCAAACACCCTTGACAGCCTAATGGCGATGTGGCTGGGTCTTCGGTGATGAAATAATTGCGAGCGGGATGCCTGGGGCACTGTTCCTGGCATGCTAATGTAGGCAACATTTTTTGAAGGAGCCTCTCCGTTTAGGTCACGTCTCATCTTCAGGCTCTCACGCAGAATAGCCTGGTGGTGAATCTCAGAGGGTGCAGAAGGCCAGTTTAGGTAACGTCCCATCTTCAGGCTCTCGTGGTGGTGAATCTCAGAGGGTGCAGAAGGCCCTGTGGCACAGGTAAATAACCAGCTGAATTTTTCCCTGTCGTGTCTCTCAAAGGCAAGCCCATTCTTGCTGCCTTTGGCACATGGTTGGTGCTGGCACAGGTTAGCACAGGGCAGAAACAGAAAAGAAGCTGTAAATACAAAGCTGAAGGTCCTCCTGCAAATGCAGTTAGAAGCACAGGGAGATGAAAAGGAAGGTGAAGAACACAGGGAAAATGCACAGTGTGTCTCATTGTTCATGGCTCCTGGACATGGAGCTTCTATCCCAGCAAGGCTGCCTGAAACAGATGGATGGGAAGGGTTTGCCTCACATCTCACAACAAAGGCTGCTGGCAATGGTGTGTCATTTATGCTCAACAGCTCTGTGCTCAAACACCTCCTCTGCTTGTCTGGGACCTCAGATTCAAGTTCACACCATAGGCACCTCAGTGGATGCATTAAGATTGGGTGGTGTTCCTCTGAAACCCGCCGATTTTGTTGGGCATAAATAGCTACCATGACAGATAAAGAGGGTGAATGACTTTGCAGCCTGATGAATCACAGCTTTGGCAGACTGACTTTGCTTCCAAACTCTGAATCAGTGAGAGGAAGCACTTAACACCAAATGGAACAACCTGGAACAGAACTTTCTCATGCTTATTCTGGGCCTCCTTGCTAGTTATCCATTCACCTGGTGAAATGCAGAGCTAGGTCAAATCCTTGCTTTGAACCAGGCACAGGAGAAGAATTGGTGGTATGGGTGAGACTTCTGTAGCATCTTCTGTGTGAATCCTAGCCTGGGTGTGAAAGCACTCACCAGAGAAGCACCAGCACCAAAGAAGGTCCTTGCCTCTGAAAACTTCATGGAGATTTCAATGGCGACCTTGTTGCTGGGGTGTCAGGGCATAAGGGCTTCAGTGCAAGGAACACGGGGAAATTTTAAGCATCCTCTTGCTTTCTCTAGATTTTGGGAATTAGCTGCTAAGAGAGGATTTTGACAATTTTATGGTGCATCAATGTTGGATTCTAAGTGCTAATGATATGGTTTAACAATCTTATCAGTGTTGGATTCTAAGTGCTAATGATATGGTTTCAGTGCAATGTAGCCATAACAGAGATGGCTGGCACCTGGCTCACCTGGGGTCTCGTCAGCACATCAATTCCAGGACCATGGAGCTCATTATGACTATCTTCACAACATCTACCTATCCTCTGAGGTTTTGTGGGCTGGGTAGCCATGGCTACACTGTGACAGCATCTAAGCTAGCTCACTGAAAACACATGACTGCGTGTCTGCCCTTCAGGGCAGTTATATCAGAGTATCTTGTGCCCCTTACTGACTTCAGCCCTGTGTGCTGTTCTCAGTCCCACATGTGGAGAAATACTTTGGAAACATCAAGCTCAACTGATAACAGGTATAGCTCCTGGGAGGGTTACGACATGGAACAACCGCCCTCTCAGAATCGAGAAAGGAACTGGATGTCCAGATCTGCAAGTCTCCTCCTGGGCTCAGCGTGGCTCGTTGGCAGTGAATCACAGATGCTTAAAGCAAGAAACAGGACAAGGAAAACAAGCCCCAAACCCACCACGATAAACATGTTGCCCTTCAATGAACTACATTTCATTCTGAAGACAAAGAAGTCCAGGTGCTATTAGTAACTGGTGGTTAAGTTGATATCTCTGAACTCTGAAAGAGGAGCCCACCTTCCCTTCCATGTACACGCATTGGTGACCCAGACTCTCCTTCAGGAGGACACTGCTATGACACGTTATGATGATGGCAGCCCAATTACTAAGAGCACACCTGAGCTGGGCAGGGTTTTCCCACGCTGGGTGTAAAACTAGTGCAAGCTCATTTGATGTAATTGGGTGGGACACAAGTGAGGGCATCTGTATCGTTGTGTTGTCTGTTTTTGGACTGACTTTGAGATTGTGGGGGTTGTCTCACATGCAGTACCTGGGTGTGTGAGCTGCTTGTGATATCCTGCGAGCTGCCAGCCTGGCATGACTGAGCATCATTTGGTTTCACCCCCGTCCTTTGCCCCTCCACTAAGAAAAAAAAAAAAAAAAGAGAGAAAAATAACTATTTCCTTGGTTTTCACAGGATCTTTGTGTGCTCTTCACATCGGGATTGCCCCTATATGGAAGCTAATAGGCCTTCAGAAAAGAGGTAAAATACACAGCACATCTTAAAGATCTAACAATGCCTTCATCATAGGATGAAAGCTCCCAGCAGAAGCTGAAGAAGAAATCAATTTAATAGCTCCTTCACTCCTTCCTGACTCCTGGAGTGCCAGTTACGTGCTGAGACAACCTTGTTCTGATGAAAGCAATTTTCCTTGCTGCTGTGACGCTAATTTTTTCATCTGGAGAGTGGCTCCTTATGGCGGGTCTGATTCAATTAAGGATTACAGGTTCTACATCTCCCTTTCCTGGCAGTGTGTCCTAAGCAAGCGCAAACGAATTACAGACCGATTGTTTTCCCCTGATCCCTAATGATCCTGGGTGCGTTAATGCACCAAGATCTATGGGCGAACTTAAAACGAATGAAAAACACAGCCGTGCGCCGCTTTTTTGGCATCCGTACCCAGTTTTTATACATGCAAATCGAGTTTCCTGTTCATGGAACACAACCAAACAAAACACGATGGTGCAGAGAAGGGCATTCACGCTGTTCCTTCTCAGCGACCTGCTTTTTTCCAGAGGGCACCCAAGGGTGCTTGGAAAGATTCTCCTAACAAGGATGACGGGCAATTAGCGGAACATGCTGCAGCACTGGGACATCCTCTGAGTGGCTTTCCTGGTGCTGCAGCTTCATCTTCACATGTGTAAAAGGCAGAGGCAGAGGCTGTGCACTGGCTTCTCCCCACTCATGTCCATGCTGTCCCTTCTCCCCATTGTCTCCGGTGCCTTATCACCACCTCTTATCAACGGGACTTTTGGCACATTCATGTTTGGCGCTTTTTTTTTCCTGCTTCTTGCCTCCCTCTCTCTTTTATTGGCTCATTTTTTAGAAAGTGCAAATTATGTTTCAGAGATGCCGGTTCTGGTAAAGCCACCAAGGACTCGGGCTCTCCCTTCCCTTACCCCCCATACTTCATTATTTATGACACATCAGGATCTCCCAGGCTCTCCACAAGTGTCTGGGACCTACACCCACAATTATCAACCCCCAAGGGCTTGAAACTTAAGAGTGAAAGGTCTGAAAAGAGGCAGAGGAAACGCATTTCTCTGCCTCTTGGCTTGTCTGATCTTGTTCTGGATGCCAGTGGCTTTTCCAGTTTTGTGTCCTCTGTTGGCTCATGCGGAGCATGTCATTTCACAAGTATTTGTCATCATATCGCTGATTCCTGGGGATCCTTCCGGCTCTCAGTTTTTTTCCCTTGGATGCTCAGTGCTTGGAGAGCCTCTCCCCATCACACTAGAGAGAATTCAGCCTGGAAGCTGGAGCACCGGCGTGTCTTTGGCGAGCACTTGGTCAGCATGGAGATCTGGGTGCTGAAGTTGGTGCCGTTGCTGCCTAGGGAAGGGTGGTGATACTTCATGTCTGAGCCCAGGAACCGCTCCAGATGCCACCTCCGCCACTTTCGCTTGAGCTCAGCTTGGACCTAGACGGTGGAAAGACATGCAAATCAGCAGAGGGGACCATTATCTGTTCTCTGACTTGATAGTGCAAGCAGCAATGGGTGACCCACTTATCAAGAGGCAAAGAATTATTTTATAAAGGTCACTAAACCCACCCTGGTCAGGACTTTTAAACACACAGAAGAAAGGTCACACTCAGACTAGAGCAGAAATCCCTGAACTTCAGGAGAAAGGTGAGCACAGGGAATTACTTATCTGAGACAGTGAAGGTGCCAGACTACTTAACTTTGATGGCAACATATTCTACACTTTGTGAGTGTAATTGAGATTTTTTTTTCACTGCCCTGTTTTTGTCCAAACACAAATAATTTAACTATAGCTTGTTTGCATAGCTGTCAGTGCAGCTGTGCTTTTTTGATGGGAGTTACTTGTTCCTGCTTAGGGAGTTTACAGACATCATCTGGTTGACACTGTCCAGATCCAAATCCCGAACAGATCTGGCCACCGTCCCTGTCCCCTCCCGAAGCTTTCCAGGGTGAATTTTGAGCTCTGAATTAGATAAAACAGCTGTGTCTGTGGGTCTCTGGGATCAGCAAGCACAGGGACAGTACAAAACCAGGATGCAGACCCCAGGGCTGGAAACGTGGGAAAGGCAAGATCAACGCCTGCAGGGCAGAAACATGTTTACCTGGCACTGGTCTGTGCCTGACAGGTCATGTCAATGCCTGTATCAGTTTTGGATTATTAATAAATTTGTGTGGTTCTACCTTGCTCTGCACAAGCTTACTAGCAAAGGTCTCTGCTGGAGCTGGGCTATCTGCCCTGCATGCCACTGCGTGATGTACACATGGCATCAGCCTGGCTGAAAGCAGCATCAGAGCTGTAAGAGAGGAAATTTTGATTCTGGACACTCTTCCTCTCCCTAGGAAGCTGGAACACAAACCCAGATCACAGCTGCCTCTTTCTTGCCCGTGCTCAGTTTATCGAGCTGAAAGTGCTCCAGCTGACAGCAGCTCCAAGTTTTTAGCTGCTCACACCTAGTTGGTAGCCTTCGTGATACGGGTTTAATCAGTCTCTGCTGAATTTCTTGCAGGCAGATGGAGCATGGTACAAAAATATCACTGCAGTAACAAGACTCCATCTTGGCAGTGGGCCTGATTCTGTGGAGGATTCATTGAGACGCTGAGCATGAACAGGGCTTAGAAGGTGGGCTTTATCCTTCCCTGCTGAAGGTGGTCCTTTTGGATTAGGGTTTAATGCAAGGTCATACGGGAGTTGTCCCAATGCTGTCTCATGAGTAAAGGACAGACTCAGCAGCGGTAACACTACAGTGCACACAAAAGTCCTAATATGCTTATTAATTCTGCTGGAAACTGTCAGGAGTTGTTATTCTAGAGTGAGTGATTTGATTTGGAAGCCTCCCCCTAATACGGTAACATCAGGAACGGGACACTTCCCAATCCACTCCCCACAAGCATTCAATTTGCCTGCGCTCCAAACATTAACCAAACAACATTGTGGATCTTACCTCCCCATTGAGAAAGCAGTACAGAACAGCCACCACAAATCCCTAGGGAAAAGGAGAGAACAGGCTTTTAGCACCTCATAGTTGATATTCCCCTAGATCACAATCTAGGTTAACCCAGCCTTGGAGAAAGGGCGTGCTGCTGGGGGTCTTTTAGAAAAAAACTTGATTGCCTTGGGTGTGAGTTCAAAGATTGCTCCATACTGGTGTTTAAAGCCATCAGCAGTCAGCTCAACTCTAAGAGGGGCACTTGGTCATTCAAACCGGGGCTTTAGAGGTAATTGGATGGACTACTAGATCCAACTCTCCTGCTTGGTCTTGTCGGCTGAAACTGGGGAGATCTAAACGTGCTCTCTAGTACATCATCAAGGTCAGAATGATCTTAGACATGGTACATGGATAATCTATTCCTTTCTCATTTCCCCTGCAGTGAGACATCACTTTTGAGAATCTCAGCTTTCACTGAAAAAAATTAACCAAATTTATCTCTAGCCCTTATGGTGGCAAACATTAGAGACAAGGAGTGAGTTTAGATCTATTGACCTCTCAAAGGAGAGATGCCAGATGTGATGACGATGTAGACAGGGACGTTAACTCATTCACCACTGAACAAAGAATGCCCCTCACACGTCTATGGTACACAGTGACAGACAGATCCTGCTTGCAGGCTGCGAGAAGACAAAGTGGCTAGATCTGATTAATGGGTTAATGCAATGGGTTGAAATACATAAATAAGCGCTTCTTTTCATGCGACAGCAGGGCCAAGGTTAGGAGCGCAACGTGGGAATTGACTGAAGTGAAGTATGTAGGAGGGTGCAAGAAGCAAACTTCATCAGGGCTCCCTAAAGATTAATACAGAGGACAGCCCTGTTATCCATCCTTGTGGGGAATGTGCCTCCTACGCCAATGAACTGGAATCCTACTTGAGCAGGTTCTACAGGCAGAACTTGGCTTCTTAACAGAGGAGAAAGTTCATGCAAGTCAACTGGTTGAAGACAGACTACGATCCTGTTAATGGCCAGAAAGACACTCCTCTCAAAGGTGATTTATCTCATCTTACACCATGCCAATAATATCTGAAGTGAACCGAGGTGCTCATTTTTCTCCTTTAAGCACAAAAAACCTCAGGGCGAATAACTTATAGAGGCACATTGTCTTTTCAGGTGTCTAAAATGAGGAGAGGGAATCTCCTTCTGGATTTCCAGGAGGCAAAGTATAAAATTATCTTCCATCCTGGCCAAGCTGGAGTGAGTAGCTTTTTCCCCAAAGCTATAAGAGAAGTATTGGGCATATTCAGGAAAAAAACACAGCTCACATCTGCTTATTCTCTTGTCAAGCTTCTTACACTCCTCCCTGACGACAGACCTGGCGACTGACTGGTGGCCCAAAGGGTGGCTTACCTGGAACGATCCAACCACGAGCTCAAAGACCAGCTTAACTTCTGCTTTGAAATTGTCAGGGAAGAAAACAAACATGATGTAGTGAATGCCAAAGAGAGGGATCAGCAGCAAGGTGGACTTGGCCAGCCTCCTGTCGGAAAGACAAACACGAGTCAGATGGGGAGAGGGAAGAGGAGCTAAAGGGTAAGCTGATGAGAAATCCTGCAGCTGAGCCCTGTCCAACCCTGCAACTTTAATTTGCTGCAGTACATATTTGCTGATTACCTGGATCATGATGGTATAGCCTGTATCATGCATGTTAAGTGCCTTTGTTTGCCCTTAGGAGATGTGATAGGGGCCACTTACCTTGAGGTCCTGGGAACATCCAACCTTTCAACAGCAGCCTCAGGAGGCTGCCTTTGCTGAAAGGGAAGATGTGTCTGGGGTGCAGGGAAAGGGAGGGAATTAAAACATCTCCTCACAGCCTCTGCATCCCTCTGATGACCCGGGCTGGGATGTGACGACATGTGGAGCCAGACTCTCGGCTGGGCACAGTCAGGACACACTAACCACGGACCATGCTAGGAACATTTCCACAGGCTTGCTTTCCTCCTTGTTAACAGCTCTCATATAAATATATACATGCCTCCAGCTGAGGTGGAGCACTCAGGCCTAGATTATGTCTCCTTGGCCTGCAGACTGAGGATGGCTGGTGAATTCAGATGTGGTGACAACAGAAAATGTGACAACTTTATTCCCAGCAACTTCAATGGAAGTATTTCTTTCCCCCTTCTTTCTTCTTCCCCTCCCACCGGAGATCTTTTTTCATCTCTACAAGCTAAATCATCATCTAGCACTGTCTTTGTTTGCTAGGGATTTCTGAAAATTGCAGCTTCTGGGAGAGAAATAGTATGTTTAGCTCAGAATAATGACAGGCTATCGCACAATGAATGTCTCCAAAGGAGGGAGATGAACAGTATTAGTGCTTAATGGCATCAAGCTGGCTAATCAGAGGTCTAATTAAGAAAAGATGATAATTTATTAAATATAATCATTATTAAAATATAGCTGATGACAGGTATATTCCCCATGGCAGGGGGGTTGGAACTCGATCTTTGAGGTCCCTTCCAACCCTAACCAGTCTATGATTCTATGATTTTGATGGAAATAAAATGAAATCAAGGCCTTAAGGATGCTTATGAGGGTTTTGGCTCCCTTGGTCACCCACATACTCCCATGTCCCCCTCTCCCAGAGGCTTCTGGAGGAATTGAAGCTATCTCTGGGATGTTGAAAATGCTTATTCTTCCATCTGCAAACCCTTCACTTCCAAAGTCTCATCAGGTTCAATCCCATCAGGCCATCTTCATTTATTTGCCATCTGCATAAGCCCCCTGGGAAGGATGATGTGCCAGCTCTATGCAGATGATGCTGTATCTCCCAGCAGACTTTTCCAGCTTTGCCTGGGCCTGGCCCAAAGACAGCTTGACATTAAGGCTCTGATTGGCAGCTGTGGTTCCCCCAGAGACTACCTGGTGGCTGAAAAGCAGCTGACTGCAACTCATTCCAGGCAAAAAGAGTAGGAAGCCAAGGAACTTTCCAAGAATTTGCCTTTCCCATCAAATCCCTTACTAGCAGGCACATCCCTGCTCATAGTGAAGAGATCCAAAATCTGAGTCCTTTTAGATGTTTCCCTCTGCCAGAGGAGTGTCACTGTTATTGGTGACCATCAGGATACCGTGATCTTCCCTGTCAGAAGCAGCTCTGACAGGTGTGACCCACAGTGGTATGACCCAGCCCTAATTCCCCAGCTCCAGGCATATGAGGAAGCAACTCATTTTCTAAGCAGACCACAGTTCAGTGAATACCAATATTGGCTCTGCAGAGATCTCCTCTCTCCCCAGTCTTTCAGGAACAGTCAACCTAGAGGAATTTGATGATACCTTCACGTACCATACTCATAGAGACGCTGTTTGCAACCTCCAATGGATTAGGAAGTTTTATTTGATCCTTGCAGACAACATCGAGACAAACTCCCCTCAGTCATAGCTTTTTTCCCTCCTGAATGGACTGTGGCAACACACAGGGCACAAATGGCAAACCTTAGAAGCCCCCCTCCTCCAGTTTGTATAGCACTCCAAACCAGTGCTCCAAGCACTGATCTTCCCCAGAATATTGAGTGGTGTTTCAGATCTCATTTTGGCTTCAAGGCATGGTCTAGCCCTGTGATATTGAAAAGAGTTTTTTCCCATGAAAACTGCTATGAGGAAAATCGTCTTCCCCAGTCATGGTGTAATTTCTCCCAGGAGGCTTAAGCCTGGCTGTGCAGGAGGCAGAACTGTTTGGGAGATTTTCCAAAGCTGGTTAAACCTACCTGCTGAAAAGCCATGGCTTCTCAAAAAACTCATTACTTCCACTCCCAGCAAAGGGTGCACTGCTTAGAACTATCCTCTCTGACAGATATAAATGGTGACAGGTAATTTAAGGAAAACACGTCTCCACTAGCATGCACTGAACCTACTCCTCTCTTTGGGAGTGGATAAGAGTGAACCAACATTTGAGTCATTCTCCTTGAATGCATAATGGGAAAGTTACCCAGAAAACTTTGATGATAATATTGATCTATGAACATGTACAGAATAGAAAGTGATGAATTTTGCTCGAGATTTCCATTGCAGAAAACAACTTCTATTTGCCTGAAATATTGCTGTCCCATTCTTGCACACGTCTCTGTCATTTCCAGAAAACTACTTTGGGAGACTTGTTTTCACAGTTTCCAATACATTAAAGCCCAGTTCACTGTCTATAGCATTAATGAGTGAGTCACCAGCGCACCTGAACTTCCAACTGGTTGGAATTGAACAATACTGTCAACTTGTCAACATGTTATTTTATTTTTTATAAAATAAACAATATAAAATAAACAAGAGAAGGTGGGAGAAATGCAAATGAGATATCCCTGATGTTGTTAGTTCAAAACACACCTATCTCAGATTTGGCAGGAGGAACCCACACACATCATTAGCAGTTTTTTGCTAAGATCTCTTGGGTCCTGCAGGCCAAACCCCTGAAGCCAGCAACAGCATTTCAGGTAATTAGGGAATGACACGTAAAAGGATCCAGGTACCTAAAATTGCAGATCACATGCCAAATGGCTTTTATAAAAGGGTCTGGACCCCAGATGTCTCTGCAGATAGCTGTCTAAACATTAAAAACTTAGGACTACACTAAGAAATCCCCTTGGTGGGATCCAGCCTTCAAGCTGGGACATTTATATTCATTTCCATAGGAAAGTGTGGTGTCTCATGTCCCACTACAGCCAATAAAGTCAACAGAGACTTCCAGATGTCCCAGAGAATCTTGCTGGTGGCCAGCTGCTACTGTATAAGGGTACAAGTCTCCCATAGCTCTTGGGTCCTATATACCTGGTGCAGACAAGTATCTCAAACGTTCTACAACATCTTATATGGATTGGACACCTAGTGAACAATTGATTCATGCCTTAATGGAACTGAGAAAGGTGAAGAAGGAAGGTGATAAGTCTGCCATAGCTCCTGGGTCCTATATGCTAGGTCCAGGCAAGTATCTCAAATGTTCTACAACATCTCATATGGATTGGACACCTATAAGTGAGCAATTGATTCGTGCCCTAGTGGAACTGAGAAAGGTGAAGAAGGAAGGTGAGGAACTGTAGATGTGAAGATCATTTGTACTTCAGCAGCACCTCTTGTTCTGCAGGCCAGTGTGGGGAAGTCCGTGTTACTTACTGCCCTGCTGTGCTACGTTTGTTTACAAGGCAAAGAGAGTTTTCCTGGCAGCTCCCACTTCGTCGGAAAATGTGAAGTAAAAAAAGCCCTGAACCTGAAACTCAGCATGATCTCGAAGGTAATCTGGGCATAACCCTTCCGACGTGTGTTGGCAACACTTCTGCTAGGATGAATGGGAGCCAACTGCTCCAGGCTGCTGCTTAGTACTAGAACATATTTCAATATGCTGATTTAATCTAAGTACCTGGCCAAAGCTGTTGCAATCCTGGGGGTACAAAGATACAATGCCCAACTGGAAATACGTAAAGGGAGGTGGCAGAAACCACGGGGTCTGGTAATGTTGGCGTGTTAAGATGACAGAAAAAGAGGTAATTGCCTTTGACTGCTTCAGGGAGAACTTAAGGTCAAATACTGGAATTTCCTTCCATAAATTTGAGAATCTCTCAAAGCAGATGAAATGCATAATTTACAGTCATAAGAGACAAAGACTCAGTGTCATGGCTGGTCAGTATTTAAGGACCACCTTGATATTCTCTTCCATCTTGCAGAAAGATGAACTGAGCTCAGATTCTCCAAGGTACCTAAGTGCACAGTTCCCTCCAAAGACAAAAAAGATTTATGAGCAGTGACCAGGTAGACACTGAACTTTTTCCTTTCTAGTTCTTTTCTAGGAATCATTTAATAAATAGCCAGCATAGTTGTAATGCTGAGCCAGGACAGTGGCAAAATTAAAAAATAAGAGGGTTTGAACTTTTATTTTATTTGCACTGAAGCCAGAATAAATCCATGCAGATAGAGAGACAGATTTCTCTCACTCTTAAAATACTGCAATTAAGACCAGCCTTGGCCACTGAGACAGATGCTGATCTCACTTGCATGTTGTTCATTATAAAAAGCCTCATTAAGGTCTACCTTATATCCCCGGAATAAAAGCATTATGTCAAGTAAAACTTCTGAGACTTCTCAACAGTGAAGAAAAATGTGTTGAATTAATCCCATCTAGTTTTGGGGTCTGCTTTAGGATAAGAAAAATTTGCCATATATTCTACTGAATGTACTAATTTTCCAGATATCTTCTCCTTTGAACAAGGGAGCTGAGGGTAAATAGCTCAGAAAAAACAGCCCAAATACTGTGGACAACTGCTCTTTGTTCTCCATCAGGGCCCTTCTGCCTTCAGAATCCAATAAATGTTGAATATACAGAGGAAAAGCCCATTTTGTTTCATGATCATTTCTGTTGCTCTCACTTCATTGTTAATCCCAAGGAAAATCTTCCTGCTTGTCTGTCCAAACTGACATACAATATGATCAGGGCCCTTCTGCCTTCAGAATCCAATAAATGTTGAATATACAGAGGAAAAGCCCATTTTGTTTCATGATCATTTCTGTTGCTCTCACTTCATTGTTAATCCCAAGGAAAATCTTCCTGCTTGTCTGTCCAAACTGACATACAATATGCCCAGCAATTTTAGCAAATGCCTCATTTCCTGATCAGCTTTAATCAATTAACAAATCCTTGATTCTGATCAGTGCTGACAGATGCAATACCGAGCTGCCAGCCAAACAGGTTTCCCAAAACCCACACAATACAGATGAAAAAGTCGGGGACTTACGAATAGTGGCTGGTTTCATTGTGTCCAACATCTGGAGAATGCAACTTCTGCACTAAGATACGGATGATGCAAATGAAGAGAATGAAGTTCACCTGTCGGGAGCGGGAGAAAGGAAACAGAAAGAGAAATAAAAAATTAGTATTTTTGTCCAGTTAAAAGAGCCAATCACTAGAGGGCAATTCCTTTCACTGCAATTTTTTTTTTTTTTTTTTTGGCCATGGAGCAAGCTGTTGTTAACAAGCCATGAGCAGAGAACCCCACTCTGGGAGCACATAGTAAACCGACACAGGATGGCAGCCATCTTGGGCCTGACATCAGCCTGCTTGGGACTTTGTGTCATACATCCCAAGTATGATGATGTCAAACCCATAGAGCACAGCTATGCACGACGTCCTGCTGCGCGGGGGAGCGCCGACGACAGGGTGGGAAAAGAGCCTTGGGAGTTAGCGGAGCGATGGACGTCAAAGCCCTCAGGAGACGGTGACATGGGACCGGCTGCTGAGCATGTCAAAGACTGAGGTGGTGAGCCAAGGAAACCAAACCAAAACACAAAGCAGTATCCACTTCAGCAGGGCCTCTACTTAGTGCTATGGGGCATGTCTTCTCTGGAGAGAAGCTGGAGACTTTGTATAGCAAGAGATAGACCTCACTGACATGGTGGAAAACATTCTCTCCTACGAGGTTAGACCAGAGAACTCTAGCTAATACCGAGATTTTAGATGGTGCTTTTTACTCAGAAAATATCAAAGCTCTCCACCAACATACTCAAGCAATGTTAACCTTATTTAATAGCAAAGGTGTAGGGCTAGGAATGGCAGTCTCCTAGCAACACGTAGTTAGATGGAATGAACTGAATGCAAATCTACTTGCTGTTAAGGTCCTGTCCATTGAACCACACTGTTATTCATTCAACATATACAATAGAAAGGCGATGACAGATTTCAGTGGACCAAGTTTAGTTTTAATTTGGCACACAATCTCTTTCTTTATCCTCTCGTGGTCAAAGAATGCACAAATGATTCTGATTTTTAGAGGCTTAGAGACTGGAAGGGATTGTGTTAACCAGTTGATCTGATTTCCTGCAAAAACAGATTGTAAAATTTCCTCCAGCAATTCTTGCATTTATCTCAATGACAGGTGAATAAAGTAGACTGAAGCACATCTCTCATTTAGACGCTCACTCTTTTTTCAAAGGCTATGAGTGATTGGAAATTAATTGTATTTCTTGGTTATGATGCATCGCTTAATCACTTTTTATCTATCCCATGCCATTTATCATCGTTTCTGTTCATATTTATTTGCTTATAAATATGGGTTTTGTCTGACTTGGTGGCAAGTAAAATTTATCAGTTCAAACCAGTATTATCTAGCTCAATTACTCTAATGAGCATTGATAGCACACAAGCTACAGCACTGAAGGTAGGATTGAGGCAGTTTAATACTGACTGTGTTGGCTCGTGGTGGTCAAAAGCAACCAGAGACACGGGGCAGTGGGGAGACAGGTGGAGTGTGACTTACAGGCTTAGTAGAGCCTTAGCATTGCATGGTAGAAGATAAAGATATTGGGAGCAACCGGGGAAGTTGTTCAGTTTATTTTCCAACCTAGAGTATAATCAAAGCCATTTGATCTGTTCCCAGTGTTTAATAACTTATGTATCTTATACATCTTCTATATAAGATAAACGTATTTCTTCCTTCCATTGAGATCTGTGATTTATTCTTGTGGATATGGAGATAATGTTGCATTCCTCCCTGAAGAAACCTGCTGTTCTACAGGGAGTGGTTATCACGCCCTTCCTTTGTGACAGATTTTTGTGATATCTGCAGAAGGAAAATCAGAAATTGCTGGGTAAATTTCTGTTGGCAATGAGGAAATGATTTATGTGCCAAAAGAAAATACAGACTCATTAATCTACTGAGAATAGGATGCATCTCTTGACCAAAAGGTTATCTCGGGAAAGGGAAAATACTATCTATAGCGTTCTTCGATGATATAAATATTGTGAGATGTGCCGTCTAAGTATTGTATTTCTTTTCAGTGAAGTGAACAGAGTAAGATGTAAATAGCCCGACTCTTTCAGTTTGGAATCCCTGTATGACAAATACTACAGAAAAGAAGTCTTCTTGTAAAGGTCATAATATAAGTGGAATAAGAAGAATGTATGTCTAAGAAAAGATTTCTGTTTAAAAGAGATATATTTGGTTTGATTTCTTTTGCATTCTTTTTCTTCCTCTCCCACATACTTGCCTTCATTTAAGAAAACTCAAATCTAAGTTTAACTCAAGTTCATTTGATTTTAAGTTCTGTCTTGATACGTGACAGAAGAAACATGTAATATTCAACAAGGATGGAAGTACTCAGAGTTCCTCAGAAGTGTCATGGTTTCTGTGGTCAGAATGGATCATATCCAGAGATATGAAGTCAAGCACTTCTGTTGATTTATCTGAAAATTAGCCAAACTTCTCAAGAACTTACTTAAAAAACACATAGCTGGACTCCAACTTTGTACTGGATGACATAAGAAGAGGCAAATATCTGGGGGAATTAATCTAACATCTTTTTATGTAGGTAGAAATTTACAGTAGGACTCATCGTATTTTACTTTATAGTGTTGGCATCTGCAACTGACAAGTCACCCTGGGCTCTGCATATGGTCAGATCAGAGAAACAAAACCATTCATGACACAATTCATCCAATTTAATTTAGACACCCGCTGATTCATTAGACAAGATGAGCCTTTCCTGTATTTCTGACCATGGTCCTCAACCTCCTCAACCATGACTACTGCACTGGAGTGCCCAGGGTGCCTAGCAGAGATGGACGTGGCCAAAGTTAAATCAAATGAGCTCCACCTTGGTTGCCTAGTCACTCAAACTCTTCCCATGGTCAATGTTTAAACATTTATGCTAAATGCTTCTCTGGAGGGTCAACTTCCTTATCCTAAGACAGACATTCAATATACAGTGAGATTTTCTCTGTCAATGCATTTTTCCATGGACATTTACAGAACAGTTCTCAAAACCCCTTCGTCCCCCCCACTTAGTATCAAAGATGGCTTTGCAGCCAGCAGAATGTGCTGATACTTTACCAAAATAGACACCAAAATAGGAGTTTTAATGATCCACCAGAATGGGGATTCCACTACTTCCTCCCAGCACCTAAAAAGAAACAAAACCAGATTTAAAACATCAAGCAAAGCAAGCAAGCACTTGTATAACCTTCTGAGGTACTTGAGGCAAATGTTAGAGACAGCTATGCTAGGTTATATGAAGAGGACTAAACCTGGTGTGCATGAACTGGGGAGGGCTAAAGACTTGCTTTACAGTGACTTTAAGCACTGGGAGGTACAGGTTACCCCAAATATGTAAAAAAGGTTTTAGGGAGGTGTAGGTCGGTCTCTTCTCCCAAGTTACAGGTGATAGGACAAGAGGAAAAGGCCTCAAGTTGCACCAGGGGAGGTTTAGGTTGGATATTAGGAAAAATTTTTACACTGAAAGGGTTGTTAGGCATTGAAACAGGCTGCCCAGGAAAGTGGTGGAGTCACCATCCCTGGGAATATTTAAAAGCTGGGCAGACATGGTGATGAGGGAAATTCTGTGATTCTGTGATGGTTTAGTGGTGGTTTTGGCAGTGTTAGGTTAATGGTTGGACTCAATGGTGTGAAAGGTCCCTTCCAACCTAGAGATTCTATGATTCTATATAATGCTGTGAGGTCTTTTCCCATTGGTTATGGAATGGGCTGGAGGGTGTTATGTCAGGGTGAATGTGGGGAAGGATGGCGATTTGCTTAATTTCTCCTACACTGAGGTCTGCTACAAGGAACTGCTATCAAAATCATGAATCCGTGAGATCTCCAATGCTATCCACCATCATGGATGGGGGTTTTGCTAATGGACCAATTGGCACCTTCAGAAAAAAAGTACACATTCCCTTCTGAGGGACAGCCTATGGTGGGATTACTCCAACCAAATCTAGCTAGCTGCATCTGATCTATAGATTTAGTGAGACAAGTCCATAGGGTCCAGGGTGTGATTTATGTCATTCTGAAGTCAGAACTGTCTGCAAACCACATCACTCACTGCAATCATAACAAAATGACAGAATAAGAATGACATGGAAAAGCCTAAATATTGCTGGGGACACATTTATCTGCCGAACCTCACAACACTCACATGATCGAAGGTGCATTTTTAGGAGAACGTTAATGTAAATTGGTCCACATTCATGTTTGGAATAGATTAGCAGAAGCCATCATAGACAATTTCACCCAGATACAGCTCATCTAATCCAAAATGTTGACAGCGCAAGTAATGGTAGCTGAAGAGAGGCACTTTTAAGGTGCAGTTCCTGAGACTTATTTTAGGCATCGACTTTAGGATCAAAAGAATTGTACTCCATGAGCTACACTGACTAAACCTCCACTAGCTATAAAAGGAGACTAGAGTGAATTGCTCAGATAGAGATGCTTATACTCAGTCAGGTGCACGCTGCCCTTTCAGTTAGAATTAAAGTGGCCCTAATTATGTCTAGTGCACTTCATTTTTAAAATAAATTCAGGCAGTCTGAATGAAGGTCACTTTAATTTGGAGTTAGAATGTTTAAATAGCGGCTTAATGTTGTTTAACTAATCTTACATAATTAGGTTTTGTTTAATCTGGATTAATTTCCTGTAATTTTTCTCTGTAGGTAATTTTAGTATGCAAAAAAAAAAATCTGTTAGGTATTACATATCTTTTAAATTCACACTCTGTTTTACTTGGCACAAAATTGTAGAGCTTTAAAGCCTCCAGAAAATGCAAAGAACTCTGTATTTTTATTAAGAATTGCTGGAGCTGTGTGGGAATATATAGTAAGAAGAATTGGTATCCAGCCTGGTTAAATCCTTTGGTCTCTATCTCATTGTAAATGCTATTTATTAACAGAGTAAATAAGATCAGTTTTATGCAGATAGAGTAAAACCATAAAACAAGTCAGTAGCCCTCCGGAAATGTGTTAGCATGGCTATAAATCAAAAACACTATGAGAAATCTGAGCCGCTTCTTTTACTGAAATAAGGACAAACCAGGACACATTTGGAAAGAGAGAAAGCACAGGAGAAAAAGGAGTTAACCATATGCTGTAAATGCAAGAAGCGAGGGCGCACACAGTGAGTACATAATCAGCACCTGATTCTGTAAGTCTCTGGAGTGTTTTCTCATAAAAGTTTTTTCCAATTACTATAGTTTGGCTGCTTGAATAAAAGCATGAAGGAGCATTGCGGGATCGGATCCTATTTACTCGCATATATATCCTTGGATAGCTCTAGTATCTGCCTCATTTATTTGCTGCTTATGTCAAGTATCAAAGGCAGCTGTTAGGTTAAAGAGGATGAAAAACAGATCCTGAAGTCAGATCCTAAAAAAAGAGTTTTTAGAGTTTTCCTGTGGGAAGGCTAATGGCTATGTTTATTAAGTATCTGTTGCACCAGCATATTTAGGGTCAATTCTGCAGGATGCAAAGCTCTGCTCTGAGCATAGGATCCTGAGCTGCTCTGCTGGTGTCTTTGTTACACACAGGATCACAGGGCCAAACTGCATCAGGGTCTGTTCACAAATTCCCTGCAAATATCCAGACCAAGGCATTGGGAAACAAAGAGGGTGAGTGACTGGCCTAAGCTGATGTGACCTGTGTGTCTTCAGGGAGACCTCGGAGCGTTTCCTGGTCCATGGTGGAAGGGAAAAACCTCTGCTCTTCTCTGACTGCCTTTGGGGTTAGGGCAGAATGGCTGGGTTACTAAAACTGCTTTCCTTGCCCTTCCTTGGAGATAAAGGAAGGAAGAATTAGAAAGGAAAGAGAATTGAGTCCATAGGCTTACCCAACATCGAAAAAGTAAATCCTGACAATCGTCCAAGCAGTGATGAACAAGGAGGGGGCACCTGACAAGAGAAGAGATGGTGTTACCTTCAGAAATCATTGTCAATGCTTTCAGGGCTGTTCCCCTCCCTCCTCTCCATCCCTCCCAAGTGACCAAGGTGGTGCCTTCCCTCAAGAGTGGGCAAATGATTCATGTTTTCAATGCTCGCATGTCAAACAAGCAACATGTTGCCTTTCTCTCCCACTGGCCTTGTAAGATGAGTTTCCTGTAACTGCTCCCTGGCAGATTTATCCTCCTGTTGCAGTGCCCTCAGAAAAACTTCTGATGGTGAAATGCAAGGAATTGGAAACACGTTAAACATCTGCAGTGTGGACACACATATCTAAGCCAATCATTACACTCTTTAGCATCAATGGGTAGAAATGTGTACTTCTAACAGAAAGTTCATCTGAGTTATGTTAGATGTTTGCTTTAGGACAAGAAATATGCCCTTGGACTACCTTGACTTTATTGCCTGGATCTCCACTGACTATAAAGGGAGCCTGGAGTGACAAGCTCCCATGTAGATGTCTTTTGCTGACCAGATGAACCTGCCTCTGCTCCTCATTCCATGATCTTCTGCCTGACTCGGGTGGTCTTGTTCCAGCCTTGTGGTGCCTCTTCTCTCTGTCTCATGCCTTTGATTAGATTTAGATTGGAAATACTCCAGGAAGGACATGTCACTTTGTTTGGGATTAGTCACAGGATTGCGTATTGTTTATTACCAGTGATTTCTGAGTGCAATGGTAATACAAACTGTCAGAACTGCAATAAGTATGTCCAAATTATTAATTCCTGCATGATCCATTTCACATCCATCACTGATGATCTTGCAAATGACGGATGACTGAAAGGCCAAAAGATCCTTCAAGCACCTGTCATTTTCTTGAATTGCCCTTCCTCACCCAAAACCTGTGAAATATGTTGCCAGTGCAAAGGATTTCCTTTGATTTAAAATCATTAGATTCATACATTTTTCTTTAAAATCTGCCAGCTGAAGGAAAGGGTATCTCTGCACAAGGACAGGTTTAAAGAGGGTCTGACCTGATTAACTGCATCTGAAACAAGGCCTGTAAACATCATTTCTTCTTGTGCTTATAGCACAGAGAATCATGTCTCTTCTGCAATGTGAGCCCAAGCGTAACTCCTGTCCCTTTCCTGGATGGAAGTTACTCTATAGCTAACTGGTCAAATCCTCAGCCTGGGCATACCCCTCTACATGACCCTATTTTATTTTTTCTTTTCAAGATTTTTCCCTGCTCTAATTAGTTCTCAGTTTCAGCTATGGGGAGCATGTATAATAAGCCATTTTGCTTACTAATATGTAGATTTTTCAGCTAAATGGCTTAAATGAGAAAAGACATCTCTGTTCCCTCTTTGGAGAAAGAAGAGAAATTGATCTGGTAGGATTAATTTGCATAAGTTAGCAATTCAGCTCTGAGTTACTTTGTTAAGAGTTTCATTCTGTCTTCCTTGACATTTTCTTATTTTCTTATTTTATTTTATTTTAGTGTTTGAGACTAGACTCATATTAAAGCTGGAGAAATCACAAACGCAGGAAGCAGAAGGTTATCAGCATTAGCACACAGGCAATGGAATCTTAGGACAGTTAGCTGGCCTGAATTCAGCAAGAAAAAGAGAGAGTGATGGATTGCAGTGGCTCGTTCAGTCCAGGAATCCTGCTTTGCTGGGATCCATCCTTACAATTTAAGGTCAATGCATCATGTCAACTTTAGGATCCCAATCAGGATCAAAGGACTAAATGACTACAAAGGTGATGAGGAGTTTCAGGCCCATAGTCCTTAAAGACACTGAGGTGCTCAACTATCAATGAACCCAGCACAAGCTAAATTCTTAAATACCTTTGGGGATTTAGGCTAATGCTGTTAAACTCCTCTGGCCATCACTTGATCTTGCTCCTGGTTGCACAATTCGTGGCAGCAAGGTAACACAGATACTACATCTCTGTCCTGTCTGAGCCCCCTGGTTTGTGGATTAAATTGCTGTTTAAAATGCCTGCCAGTATCACATCTCGGGATTCAGTTTTGAGAAGATGCGTACCCCAGCCAATCAAGATGTACCACCAGAAGTACTTCCTCTCTGAAAAGAAAGAGATGACCAACAGAGTGTGAAGGTACAACCCTTCCACCAGGAGCCAGAAGAAGTTGGCCATGACGCAGTACTGGAAGAAAACCATCATGGCTTTGCAGCCTACCTGGAAGAGAAGAAGCGAACAATGGTGAAGTGCAGCATGCTCCAATAGTAAACACACTGAATTACCAGTCAGCCTTGTTCTGCGTGTAGCTTGGGGATTTTTTTTTGAAGCACCTGAAGCCCTTATGGAATGAATTCCACGGTAAAAAGCTGAAAGCCCTACCAAACTTGCTCTGGGTAGACACTCTTGGCATGTGTTAACCGCTGCATGGTGCTGCTCTCTGTGGGTTTTGGACGTATACCTGTAGGAGGTTGGCTTAAAGGTAGAGAGGATGCTAAAAAAAAATTTAAAAAAAAAAAAAGTCTGTGTGAATTAACCCTTGAAGGCCAAGTCCAGTTGTAATCACTCCATGGCCTGGCAGATATTGCAAAAACTAAAAGGGTTTGAGACAGAGGTTTGAAGAAATCAAAGTCTGCAACTAATTATAAATACCCAGTTAAGAAAAGAAGGACTGAGTTTCATATTTTTAAAATAAAGAAAAGGGTAAGGAGGATAAGCAGGGTAAACATTAATGAGCATGGACAGATTTGATTGCATTGGAAGAGGAGACATTTGAAAAGGGAAGGAGGATTGTTTTTCTTCAGGAAATGAATAATTAAACACTGCAACTTGCTGTGTGAAGATTTGACTGCAGCACAGTTGACTGGGAACAGTGAACTTACAAAAGGAAAAAAAAAAAGGGAAATTTATCTCTGAGACTCTGGGGCCAAGCCCACTGCAAACCACCTGAAGGTAGACATCAGCTGCCCAGAGAAGTACGTCAGCCCTGGCCATTGCCCCAGCAGGGGATGTAACAGATCCAGCTGAAGCTTTACAGGAGGTCATTGGTGGCATCATTACACACAGCCACACTCTCTAAGCATCCTTGAGATGCTGGCTCAGCAACAGCCTCCTTGCTTTCAGCGAGTCTGCTTGGATAGTACCCCACACTTATTGGGGCAAGGGCACGAGAATCTGACTTCTGGCATGCTTTGGTTAGTTGCCCCAGTGCTCTGCATGTGCAATATGTTGAATTCAGAGCAATAATTGATTTGCACCAGTGTCAAGCTCACGCTTCCCCCTTGCTCCCCTCTCCTGCTGAAAACAGTTGCTATGAAACACACCGGTTAAAAAGGCAAGTGTGGAAAGTGTTTTCTCGATGCCACATGTTTTGGAGAGGGACTTGTCCCCACCGATCGCTCAAAATTAATTCAACCCTCCCCTAGCACCCGCCAGGATGTCACACTGGGGACCCTCATGGGCTCCTGCTGATCGATTTATACGCACACCAGCTGCCCCCTGTGAGGCAGATGGCGTAAGTGGAGACTTGCCGCAGGGTGGTGATGGGGGAAGGAGGAGGCAGAGCAGGCAATTAACTCCCAGGGAGGGAAGGTGACACAGAGCTGAGCTGACAAGGGCTGGGGATACGGCAGCATCCTCCCTATGGCATCTCTATGCTCTTTGTTTCTCCCTGCTGTTGTGTGCATATGGCTGTGTGACATCGACACACACCTCATTTCTGTTGCCCAAAGCCTGAGGGCTTGCTCGATGCATCTGCAGCCTGTGGGGATTCGCTGGTGTGAGAGTTCTCAGCCCTCTTGGGGCTACCGAATTCTTTTATGGTTTCACTATATCAGCATTTGGCCCTAATTCTGCAGCTCACAAGTGAGACACAAGGTTTAAGGAAGCAATTTTGATGCACCTCAACCACATGGATTTGCTTTGGGGACTACACGTTACGGAACCGTTTCTGGATGGTTGCATTGAAGCTACGGCAGAGGCATGAGGCTGGAGCACGTCACAAGGAACTGCAATACTTCACAGGATCAGGAAAGGCTGCTCACAAAAACTGAGTGTGATTTCTGCCCAACGGAGCATCTCAGGCAGGAATCCCCAGCTTAAGTTTGCAGAGTTACTGCTGCTACAGAGAGAAAGCTATGCTGAGCTAAGGCTGTGGCAACAGGAGCACCAGGTTTGGGTCCATCATCTTTTCTCCCAGTAGTAGCAACTTTTGTGGTAGTTTCTGGCCCTACCTCTTTCCTTAACATGGTGGTGGCTTTTTACAGGTGGATCAAGCATATGGGCAGCAGCTGGGTTTTTGCAACTTCTTCTCTAAGGAACCTGTAGCAGATCAATTCTTTGGTCCATGCTGAGGGACATTTGGCTATTTGAGCAACTGCTACTACCCCAGGCATTTTTTGTTTTACCTGGAGTAAAGGATTTTTACAGATCATTTTGAGCATAAGGCAATAACGTGTTGCAGCCAGGAATCTCCTATGACACAAGGATGTCCTGCGCTGGAGCAGATTTGCATGATCTGTCCTGACTTACAAATTAAATCATGGTATTTTCTTGTTGCCTGGACTTCTTGCTACTGTTGCCTGAGGTGGGCAAGTTTAAACCGGATCAGATATTTCTAAGAGAGCTACAGTTTCGCTGTTGACTGCAGTGTCGTTCTTCCATTGAATTCTCTTTGATGGCCAACTCAGTGACACATTTGGAAAACAACCCTTCCTGGCTTTTGAGAAGCAGCTTTTATTAATGCAGCACTTGGTAATGGGTCTCTACCTTCCTGATCGATCGGCTTCAGCGTCAGAATGGCTGTTATAACGCCAGGAAACAAAATCCACATTTATATAAGTTGCTTTACCCTTTAGATGACAGACACTAGGCAGAGATGAGCTATTACATCTCACAGAAGACTTTTTTTCATAAAGAGCAGACCTCATGATGCGTCAATGTTGAAAGACTAATACAGGCTATGTTTAGAAAAGACATTTTCAGCAGGAAAAAGGACGTTACAGCACAGCATTTTCCACTCTCTCCCTTTCCACTATCTCATTTACAACAGCCTGTTTCCCTGTCTTTCTTCAGGGAAATTGGCCTGCTCATGCTTGCACAAGGTGTTGCAGTGCAATGATCTTCCTTGGCTTTGTGGATGCCATATCTACCCAAGTGGCTCCTCTCTGCTTCCCCTCTTTGGGACTGTATTAAACATTGGCCATTTGCTTTTCCCATCGAACTCCCCTCCCTTTTCACATGCACTGCCAGTGACTAATCACTGAGATGGATTCTGCCTCTAGCCAATGAGGGATGGAAATCTCTTTGACCCAAAGAAGCACCCTTTTGCTTCTCTTTAAATTTCTCATAGTCAATAAGAAAATAAAATCTTCATTATTGTAGAAGTTTACTTGTGGATGAGATGACACATGTACATTATACATGTACATGCCCTACTGTATGGGCCAACCCTCCTTTGCCTCCTTTACTTGTGGATGAGATGACGCAAGAGCATACCTACTGTATGGGCCAACCCTCCTTTGCCTCAGTGTGCCCACCATCTATGCTATAAGCATCTACATTTAGGACTGTTTAATCTCAAAAGAAGACACTACACAAGATTCTGCTGCTCAAAATTAGACTGATAGTGTCATTTTAGTCACTGTCAGGGATTGTCTGAGCTTCCACCCATTGCTCCTGAAGGATGGAGGTCTCCTGTGCACACCTTTGGGATATTCAAAGGCATTTTAACGGGTATGAGATGCCCATGGTTAGATGGCAGAAGTCTGCCCTTTATGAAGAATCCTTGCTGAGCTAGCAAGACAAGGGAAAAAATGGACATATTTGCACTTTACTACTGTCCTGACAGGCTGTTTTCCTCAAGTGTAGACAAATCTTTGAAATAATTTCTATTATTTTGTACTTTAGATGGATATTCACACCTGTATGAAGTAGATGCAAAATACTATCTTGCTATATTGTATTGAGTCAAGTTCAGAGCTTTGTGGAATGGTGGGAAAAACAACAGAGCTACTCACAGCACAGGCACACATGCTGCTGTGAAAAACACAGACCATTTTGTCAGATCATAGGAAGAATGCACTCAGTATGCAGCCAGGCTTTCTGAGAAGCAAAAAGAAGGAATATAAGGGTGGGAAAAACAAGACTGAGCAGTGACCCTACCAGGCTTCTGCTCTGTGCCTTGTATCACTTTATACGTTCAAATAACACTATTCCTGAGAAAAAAACATCTTTCTTGTAAAACTGATGTAGTGATCAGCTGACCCATATAGAAAAATGCAGTTCAGATGCTGGAGGCAGTAATTAACTCAGAGCCGAATCTGTCATTGCATTAAATACACATATGTCATACTCCTCAGTGATAATAACTCTGCTCGAGGTATCCCTGCTAATTAATAATTGCTAAGGATTGTCAGTCTTGACCAGCTGCTGAATTTCTCTGGCTCAATATAGGCACCTTAGTTTGACAGGAGTTGGTCTGAAGTTTTGAGGGGGAGGTACACACACACAACCAACACATGTGCATGCATCAAAAGTCTACAAAAAAAGGTCAATCAGCTCCACAGAAATGGTGCGGTGCATCACAGAGTATCACTGCACCACCACAAGTCTCCCTTGTCTCCTTTCCTGGGGAAATGGTGTGTTACAGCTTTAGGACTTGGGTCAAAGAAAGATTTTAGATCAAAGAAATATGAAGGGGCACTTGAGTCATTGATCATACTCCCACTAGACCCACCATAGCTGGCCTCAGAATACATCACGATGCAAATGGTCTGCTTGAGTCTCATCACCCCAATCGTGGGGATCCCCATCAGGACACCTGACCTGTGTCTCTCTCTCCTGTACCTCGATGAGGCCCCTGTACATCCACCATGTTCCCCTCTCGTACCCTTAAATTCTGTGGCTTCCTGCAGGAGACCTAATCTGTGCCTCTCTCTCCTGTATGTCAATGTGGCCCCTGTACATCCACCGTGTTCCCCCCTCGTACCCTTAAATTCTGTGGCTTCCTGCAACATGGAAGGTTTGTGGCAGGACACCAAGACATATTTAAGTAATTTAAAAGATATATTTAAGATATTCATATGTAATCTTGGGCAACGCTGCAGCTCCTGGCATTATTTATGAAATTGGAACAGTGCCTTCAGTTCAGTCTCCAGTGCCTTAGGCAAACTGGTGGGCTGAGATTCACCCCAATCAATCACAAAACCTGTAAGCCTCAAAATCCCCCTCAAGGTACTTAGGTCCTTTTACCTGGGCTACCCACTACTGATGCAGGAGGAAATGATTTACAGAGAGATTTCTGCAGGTCTCTTCATCAGAAGACAGATGAAAACTCATTTTCTCAGTGACAGATTTATCCAGCACTTTTCTTTTATGTTGCCCTTAAGACATGACCTATCTGAAGGGCTAGTTGCTGAGTGACTCATGCTGAATTTGCCCAAAGCAACAGCTGCTCTTCTCCCCAGTCTGGTCAAGTAGGCTTCCTCGATCTTATTTAAAAGCTTTTTATAAAACCCACTCATGATCCTGTACCTGGAAGACAGTGGAGCAAGTACCACCTGCTTTGGAAATGCTGAAATTTGGGTCTTCAGGACAGGCCTAACCCTACATCTCCATAACTATAGTGACAATTTAGACCCTGATCTCATAATCATAACTAAATTCAGGAGTGCCAGTCTTGAGCTGATTCCCACTCCACACATCTAAATCGGGTTGAATCCCATCCCAGCTCTTTCCTGTTGAGATGTCCACCTCAGCCAAGGTATGATGTAATCTGTAATGAGGATGCAATAACCAAATAATTGCTCTGCTTTTCAGATCAGATGAATAATCCCCCATCTCACTATGCTGGCACTAGAATTCATACAACTGACAAATTCCCAATCATTTTATAATCTAAATATTGTACAGCACCATCCATAGCTCTGCATTGTCCATTAATTTCTGTTCATGTTGCATAGAGACCTGGTCTGCTGGGAGGTGTCCCTGCCCCTGGCACGGGGGTTGGAACTAGATGATGTTTAAGGTCCCTTCCCATCTAAACTACTCTATGATTCTATGTCAGGGTAGACTTAGTTTCCTAATACATTTTTGTTTTTCATGAGGTACTTCTCTCTGCTTTTAGCTTCACTTTTATAAGATCGGTTACTTCCTGAAAAAAAAAAAATAAATATGTGAGGAGTGGATACACTATACTGGCCTAGATATTTCTGCCTCTGTTAAGAAAGGAAGAGTGAATTTTGCTTAGGATGATGCTGCCCAAGCCAGTATTGTTTACTGAAAACAAAAAGAAAACTTCGCTTGCCCACTTAAACGGGTATTTTTCTTGCCCGTGGAGTGTAGAGCAACCTTCTTTTACAAATCACCTTCCCAGAGACATGAGAGGTGTTTTTTCAGTAGTGACTGGTGATCCTGGCTTAGACCTTTCCTGAGGAGGTGGCTAAGATACAATATTGTATCTTAGCTCCAGGCTATTTCATTCCCATGCTCAAGGCTGTTGACTTTTACATATTATCTTTTCTCTACTTAGTTGGCTTTGACAGGAGAGTGGAAAAGAATGCCACGCTCCTGCAAGAGAAACTGTAGTAGAGAAGACATACCCAGAAGTGGACTTGGCAAACTGAAAATGTGAATATCAATTTTTTGTCTCAACTTTCTGCTACTGTACCTAGTCTTCTGCAGAGACAATCTGGCTACACAGGGTAATGGTTTGACCCTACAGAAGCCAACAGCAAAGCCCCTGATGACTTCAACAGGGCTTCGTGCTGGAGGCCTAATTTGCAGAAATTCAGCATGATGTCAATGGAAATTGTTGACAGAAATAAAACAGCTTCTTACTGGGTTATTCTGTTCCTCCAAAAAAATGAGCCCTTAGGTCAAACCAATTTGCTGAGACTAAAAAAAAAAAAAAAAGGAAAAGAAAATAGAAAAAGTGTTAACTTACCCTTGGCACACTCAACCTTTTGTGTAACAACAGAGAAAACAAATTAAAAACAAACAAACAAACAAGACTGCCTGGCAAAAAGCCATCACTTTTATTTCTTCCCTCATTTTAATTGCAGTTGTAGACTAGATTCAAACAGGTTAGCAAGAAAAAAGACCCACAAGGTTTATGTTCTACCATGAAAAGGAATCAAAGTCTGTTCAAACAAGAAATCACCTCCTAAATCAATTGGGTGTCTTTGACTCCTTCCCTCTTTCCCTCTCTATCACGGAATCTGGCAAGCAAGTAATTTTAAATGATAAATTGCTACACTGGTGCTGAGCTCTTCTATAATTCTTCAATTTTTCCTGGGAGATGCACGGAAATTTTGGGTGAGGTTTTAACACTATCTATGCATAAAGAAATTTGACTAAAGAAATCCTTAAAATGCCATCTTGATAGAAACAAAGTGGCTTCTGATTGACGTAACCTTCAGTTTGTGAGGGCCTAAGTTCTCAAGTTCAAAGCCTCGGTTAAAGCAATTTCTCACCTATAGGAATTATAAGAAAGAAAAAAAAAAAGTCTTTAAAGACCTTCATGGGAATAATAATCTTATGTCTTGGATGGACTCTTTAGCTCCCACTGCCCTTAGTGGCCTAAGTCAGTGCTGGCAGATGGATCAACGTAACTGAATTCACGGTCACCATCTATCTCAGGCAGAGAGATAAAAGACCTCAAACACACATTTTCCCTGTTAACATGCTGCTCTGCATCAATGGTGCCCCAGAAACATTATGCAAGAGTGCTCTTAAGCCTTGGCAATAGCAAATTAATTCAATTTATCTTAACCCGCTTTCCTCTAGGTCACAATGCATTACATTTTCACGCGCCCATCATTGCCTAAGAGCACACACTGGAATACTTACTCCATGTCAGCTGTCACTGGGCAATTTATTAAGCCATTATAACCTGGATTTGTGTCTGAGCTTGTTGATTTGTTACCGCTTTCATAAAGCAGAAATGCTATTTCTGGCCTGATGAGCTGTGCTGTACAGCCATACATACATGCGCACACACACTACTTCAGCAAGCTAAGTCTGGCCTGCTTCCATCAAGACTGTGGAAGGATGGAGATATCAGGAAGAAGCCATTGGGCTCAATCTCCATGTCTTTTTCCTGTGCCACCACTTCCATTTACACCAAGGTTGGGCCACTACCAAACCTAGATAAAATCATGGAATTGTTCTAAGTTGGAAGAGACCTTTAAGATCATCAAGTCCGACCATCAACCTAGCACTAAGTTACCGCTAAACTATGTCCCTCACCACCACATCTACACGTCTTTTAAATGACTCCACCACTTCCCTGGGCAGCCTGTTCCAATCTTTGACAACCCCTTTGGTGAAGAAATTTTCCCTAATAATCCTATCTAAACCTCCCCTGGCACAA
Source organism: Calidris pugnax (assembly GCF_001431845.1). NCBI lineage: Eukaryota > Metazoa > Chordata > Aves > Charadriiformes > Scolopacidae > Calidris > Calidris pugnax. Next base: position 2,391,721 of record NW_015090864.1, read on the forward strand.
CTTGAAGGCATTTCCTCTTGTCCTATCATTTGTTACTTGGCAAAAGCGACTGACCCCCCCCTCTCTACACCCTCTTTCAGGTAGTTGTAGAGAACAATAAGATCTCCCCTCAGCCTCCTTTTCTTGGATAGAGAAAAGAATATTAATAAGAATAATTAAGAGTATTGATAATAGAGTATTATTTCTCTCATTAGAGTATAATTTCTCTAGCAATAGCTCAACCCATATAGACTCAAAAACCCCATGAGATAACCTTGGCCTTTCTTTGTGCTTTCACCTCTTTAATTCCAGCTCAAAGCCAGTTGAAAATGGCAAGGCATTTAAAAGTTTCTCTCTGCTAATACGGAAGTTACATAAGGCAACCTCTGGTTTATGTGCCTGCAACACAGCAAAGCATGGCAGGGTCAGATCCTGCAGCTGCAGAAACCTTGCAAACTCTAGTAAAATAAACAGAGCTGTACCAGTTTACATCAACAAAAAATGCAGTCCACATGACTGCACTTCATGCCTTGTCCACTTCCCACGCAGGCTTCCTCAAATACAACACTGTTGAGTTCAGTCGGAAGCTCTAATGTCTGCTTTTCCTCACATAAGAAGCAAGTTTAAGCCCCGTGACTGTGATCCTCAAGGCGATTTAAGCATTTCTCTTCCGCTGATTTTAACAGGGGTTATGTAACTGTCAGTCTTTGAGGGACTTGGCCGTTCTATTTTGTCTCCTCGGAATTCTCATTTGATTTTTGGGGGCAGTCTTGTGAGCATTTCTAAGACGGTGATTAGCTCTAGCTGGTCTAGCCTCTGCGTCGGATGACTCAGAGTTGGGTTTGGACATAAAAATAGAATTATCTTGGTAAATGGGGTAACTGTCCTTATTTTGTGCTCATCAATCGCAGAGTAATGGCACTTCTGAACACATCTTCAGTAATAAGGCAAGTCAACCACAAGACAGCAACTAAAGGGAGAAGGTGATCAGAGTTTTAATAATGCCCTTCTGTGCACTTGTCCCATTTTCCCTCCTTATTGGCAATACTGTGTTGCTTTAAGGTGTCAGCTCAAGACTGGGACACTGTCGTGTCAGGCACAATAGGGTCACTTATGCAATGAAAGTTCCTGCTCCACAGCTCTTCCACAGTCTACCTTTTTGCCTTCACTCCTGGGTTATTTCCAGGAGCAGAGGAGAAGGCAAGAGGATAACTCATCCAAGCAAAACTGTATAAAATCATGTTAGAGCTTGGTCTCCATGATCCAGACCCTCTCAAAGGCTGCTTGATGTAAACAGTCCAAGAAGCAGAAGAGACATAACCCGGAATCTGATACTTTCTCCTTCAAGAAAGGGATCGCTTTATTCATCTTCTGTGGGCCTGTGGCCAACTCTCATGGAAGGAGACCAGCAAGAGCTCCCATCAAGCTCTCCCTCTGTCACTCCCATCAATTCTGTTGTGGAACTAGTTGGTGAATATCTTGTTTCTCTTCTGTGGAGGGATGTCCATGTTGGGCAATGTATAGCTGAAATCCAGCTTCTTCCCACTGCTCCTCTTTCTACTGCAAACCCCGTCTCTTGAAAACACAATCCCAATCCCATGGCATGGGCCTTTCTCACTTGCTAGCCTGGCATGACACCAGCACCAGACGCCACATGTCAGTGGTGTCTTGCTTGCCAACTCAGTGTTTCTGCCCCATGAAAACAGGCTGAGTTTTTCCCCCAAGCAGCAAGACTTTTCTTTCCTGCGGGAGTGGGTTTATCAAGAAAGATCAAGGAATTCAAGGAGGTTACGGGTGCCTACATCCCTCTGTAAACATCACCCAGTACATGGTGCATGCTCACATGGTGGCTCAGTGATGCTCATCACATGCATTGTGGCTGCATTGGCCCTGAAAGGTTACTGCCATATTGTCAGGCTCTGTGGACCACAGAAATTCCCAACAAACCTAATTTTTTAGTGTGTTCATGTTAAACTCAATACTAATCCAAAACTATTCGAGTTTAAAATGGCATAGAGTTAACACTGTAACCGGGGTTTCCCATACTGGGTAAAATGAGGTAAAAATGCTTTTGCAGAAAAGCCTATGAACAAGTTTTTGACTATATATACACCTACACATAGTGTAGTTCCTACTTGATTGGAGCATTAACCCATTTGTTGGTGGAGAGCTTAAAATATTTTTGTGTGGCTGGTGCATAAAACATAATTTTAAGTCTTCTTACCGTAACATGTAATGGCAAATTCAGGAATTTGGTTCCTTCATTAGAAATTCTGGGAGAGGTCTCTGTTCATTTGGATTTTATAGCCCTGAATCTGTTCTGGAAGGGGGATGCCTTTATCCTTTTTTCCTTCAAGGAACTAAGTGCTGTACTTTCTCTTCTAAGACACTTATTGCTATGGTTTTGCCCTCTTCTGAAACAGCACAGTGGTGAGAGCATTCAGTAAATTGAACTGGTTGTTCAAGTCTCTCCTCAGACTGAATGAGCTCAAGGCCATATCTAGCCATTATACACAAAACCTTCAGTAAATTGTGTATTAGGCCCTGGGTATAGGAATTCCAAAGTCAGAACTGTATCCAGCAAGTTCAAGGCACAAACAGACCAATTATTTAACCTAACTCCAGCCAACCTAACTCAACCAAACCCACACAAACACGTTGGATTTTATAAGTATTTCTGCAAACAGATGAATATTAGGAGAAGCCTTTTGACTGGATTTCATGTAGGTATTTTTTCCCTATGACCTACAAAGTTGTCCAAAACGTTGGGTCAAGACGGGTGCAGATTTTGCAAGGTGTTTGCTCAGCCTAGAGTGGCAGAGACTGATTTGTTCCACATACTTTTATAAGCCTTGTGTATCATCCAGCTACTCCCCGAGCTGACATTTAACATGAAAATCCTCTGATGGGGAGAAACACACACAGTGGTGGTAGCCACGGGTCTGCCTGAAAGCAGACTGGCTTCCTGGAGCTGCAGATTCTGCAGGACAAAGTCCTGTATTTATACACAGAAGTGTTTGTGGATGGACAGTTGAAGTGAACACTTCTCACACAGCTTTCTGCAGTTGTGCCTCAGTCACGACCCAGTGCAAACTCCCGCAGGGGTGAGAGGTTAGTTCAGACTTCATGGCTCATTGGGTTCTTGGCTCCTCTGCCAATTAGCACTGGCAGTTATCTGTGGCAGCAGATTGTGGCAATTCTTTATTCCAGTTTATATATCATCCTAACCATTCATGGACCTTCACAATAAAACCCCATTACTAAAGAATACAGATCCCAGTGAACCATAGAGGGGAAAATAACCCACAGAGGGTCAGTGCAATGGGAATGCACTCTGCTGCAGACTGTTCTCAGGGAAAAGATGGGAGTAGGCTGCTCTTTAGTATCAACTAAAAGGTGCTCAAGAAGAAAAGTCATTATAACAGCAGGGACAGGACTCAGTGTAAGGATTCAGAAAACTCAGAAGGCAAAGAAGAAGTTGGGTGGAGGGAAGAGAAGGAGAATCTTTCTTCTGGAGCTGTATGACATAAAAAACCCAGATCCAGAATGGATGTGCTGCAGTACTGTGCCCAGTCCCATGCTATTACCAGCAAGCAGCTCATCTAATGTTAGGAATTTATTTTGGAGGGTTCCTTTTTCTTTTTTTGGATGACTTCTGATTACATCACTTTATTTTGGTGATTTCAATTTCCTGCCTAAATTTATTCATGACTAGTGCCTCCTTACGTCAATATGGCCTTTAGATAAACAGCTCTTCTCCCTCCTTAATGTTTGCTCTAGATGATAACACTGAGCTTGAAAGTGAAAAAATATCCCAACTCTTTTATTCCCTTCATTTATCATCCCAGTGGGGAAATCTCACAGTTGCAGACAGCTAGCGTGGGATAGAGATCCAGATGATAAATAGACAAGGATGTCTACACATGGATTTCCTGCCAAAAGTCCTGCAGAGATCTGGTCGTTATAATCAGTGGAGATCAGAGAGCCATCCAAATGCAGGTACTTTCTTCAAAGCAAGGTGAAAAGCTCTCCAGTCTCCAGTGAGTATAGTAATTAGAGCTTGACTTACTATGGTTGGACTTTATACCTGTAGCTCGTGTATATGTACTACACCTAAAGTTATCTGAATCTGGATCTGACTCCCACCTTCATGAAGGAAACGGTTTAATTTAATCTCCAAATACAGGACTCCAAGTCTCCTTCAAGCAAGATAGCCAAGAAATCAGCACAGGACTGGGAGATGGAGACAGGATTGTCAAGAGCCCCAAAATCTTGTAGAGGCCCTCACAAAGGACCAGACGCTTATAAACTTTTAACCCTGACTGTTTACTTTATGTCTTTTGAATACAAATTAAACTGCAGCAACCATGTTCTTGTTTCTTTCAAATGAGAAAAAAAAAAAATGAAATCTTCCCAAAGTACTATCTCACATGCATTTGCAAGGTAATTTTTGGTGCATTAAGAGGGGCAAGAGAATAAGGTGGAAACTTCAATGCGTATGGCTACTTACTGAACTCACAAAGCAGTGTTCAGATTCTCCGCTTTCAAACAGGATGACATCTTTTATGAAGACTGCGATGGCTCTCATTATGAAGGACATGAAGAGATGCATATGAATATAATTTCGAGTACAGTGTAGTTTTCTGTTGGAAAGAGATGAAATAACATTTCTGAATAGCAAGGCTTCTCAAAAGCATTATTTGTCTGTTTACATGTTTCTTCTGCCAAGAGACAGACTTACAATTAAACATTAGAAACCCTGAGACAGACTATGTTTTGATGTAAATCACTGCAAATCCACTTAAGCCTTTTTAAAGCCACCAAAGATGGGGCAGTCCATACATCTGCAGCAGTGTTGCTGCATTTCCAATTCTCAGAAAAAAGGGTCAAAATACGGAATGACAGAAAACAGGTCCATCCCACTGCTCTCCATTGGAAAAGATAATGTTTCTGAGCAAACTATGCTCACGATAAAGGTCTGCTTTCTGCAGAATGTTTGTACTGCAATAATTCTTTTCAAAGTGAAATATTTCTTCAGGAAGAGAAAGAAATTCTTAGCAGCTGCTGCCAAAATTAACACATATTGCAGACTTTCTGGAGCAATACAACCTATATTCTCGCTTAAAAATGACTAGTTAATTATGATATTGAGAACACCACTGGGTTTTTATATTCCTTGCCCTCTAAGATTTTGAAGGTGAATTTTGATCAAGTAGGTCTTTTTTTTTCAAGCGAGACTTCACATCAGCTAAAGTGAAAGGCTTAATACTCTGGAAATGGGTACTTTGTACAGTCATCAGAACCACAACAGACCTCACTCAGCAACATGATCAAATTACCACCTCTTAATGAGTCACTGTGCATTGGCAGAGCTTATGTGCCTAATCTCCGACAATGGCAAAATAGTGTGACTGAGCTGAGTCCTCTCTACTTGCAGGTGAAGGCAAGTCAAATTCTGCTGTTTCCCACAAATGAGGAGTGTGAACTCTGGCAGTTTCACCAGCTTGGCTGGCACCTTGTACCTTGTGGAGATGAGATAATTTGCATGGGTGTCTGATTCACTCTTCCCTTGTGAGAGGAGTGGAGAGAGCCCGTGTGCTGAGAAGTGCAAAGATCTTGAAGGGTGAGGTGGGTGTTGGTAGAAGTGTGAGGGTTACCCTAGAACATATGCTGTTTCCTACAGCTTTCTTTGTGGGTGATGTCTGGACCAGACCGTCACACATTGGACAACCATACAACCCGCGTTTCAGGGAAGGCACTGGAGACTGGCATGAGGAGAGGGATCACACCTAGAAGGTTCTTCCATTTCATAGAGGTCTGCTTTTTGCTGTTCTCCCTACACATAAACAGCTTTACAATAGACTACCTTATATGCAGGCTTCTTCATTGTAGGCACCCCAATTTAGATACCTGAATTCATTATAATCCACAGAGACTGAGGATTAATTAATTTCCTGCAATCTAGGCATCTCATGGCATTTGATATGCTGTAGAGTATCTATCTGCCCATCAATCCATGAGGGCATGGATCTCCTGAAGGTCTAGAAGGTTCTTCTATTTCATAGAGGTCTGCTTTTTGCTATTCTCCCTACACATAAACAACTTTACAATAGATTACTTTATATGCAGACTTCTTCATTGTAGGCACCCCAATTTAGATACCTGAATTCATTATAATCCACAGAGACTGAGGATTAATTAATTTCCTGCAATCTAGGCATCTCATGGCATTTGATATGCTGTAGAGTATCTATCTGCCCATCAATCCATAAGGGCACGGGTCTCCTGAAGGTCCTGCATTATATCTGCTACCTGTGCACACATCTCGGAGGCTCCAGCATGTCTAAAATGGCTCTGGGTGCCTACATTTTGCCACAGAGCTATAGCAGTAAACTCTTCTGAAACAGATTTTGGAAAGAAGTTTTGGGGTGTTGCTGTGGACTGTAACAAGATGATGGGATAATGGCCTCTAATACAGAGATCCATCATGTAACAACCTACATTTAATGAGATAAATCCCACTTCAATAACTGAATTTGGGTTATAACTCTTGCACAAAGCCACAAATCACATATCAGAAAACAGTGATACCAAAAGATGGAGGAACTTTCCTCCCCTATCCAATTGACAATCACAGAACTTTTTGCATCCAGCTGTAACACTCATAACCTAAAGCTTAAATAATGACTATGTCCTTTGAGTCATCTCCCTACCTATATCTTTTTTGCTTACATAGTCTTACCTGAAAAGCCTATCCAATTGACAATCACAGAACTTTTTGCATCCATCTGTAACACTCATAGCCTAAAGCTTAAACAACCACTATGCCCTTTGAGTCATCTCCCTACCTATACCTTTTTTGCTTACATAGTCTTACCTGAAAAGACATAAAATGATCATAGCAGCCGTGAGAGCAATGAGTGATAAGGTATGTCCAATGGTGTAGCCGGTCTTGACTGTGCCATAGAACGCTGTTTGCTAATGTGAAGAAAAGAAACAAAACAGGTCTGTCAACGAGCTGCAAATGTGCGTTCCTAAAAACACCATGATTGAGCTTTTACTGACTTCCTTGGTGAGACAAGGAAATCATCCTACTCCATTATATACATCAAAAAAACCATCATCAAGAAATCATCCTACTCCATCCACAGACATAAAATGATCATAGCAGCCGTGAGAGCAATGAGTGATAAGGTATGTCCAATGGTGTAGCCGGTCTTGACTGTGCCATAGAACGCTGTTTGCTAATGTGAAGAAAAGAAACAAAACAGGATTGTCAAAGAGCTGCAAATGTGCGTTCCTAAAAGCACCATGATTGAGCTTTTACTGATTTTCTTGGTGAGACAAGGAAATCATTCTACTCCATTATACACATCAAAAAAAACATCATCAAGAAATCATCCTACTCCATCCACACATCAAAAGAAGCCTGGCCAGCAGGTCAGGGAGGTGATTCTACCCTACCCCCGCTGGTGAGACCCCACCTGGAGTACTGTATCCAGCTCTGGAGCCCACAGTATAAGAAGGACATGGGCTTGTTGGAGTGGGTCCAGAGGAGGCAGCAAAGATTATCACAGGGATAGAAAACCTCTGCTATGAGTATCTATCACAGGGATAGAAAACCTCTGCTATGAGGACAGGCTGAAATAGTTGGGGTTGTTCATCCTAGAGAAGGGAAGGCTCTGAGGAGACCTTATAGCAGCCTTTCAATACCTAAAGGGGGCTACAGGAAATATGAGGAGGGACTCTTCATCAGGGAGTGTAGTAACAGAATGAGGGGTAATGGTTTTAAATTGAAAAATGGTAGATTTGGATTAGATATTACAAAGGATTTCTTTACCCTGAGGGTGGTGAGGCATGGAAACACATTACCCATGGAATCTGCAGATACCCCATCCCTGGAGGTGTTCAGGTTGGACAGGGCTTTGAGCAACCTGGTCTAGTGGAAGGTGTCCCTGCCTATGGCAGGGTGGTTGGAACTAAGTGATCTTTAAGGTCCCTTCCAACTCAAACCATTCTATGATTCTATTGTTTTTATGATCCTCTTAAAAGATCTTCAACTCCTTCACCCTTAAAAATCACATTCAGTAGAGTACAGGACTCAAATACCACCAGAACGAATAATAAGAATGTATCCAGTTGCAGTAGAGCTTGGATCACTCCAAAACCAGGTTACAGTTACACAAGGGATAAGTTCATGCAGGAAGGAGTCTGATTTGACACTTGCAGAGACAGTTACATGGTTATAATCTTGTGGAACAAGAATGACTAATGTTCGGTTAAACAGCGCAGTGACACATCAGCTCTGAGGTGGTGAGTATGATGAGCTTCATCTTATTAAGGAAATTTGAGGACAGAACTGCTTTGGAAATTGGTTTGATTTTGTGGAAGCTAGATATTGTGTTTCAGCAAGTAAAAACTTCAAATGTTCTCATTGAAACCACAGATGAGTTAATTCAGAAATAGATGTTAAGTTGAAAATTATTTCGTGGCTTTTCTCTTTGACAGCACACAGAGGGAATCTCTGAGCACAGGGCACCACGGGACTTAAATCCAGCAGGGAATCCTGATCAAATGGGGAAGTAAGGCAACAAAATTCTAGCTCTCCTAAGGCTTTCCAGCAGCACTCTAAATCAATATATTTTGATTTTCGGCTTTAAAAAAGGACAAAAGATCAGTTGGTATTTGGGCATTTTTTTTATCACTGAAAAATACAAGTTTTTGTGAGAATCTAACTCAGTTTGTGCAAAATCTTATTTTTCCAGCACCTGACTGACCCTCCTCTGCCCTCCTTGCCACCATTTTCCATAAAAAAAATAAAACCAAAACCAGACCCACAAAGAGCAGTTTAAACAGAAAATCTAAATCCAACCTTGTTTGGGAAAACATTCTTTAATAACAGTGAGGGTTGACATTTTTATATGCTATTTTCATAGGCCTTGACAAGTACTCGGTACTTTACAGAACCAGTGAGGTTGAGATGAGTAGTAATCCTCTAGCATTTGCACAAGCCAGCTTGGAGGGGTGTTAAGACAGAGCTTTCAGAGAGTGCAAAGGTTACACTGGTCATATCTATATTGCTTCTTAGACCACAGATCTCAGAAATGGCTAAAAGCACGGTGTCTTTACAGCCCCATTCAATGAATTCACATTGCTTTGGGTCAGTAACTCTGAATACATAATCATAGCAAGGGTTTCAGCCCAATATATCCACCTGATCTTGCCCATATGATGCCAGGAGGCTGCTACGGTGATGAAGTCACCCAGCATGGTATGGTCACACCTAAGCCTTGCTCTTCTTCGCTGCATGGAGTGACTTTTATTGCAGCGGTTGTTCCACCTATTTACCCAACTGTCTTACAGATTCCACCCAAAGCTAACTAAATATAGTCTTGTTTCCAGTCTTGTTTGAATTTGGACTCCCAAAGGCAGCTGAGACTTTCCCAACAAAAGCAATTTTGAAAAGTTCCCTCATGTTGATTTTGTCTTTCTCTCGTTATCTAGATTCCCTCTTGAAGGCACCAGAGCAGAAGTGTTCCAAGAAAGACCTGACCAGCAGAAAGAAAGAGGTTGTGGTAGCGGACTGAGTTTGAGCAAGAGGATGTTCCACACTCTATTGAGGAGACCAGAGAAATGGGTGAAAGGAAATTAAGAGATATCATAGGAGATGTCAGAAGTGGGGTGGTGGATGGAAACTCTCCAGTGTGAATACAGGTATAGGCCTTTTGATTCTTAGAGTTTTTCACAGGAGCAAGTTATTCACAGAAAGATCTTGGTTTTATTCAACAAGCAATTCCCTGCCCTTATATTTTAGGATGACCAGACCTTCTTATGTACAAAGAGATGGCTCTGCATTCAGCTTTAATGTAGCATATGGGGTCATCTCTGTTCTGGAAACAGCACATAGACTTCCCACTCTTCATTTGCACTTGCTAATGACAACCACTTCTTATTTTACAGATATCAAAGCAGAGAATTTGACCCAAGATCATCAATGAAACTGGAATTTCACTCAGTGCTTGGTTTACTAAAATTTTCTTATAGGAAAAAACAGAGGGATTTAAAGAAGTGAAGAAAATGCATGCCCAGATGCCTGGGTTCTAGCTGTAGACCTAGACTGATTTACAGAATGCCTAAAAAATTTCATCATTTTCTCTCTGACTTCTAAAAGTTTTTGCTTAATTTCACAGGAGCACAACAAAAACAATTAGTTAAGGTAGATGCTAAACTGAGATTAACCGAGAATTAGCTTCCTTGGTTTCTGTTCAGTAACTTCTACATTTGCCCCTTGGTAACTGAGATTAGAATGTAAAACATTCATGTTTGTAAGAGAAAAAGAACAGAAATAGTACTATCAAGTCTTTCATGTTTTGGGCTCATGTCACCCATGTCAGCCTAAAGTCCTCTGGGCTGTCTCTAGAGTAAATGCACAGAAGTCTCTTTGGAAAGAAATGTGGGGTGAATTGACCTCTGGAGGTGTCTATTTTTTTCGCCATGTTCAGATAGAACCTGTGGGGATACCTAGGCTGGCCCCTCTCTGACGGAGACACATAAGGCCTCTGATGGAGGCACCCAAGGGAGTAGCTGGGCATCACGCCTGAAAATGGGACAACAAAACAACCTCTCCTTACCCCCATTTGTTAATACATGGGTTTTGATGGTCAGGTTAGAGAAGGAATCATCACTGCAAAGATCATAAGTGCATTATTTTGCACATGATCTGCTTCTTAGGGACTGCCAGAATTCACAACTAAAATCTTGCACGCAGCCCTTAGTTACTTTTCATAGTTTTCTCATTTCTGACTTGAGACCAGTAGGTGTTAAAAGTGCATGAAGTGTTTTAAGCCTGGAAAGTTATCAGTCTGTTCTGGACCTCATGTCCCATACAGCCTGCTGTTCTCCTTTTTTTCTATTCCCTTTACTTCTTCCTTCCAAAATTGACAGCCAGCTCAACAACAACAAAAATCTATTCTTCTTCACAGGCTAGTACTGCATGTTCACCCCCCTCAGCCACCTTTCACACAAATTAGACTTAAACAGCATGACAAAACTGCGGAAATAGAGAGAAAATAATTAAGAAAGAATTAAAAGAACACAATACGTGTTCTCTTGGTAACGCGGCACTCTGGCAACGCTGCAATCCATTGGGTAGCCAAAGCATGTCCCAGGAATTCCCAAATCCCCTTGGCAGCTGGAACATGAACCAGAGCTCTGGATGAAGGACCTTCCCAGAGCATTCCCATAACAATGGCTTTTGCAATGCGCAACTGATGCCACACAGCTTGATCTGAGAAACGGGACACTTGAGCTTGTGAAGTGGTGGCTGACCTCAAGGCAAACTAAGGCTCTCTTCACTAGAGCCCTGACATTCTTTGTGCAACTTTCCTTTTGCAATTTTCTGGGTTCTTCCACTATTAAAGCTGGCTCAGTTCTGTTCAGATTCTCCATTAACTCTGTAAGTGCCTTGGTGCTGTGTGACCACACTCAAAGACCTCTCACTATAAATATTCATTCATTATTGAGATTCCTATGTCTAACATTCACAAACACTGACATGTATCATACAACAGGAAAAAAAGCATGGGCGTAGGTTTAATATAAACACATGGTTGCAGTGAAATGTAGTTCTCTTCTAGCATAAGAGAGCCTGCCCAGGGAAGTGGTTGGGTCACCATCCCTGGAGGTATTTAAGAAACATGTAGATGTGCACTTCAGGGCACGCTTTAGGGGTTTTTTGTGTGTGTATGGTTGGACTCGGTGATCTCAGAGGTCCTTTCCAACCCTGAAAATTCTGTGATTCATAAGCTTTTTCTCATTAACTACAGGGCAGCTATAGGTGTCTAGTTTAGACTAGTTGTTGCACTTCTAGTTAGCTGAAGTGAATTGTGCTTCTAAAAATATTTGTTATCCTCTTTAAACTTTACCCTTTGTGACTCAGCATGCAGGAAACCAATAACCAACTCCTTCCTGTGTAATGACAATACTCTGTATGGCTAATTATACCTAGGTCAGTAATTACTAATTTACATAGAGGCAGTATCACAGAGGGCTTGCAGATTTCCTTCCAGAATTCAGTAGCACTGCATGAAAATTTGTGTGTTCCCTACAGTTTTCTAGATCTTTAGCTGGATGAGATCAGAGCAGCACTGGTGCAGGTGAGTTATATCCTTTCATCCCATTTGATAGTTTGATGCTTATGTTGGCCTATAAATACTGGAATCAGCAGATCTACTTAAGGATAAATATAAATGTGGAGGGCTTCTTTCGAAGTTGAACGTGGAAAATCAAGCACCTGAAGTTATGCGTGTGCATCACAGAGTCACTGGTCTGATCTTCCCAGGTGCTGATTTACTGCCACTCCCCTGGAAATTAAAGGGAAGATTGTCTCTTTGATGACACATTTGATCTCAGTCACTGGTCTGATCTTCTCAGGTGCTGATTTACTGCCACTCCCCTGGAAATTAAAGGGAAGATTGTCTCTTTGATGACACATTTGATCTCTGCTTCAAGGGATCCTCAGGAGGGCCCTTACTTCTTGAGGAATCAGAGTAGGAATGGAAAAAAAAAATGGGCATGGGAAGATCATGTGATTCTGATATCAATCCCTGATAAATCTTAAATATCTACTCATCCAAGTGTACAAACCTCTTCCCCTGGAGTACTGTTGGAATCAAATCCACAAGCTACGGCATATGGCGCAGGGTACACATCCGTCCAGCCCTGACTTGTACAATTCCTGGTCACATTCCCTGGAAGACAAGAGAAAAAGAAGATTTAAAAAGAAACGTTCAGCTTGCTGTTAAACAAATGTCTGCCTTTTTGATTCAAATGCCAGAGCACATTTCTTGTAACAATTTGAGTAAAATTCTCATTAAAAAGAAAAAGAAGATTTAAAAAGAAACATTCAGCTTGCTGTTAAACAAGTGTCTGCCTTTTTTGATTCAAATGCCAGAGCACGTTTCTTGTAACAATTTGAGTAAAATTCTCATACTTCTCTGCTACCAAGTGTTCATATTACACAGAACACATAAATGGCAGGGACCCACTGGGTTGTAAAGTTCAGACTGCAAAACCAAGTACGTTTTAATACTGAGGTGCCCACAAAACATCTCTTCTAATGGTACTGTAAAGCCAATTTTTACCCAGACTTTTGGTTGCTGGCACCGCACCAATGTTGTTTAAGACCGTTATTGTCCTGTTGCCTTTGTTCCTGGAAAATTTTTCATCTAAACAGAGCGGTGAAGTTTTTAAATCTTTTACTTCACTCACAAGAAGCCAAGACAGGTGTAGATAAATTGCTCTTTATGCAGGTGTCGTCAGAGATCTTGGAACCGAATGCAGCCCTCAAAACCCAGACCTTGAGTGCAAGATGAGCCCCGACCAAATGTGTTTCCTGGGAAATCAACTGCACTTTTGTTTAAGAACCAAGCACTTCAAAATTTGGCTACGAGGGGAGAAAAAACAGATACTGACAACCTGCATTGCCTGTTTTAACATGTACACTCAAAGGCAGGAAGATTTCCTGGACTCTAAAGCAAATTGAGTACCTAGGGCCTCCAACCAGCTAACAAAAGCCTTAATTAACATAAGGATATCTCTCTCTGTCAGCCAAAACTGACAAAGTTATGAAATTTGCATCCCTCTCTGGTACTCTGCAATTCCTGACCCATCTGGGATTGAAAGGGGTTGTCCAGCGCAAAGCATTTCTTACTTTGTAAGGCATCTCTGCTTCCTGGACCCTAAACCCACACACTGGTTGGGGGTTGTACAGGCATTAGTCAAGCAAAAGAAGAGACCAACAATCTGACCAGGACAGGCCTTACCCGAAATGGTTCGTAGTCTATAAGGCCAAGATTGATGTTTTTCAGGCAGAAATAATAAAGAAGTAATACATCCAACAGTACGTTGCAAATTCCCCCAGCACCCACTCCAACCCCTCACCAGTTCCTACCCTGTCCATCTCATGCAAATCACATCACTGTGGCATTGCTTTGGTGTCATGTATCACACAAAACCACCTGCCATCCCCTGCTGGAAAACTGGTACAACAGACCAGAATGAACAAACAGTAGTCAAAACTCACTTAGATTAAGAATCACATCAGTGAAACTCAAGAGCTTTGTAAACATTTCCAACAACAGGCATCTTTGCACACGGGATCAATAAAACTTCTGCAAACAGGAGCGAAACAATTATGCAGCTACGAGTCATGAAAATATTCACACATCACCTCCAGGAATGTCTGACAATTGAGTCATCCAAACATCTTTCTAACCATAGATATGTCTTGTACTGAAATCATCAGCAGCCCGTCCTCTGCATTAATTCACTTCCCAAATTCCCATGTCAGATAAGTTTTGACACCAAAACTTGCCGCTGTCATTTGTCTTTACAACAGATCTAAACTTCTGGAGCTTTTCTTCATTTTAACAGCTGCTCCAAAAGTAATTAACTTTAGCACAGTTTGGTGGGTTCCTGTTCCCCAGGCTTTTTCTTTTTTCATTGTTTGCATTTCTCTTTACCAGGGTTCTTATAAGGATCATAAGAGATCTTGTGCAAACAAATCAAGGACATGACTGTTCAGTACTTTTTTTTTTTTTTTGAGGTGTTATGTAATTTCTGTTATTTCTTCTTCATTACAATGGATCCCATTATCTGCACTTTTCTGCTTCCTCTTTCCTGCTCGAGACTCCTCCCCTCTGTTTGGGGATGCCTTTAGCTTTCAGAGTGATTTTGATTCTTTGCTTCTTACTCTCAGTGCACTAAGGGTTGCCTGTTTTAGCTTAGTTTCCTCATATTTCTCCTATTTCTTCTTTTTAAGTGCACTTCCCCACTATTATGATTTTTTTTTGGTAATTCCTCTCCTCCCTGCTCTCAAGAATACTTTTCAAGTAGCATGAATGCTTGAACAGATGTGGAAACTCAGGTAGAGGGAAACACAATGATGCAGCATCACCGAGATTTAAAAAAAATAATAATAAAAAAAATCCCAGATTTTCAGGAAACTCACTTCCTGCAGAAGCTTTTCTACCACCCTTTGCTGCTCGTGTCACTTTGTGATGTGCAATTTCACACACATGGTGAACAACCCTTTCTAATAACGCCCATGTTCTTTACTAGATGCCTGAGGGGGTGCAAAAAGTACAAGGAGGATGGGAAATTGTTAATGAGGTGCTGCCACTGATGCTGCAGGAATATACTGCTCTCCAGCTCATCCACAGCGACTCTGCCTGTGTCAAAGGGGAGGTAAGGCAACTAGGCTAAACTGTTTGCATTGTAGTGTAAATTAAGTGAAATCTCTCTATGGCTGCCAAAGGTGTAAATCCTGCAGGATGGGAGTTATCCTGGCTCGACAGACACACAATAATTGCTAAGGTGCAGTAACAAGATTGTATATCTGAGTCCTGGGCAAAGGGAGACAATTAGAGGGATCTCAGCACCCCAGAGATCTTTCACTGCCGTCTTCTCTCTTTGCAGATGTCAGGACAAAGGAGTTTAAAGATGAGGTTTTAAAGGGAACAAGGTGATGACCTTTTCATAAGGCTCCCTGCCAGGTAGGAGGGGATGGATGTACAAAGAGAGCAAAATAACAGTGCAGAGATGAATGAAAAAAAAAAAATGTTAGCTCTCTAGAGGTGGCAAATATAATATCCAGAGGTAATTCTTAGTCAAGCTAAAGAAACTATAGCTATTGCTGGAGAACCAGGATGGGAAATTAAGCAGTCAGCTTTCCCACAGTATGCTGTGGTACAAAAGCCACTGCTTACAGAAGGGAATTACAAGTGTAAATATGAGGCTAGACCTTTGGCTCATTTCTATCAGTGTTTATGACAGCGAAGGCATAAAACACTATTGAAAGGCAAGGGGTGAAGCAGCAGGCCTGAATAACCAGGTTTTGGTAAGTTTTACTGCAATGGTGTCTTAAAGGCTCTGCGTAGCAGGATGGGTCACAACCATCTAATCAAATCCTCACATTTCTTAGTCCAGCCCAAGATGTGAGCTCTGCCTCTTTGCAGATGTACTGACCACAGAGGTGCAAATGTGTTAGTGGCTTCAGGGACCTTTAAGATCATCAAGTCCAATCATTAACCTACCACTGCCAAAACCACCCCTAACCACGTCCCTCAGCACCATGTCTACCTCTCTATTAAACACCCCCAGGGGTGGTGAGCCCACCACTTCCCTGGGAAGCCTGTTCCAATGTCTGATAACCCTTTTGGTGAAGAAACGTTCCATAATATCCATCCTAAACCTCCCCTGGCACAACTTGAGTCCATTTCCTCTTAGAAGAGGCCAATATATGTTTGTATAATAAAGCAGGGCTTTTCCTCATGCATGACCTGTGCCTGTATTCCTTGAAAATCTGCTTGCAGCATCCATGGCAATTAATGATCATCCATATGAAGCAGGAAGAGAGACTGCATTTCCTCTGCACACTTTTGCATCTTTCTAGTATCATGTCTGCTGTAGGACAGGACTTAGCCATCTGTCCCAGCAGCTGCTCCTGGTTTAAAGTAAATGCTTCTTTAGAGTTCACAAAGCCCTCTCTAATTTCCTAATCTGCATGGTTTGATGGCATGCCTATTATGAAAATGGAATTGATAGTTGTAAGCAATTAGCTGAATGCTTCCATCTTTCTTTCTGATTAGCTCGAGTAGTTCTACAAAATCTGGTACATGGCTCACAACTATCCCAAGCGGCTTTTTCTTGCTTGCAGGGTGATTCAGAAACTCTCTGCTCTGGGTAGCCAAGACAGAGGGAAGGAAATCTCTCTCAACAAAACCAAGTAGGAATGGTTAAATTCTAAGATAATTTTTGGTTAAGACTCCCCCTCCCCAATTTCTTTTTGCCATTAAAAAAACCAGTAAATATAACAAAAAAACTCACAACACAAAACCCACAAACAAACCAAAACCTATAAACTCATGATGGAAATGTCCAAGTATTCATTTTTGAATACAGTTTTTGGATATTCAGAATTTCCTAATTGTTTCAATTCAATTTCATATGAAAGAAGCATTCTCCTCTTCTCCCACACCACTCTTATCTTTTTTAGTTGGTTTGACAAATAACAATGAACTGGCCATACTGATACTGATCAGGAGACAAGGAGGACTTTTTTGTCTTTAATCCCCGCCTCCCCTCCCCCTTTTCTTCCCCCAATTAGGTGAAGGCTGAAGAGCTGTTGTAGCTTCTTAGGAAGCAGAGCAGGTTAAGCAGCTAAAAGACTTTATGGCATTGCATCTTGCATATCCTGGTGATGGTGGAAATACCTTCTCATCTCCCTCAAATGGAGGGTGCACATGAGCCAGTGTTGCACATACTTAACCACTGAATTTATCTTATTCCTATATCCTGTATTTTTCTTACCTCTTTCTAATAATTCTGATAGCTCTTCTTACTTTTGGCTTTCACTTGTATCTTCCAGGTCTATCACCCCTACCATTTCTCTATATGTTGTGTGAAAACATATCCCCATATCCTTATTTTAGGCGTGCTGATGGACAATTTCATTAAGAACCCCTTCTCTCATACACAATGGAACAATCATCCCCACCTGCTTTACCCACAACATTCATCATTATATTTACCTCTGACTTTCAACCCACATTTTTCCAGACAGAAGAGCACTAATCTAGCTATTCTGCCTGTCCAGTGTCTGTCCATACCTTTATTCATACATTGTTCCAATGATTGTGGGCCTATTGTCCTTTGGACATGAATCTCCCACTACCATCAGCTCCACCTCCCATAAGATCTTCTGGCTTTGAACTTGTTCCCTCT
This sequence comes from Calidris pugnax, assembly GCF_001431845.1. Classification (NCBI taxonomy): domain Eukaryota; kingdom Metazoa; phylum Chordata; class Aves; order Charadriiformes; family Scolopacidae; genus Calidris; species Calidris pugnax. The sequence continues at coordinate 2,409,484 of NW_015090864.1, forward strand.
ACTGCCCCCACAAACATCCCAGAGGGATCGCTCCAAGTCTTCTTCCTCTGCCTCCAGGATCCTCATATCCCTGTACAAGGGGTCTAACTCTGCTCTGCAGTGAATATTTATGTTCACCACTGATCCTTGGGAAAAGAAGAACAGACGTTCTTCTACGGCAGAACACTGCACACACAATATATTAATTGGGATAGACCTTCTGGAGCAGGAGCAAACACATGCAAAACTTCTAATTCAATTTCCTGACTTATAAAAGTATTTGGGAACGATATGGAAGAGACTGTGAATCAAAACAACTTTGCAGATTGCTTTATACCAACCAGTCAAGGGTCTGGTTGAGGAATGACATGAATTATTCATGGCATAGAGGAAGAGAAGTGAGGTGTTAGTGGAACCAAGATAAAAACAGAGCATTTTCTTTATAAAGGGTGTTTGATCTGGGTAGGAGTTAAACACTAAAAGGGCGAACTGAATAAATGCAGAGAGATAACTGTATTCCAAGTAATTTGTTGCCTATATCTAGCTCTCATGAGGATTTTCTCTTTCTTAATTTCTTTTTACCTCTTCTCTGTTTCAAATGCACACTTCAGATTCAGAAATATGTTTGAAAGTTTGTGTCATAGGTGAGGTTTTAGCTCTTTGATCTTAGTGGAAGAAAACCTCTTATTGGCTTTTTAAGGGAGCCTGAATTCATACAGAGAGATATAAGGTCAGTAATTTCTAAGGGGTGTTCGCTATTGTCTCCCTCTTGCTTCTCTAGCCCTTCTCTCTAATAGCTTCTAAAGGAGAGGGGAAGGTCTTCTCCGAGTAGCAATCTGTCCTGCTTCTCTGTCATCATATTCCATGTTCAGAAATCGATTTTTTCAAGCAGAAGCTATTAAAGCAATAGCAGTTCTTATCATTTACTCTCCTTGAGATGCTGCTGTGCCCACGGGAACATCTCTAGTTCCATTTTTATTATTGATCTGTCCTACTGTTACGTGGAAACACCTGAGACTTTCAGACAGCTATTGTTTGCACAAAACTGGATGCTGAAGTGGTTAGATCTGGGAGAGACTTGTGGGGTAAGCCATAACAAGATAGTTTCCAAAGTTGGCTTGGTTTGCCTCAGTCATGACCTCACAAGTTCATTCATTCAGTACAATTTCTGCCTTGTGTTTCGCGCTAGTTCATATTTTCAGTATGTCATAACTTCATGCTATAGTACAACCTGTGGCATGGTGTCAGCATGTCACACAACAGACAGAGCCTTCAGCTTCTTCATTTGTTCTTTTTCATATCACTTGGCCTGTAGTTATTTCTGCCACGTCTCTGCTCCCCTAAAGTTTACTGGACCCTGGATTCTGGAAAATCCTCCATTTTCCCTTCTCTTCCTTTCCCCTTTCTGCACATCACATTTCTAAGTGTGAAGATCACGATCTTTAATAAATAGAGATGATTCCTCCCTTTGTAACATCACATGCTCCCCTTAATTACGCACCTTTTGTAAACGCTGTTTGTTTTCTCACACTGAAAGCTATCAAACTCTAGGGAAATTTTCTCAATAGAGTTTTTGATATTGCAATCACAGTATACTAGGAAATATTTACAAGAAAAAGATGCACATTTCTGGGTAGGTGAGGATAGAGCAACTCCACAGCCATGGGCTGGCAGTGGGGCTTTCAACATAAAGACCTTAACAGAGTGTGCACTGCTATCACTGGACTTACATGACTTGGGTTGTCCCACAGCGTGGTGGAGAGGTTCAGATACTGCTTACAAAACCTCTCAGAACCAATCCTTCGGAACAGCAGGGCAAACATGTCGTGACAGCTCAGCCACAATCAAATCTCAAAGGTCTAAAACAAACCCAAGCTGTAAAAAAGCCATATATCCAGAAAGCCACCTGTTTCTTCAGTCAATTATACCCCTGCACATTGGCGGATCTGGCTAACAGGAAGGGTTGACTCTTAAATGAGAATGTAAAATCAACACCAATCAGTGGAAATGGGATAAACTAGTGCTGCTTTCTGCCTTGGACCTTCTGTTGTCCAAGACAAATGAGAAAAATGAACATCAAACAGTGCTGGAGGCTGCCTTGATAAGCACAGGGAACAGGATTGTTGGCTGACCTCTCCCCTTTTCTCTGACTTCAGGGTGGGCTGGGCAAATAATTGGCACAATTCCACGTAAACGAGAAGGTTTCCTAGAAATTCTGCCTTTGTGATAAAAAGGCACATTTGCACTGAGCATGAGAGCAGGTCAAGGGCTATCAGTGAACAAACTTCCATAGCAGATACACTCAGCTGCTTGTTTCCTTTTAAATGAGCACTGTAGTCAATAAATAGCAGGTCTGGTTCATTTTTGATGGCAGTGATAATGTCTTCTGTTTATCTGCTGCCATCTGCTCATTCCTTTCCTAATTTTATTCTCTTTTTGTTCCAGTTTCAAAAGTCAACACAGAAAAAAGGAGAAAAGAAATTGAAGAATGCTGCCTTGAAAGAGATTAAGATGTTTTTCAAATAAATGAGAATAATTTTTGGATGATGCAGAATGAATGGGATTCTGCGTTTTTGGTTGTTTTCATCTACTCATTAGAGCTTTCCTTTGCATAAGTAAAAGGTTGGGATTTGTCTCACCTAACTTTTGCCATGGAAATGTAAGGACCCTAGTCTAAAGTAGACTATCAGGTTCCCTGTGGAGGCAACAGTAGACATCTAGAGGTATCTTATCCTTTCCTAAGAAATGTCATGGGATAGCCCATGTCCTGAAAGTGCTGGAAGGAGAAATTAGACAAGGATTTTAGATTAGATGATTAATGTTAGGTTCCCACAGTTCAGTGGAAAGAGTGTCATCTGTATGTTTAATTAATCAAAAAGATAGGCTGCAGAAAACCAGGTCCCTGAAGTCCCTATCCATGTCCTACTTACAAATTTCATTCAACTATCCCAGGACATGGCTATGCTCTGCCCCAAGACTCACTCTGAGCCAACATGGACACAAGTGTATTTGAAGGGCTCCATACAGAGCACACAAGGACCCTAAAACCTTGCAGGTGGCATCAGTGGAACTAACTGTAGTAGCCTATTTACCCAGTGCCTGGCAGTGTATTTCTAACACCAGGATAGAGTTGGTGTTTGATGCAAAAATGAAAACAGAACAAGGGGATGAAAACGTTTCATATTGGAGAAAGGGGGGTAAATCAGGAACTTGTGGCAGACATGGCTGAATCTGCAGCGAGAACAATGCTGGGTAAAACAGAACAAGGGGATGAAAACGTTACATATTGGAGAAAGGAACTTGTGGAGCAGGAGAAGGCAGATGTGGCTGAATCTGCAGCGAGAACAATGCTGGGCATGGACACAAGTGTATTTGAAGGGCTCCATACAGAGCACACAAGGACCCTAAAATCTAGCAGGTGGCATCAGTGGAACTAACTGTAGTAGCCTATTTACCCAGTGCCTGGCAGTGTATTTCTAACACCAGGATAGAGTTGGTGTTTGATGCAAAAATGAAAACAGACCAAGGGGATGAAAACGTTTCATATTGGAGAAAGGGGGGTAAATCAGGAACTTGTGGCAGACATGGCTGAATCTGCAGCGAGAACAATGCTGGGTTTGTTTCAGCACACTTGGCCAACACTGAAGGATTCTGAGTTGATCTATGCAAACACGTGTATGTTGGGGAGCTCAGCTCCACACAGGGAAGACATCATGCTTTGGTGTCCCTGGAAGTGGTACTACCTTCCTGTACAATCTGGACAGCTCTGTTCTAGATGGCTTGAAAATAGGAATATACCAGAATTAATGATGAATTGCAGTCTATGCAGTCAGTAGGCCCACTAAGGACAAGGAAGGGAAGTGGAACAGGAAAGAGAAGTAAAACATATTAATGAGGACAGGGAAAGAATAGCTGAAGTAAATTTAGAACATCAGAGGAAAAAATGAGTTTGGCAATCTTGACACCCAGAAGGGTCTCAGTCTTGCTGAGTGGGATTCAAGAACTTGGCTTTCTCCACCCCCACCCCCTTAAGTCAATTAATCTCATAATTGAAGCTTAAAAACTGTCAGTGCTAATTTTTACTGTTTGACTTGTTCATGATGGACAATTTGCTTGGAGAAACTGTGGGGAACAAATCCCTATTATAAATGTCATCTCCTGGAATGCTCTGGTCAAGGGATAGCAAGCAATGCACAAAAGGTGCCAAAAATAATTTCATCCATCTCCCTCATATGGTACTGACGAATGTCATGAAATAATGAAAATCTTCTGAATTTGTGAATGGCATAAAAATTTAATGTCAAATGACATCAGGACTATACTAGGCATTTTAAGGTTTCTAAATGCCACGAGATATTTTATCCTTTATTTACCATGAGATAGGGTATTTATCAGTTGAAGAGCATATTCTCCATTAGGCAGGAAAATCACATTAACTCTTTGTTTCCCAGTATTTCATCCTTTTCCTGCTATAAGTATAAAGATTTTCTCTTGCTCACAACTTTGGCATAAGCTTTCATGTTCCTGCAAAGGGATCAAAGAGTAAGGCATACACACTAACCAGATGATTGATTTCCTTGAAAGCTATTCAATGATACTCACTACTACAAAGGAAGAACTGCTTCACAAACTTTAATGGCATTAATTTTACAACAAATCCTATGAAACAAGAGTCAATCTTACCCTCCCTTTATTTAAGACCGTATCTGCTTTCCAAATATGTATATGATTGTACAAAGTGTCTAGCTCAAAGAAAATCAAAGCTGTTGTTTCTGCATTGGAAATGGCATCAGTGTTCTTTGTTTATAGAAGGAGACGCTAGCACGTATGCTCTGCAAAGGTGGGATTCACCTGTATTTTAAGACATTCACATCTGCCAGAGCCACTCTACAACCATTTGATTGTAAATGGGGAGAAATATGTGGTTTCTCAATTTGAACTCATCTTGAAACTGAAATCTGAAAGTCAGCTGAACTGCACCTCTGAAGAGTCTGTTTCTCACCACTGACTGTAAAACAATATCAGAGATAAGTTTACATACAGAAAACTCTAACATCTGTTGACATGGATGTCATTCCAGGTTATAAATCAGTTCAATAAATACAAATATCTTAGCACCAGTTGAGGCATCCTCATAGATTTCTTAGAACCTCCAGGGTGTCTCAAATGGCACCAGCTGTTTGTTTAAGAAGCTGAATGGAGCCCTCAGTGTCTACAGTGTAGATGTCTATCTGCAAGCTTAGTGTCTGCTTTTCTACTACACTCAACAGAAAATTTATCAGTACAACAAATGATATCTAAAGAGCTGCTCAGGTTCCTACATATACTTGTCTGTTGACTGTACTGTCTAGATTACTGTTAATGCTGGTGGAATCCCAGAAACCTATCTCCTACAGGAACAGCTGCATTGTAAAAGGCAGAAATTAAGAGTGCTGAATCCACTTTCTCCAACAAAGAAAGTCACTCTGTGCTTTATCATATTAAATGAGGAGAAATAGGTATTTTCATGGTGCTGCTCATCTAATCTCCTTAAGTGACTAATCTATGATGAGCTGAACCATGCCCTAGCCACCACTGACCAAACCAACCAGCTCTCCAGTGACTGGAAACCCTGGATGACAGTCAAATGCAGAAAACTACATTTAACTAGAGGAAACTCATCCAAAGCAATGTGAAATCCCCCTGGAAGGTTGCTGACATTGCCAGCTGCAAGGCTAGATGACATTTGCTGGGCTCACCATGAATGCCAGCAGCCACACTACAACACGGGTATGCACGGAAGGGTCATGGGTTGGCTTGGGTTTGAGGCTCGCTCTTGGCACATTGAGACAAGTGCACAGAGAGTCCAACTGATGCCCTGATTGTTCTTGGTGGAGTCTGGACTTCTTCCAGAACAGGAACCATTCACTTGCCTAAGCATAGATTTTCTGAGGTACCCTTAAGTACCTGAGACATCCCATGACGTGAACTATGAGAGAACTGCATCTTTCTGTAGCAGAATCTGGAGACTACCTGAGGCGTCCTAGGACATCTAAGAGAGCAGTAGATGCTTCTGAGTGGGCAACTTCCTTGAGTCTCATAAGTCTATCCTAGAGCAAAATAAAAGGCATCCCACTTTCACTAGCTTAAGTTCAATACAGCCACAACAAGAGAGATAAATATATGATCATATATATACACACGCTATAATATATATATTATAATTTTGTCATTTTGCAAAAATCTTCTTCGGGAGTTGTTTGGTTTTTTTTCTTCCTGTTTAACTAACTCTTCTGGGTCTCTAAAACCCAGTGAGCGAATGTTGTACTCGGGAGAGGAGAGGGCACAGAGCATCAACAGCAGGCAATTATTCCACATGGCTGGACCAATGCACAGGGGTCCCATCCTGCAAGCTGTGATATTACAGCAGCTTCTGCCTGCTTTCCCTGGGTGTTGACGCAGCAGCAATGAACTACTGTGAAGCTTTGGTAACAGGGAATTTTGAATTTCCCTTCTGGGTCCAGAAAGACTTTTGGTGGTGCTTTGGGCAAGTCATTTAATCAGCATGTGTTGGTTAATCAGTGCAGTGTCCTGGTCTGTTAAATGGGGATGATACTGCATCCTACCTTCCATTCATAATCTATCATGTGTTTGGACTGTAAGACTGCAAAAGTGGAGAACTTATCAGCTTGGTGCATAGTCTGCAGTGCAAAAGAGCTTAATTCTCTGTGGAGGTCTGCAGGGCTACTATAATAAAAATAATAAACAATGACTACGAACTACCACAAGACAGAGAGTCCTGTTGCTGTGTGGCCCTTGAGACCTGAGTTTTAAATTAAAGCTCCCCAGAACACGCTGAACAGTAAGTTAAGCTACTTTCTCCATTAACCTACCCTGCCCATTATTGGTCAGGTTAATTTCCTGGCCTGTGGCCAAATTCATCATTTCAGCAGAAAAAAAATTGCTTTATTGCCTACAGTTTCAGCTTGTTTGTTTTATGTCAGAGACTTAATTACTTACAGTGCTAAACTGTTCATTTCATACAACAAACATACTATCACACAGGTTGATTCAATTTTCACTGCACAACATCCGTATTATTGGATTGTACCAGGAGACACTTTTGCTTCCCTGCGATCCAACATAGCACATGGTGCTGCAAGAAGGATAGGGAGGATGTTCTAACGGTTTGGACGTTCAAGTATGGCTTGGAAACTTCCTTACCTTGTGCAAAGGGCTTGTATCTCCCTCTGATTATACCAAGAGGCTTCCCCTGTGATGTGATGTGGAACCCCACAGGCAGTGAAGCCACAAAACCATTTCACTGAGATGACGTGTCTGGTTTAGCTTACCGAGAAAAGTGGTGAGGAATCTGAAGTACTTTGGGCACGGCCGTACCACAACTTCTCCAACCTCTGCTTCAGGCCAGCACGTGATGTTGTCCCATTGCCTACTGCAGCCTGGGGAGAAGAGAAAAACAGATGGTAGGAGAAGCATGAGTAGTATCTGCCGGAGAGAGGAGAGGAAAGGAACAAGGGTAGAGCAGAGCAGCTGTGCAAAAGCACGTGGAGCCTACCACTGTGGTGGAGGCACCTTTTGGAAGGAAAGGTACAGAAATATTTTCTTTAAACATTTAGCTTTCAGCTTCCCCAGTACCTGAAATTCAGCACTGGTTGTGTTTGTAATTTTCCAGAAGTCAGCACAGAAAGAACAGCAGATCTGTGCAAGAACCAGGCAAATCAGAGTTAACAGAGAACAGTGCCCTTTTTTGAGATGAAAGGGTCAGAAATGCCTAATTAAATATCTCTCTTCCTTGCCCTTATCTCTCCCTCTTGCATTAAAACACCTGATCTGAGCTTGTGAAACGTTCTCCTCCTTTCTCTGCTTCCCCCAAACTTCTGTCACCAGCTTTTTCTTCCCCTTGAAATGATCTCACTGTGCAGGGGGTGTGCTCAGCAGGAAGGGGACACTGATGGCAATCAGGAGATCAGAAGCCAAATCCCTTCTCAAGGAGCAGTTTTTCTCCTTAAAAAGGGAGAAGGCAGAAACCACTCCTGGAGACTGAGGAGGGACAGTGCTGTCTCCAGGAGATTCTCTCTGTGGAAGGGTGATGCAAGGTGGTACACTCCTAGCTATCCAAGCTACAAATGAAGGTATAATCAATGGAACTAACTTCAGGGAGAAAACTCAGGATTTTGTTAAAATTAAGCACTTCTGAAGATGTTTTGAATAGAATAAAAACTTCCTGAGAGAAAAAAAATCACCAGGCGTGTCCTTCTATGGAGTTATAATATTACTTTGTCCTTTTATTTCTGCTTTCTCAAAAGATACCACATACATCCCGCAATGTTGAATAATGTAACATTAGCACTGACGCCAAAAGGAGCTGGCAGACTTGAATTAAAAAAAAATCAGACCTGTTTTTGCCTTGACATTTTATATATATTACAGTTCTTACTAGAATTTTGAAAACATTTTTTTTTCCCCTTTAAATTTCCAACAGACAGGCACTTCAATTGCTGCCTGGATTAGATAGATGGGTTGTCAACAGACCTCACTTTTTTATAGCACCTCTGCTCTCGGTTATTTGTCATGCCCCATTAGATTGCAACACTTCCCCAAATGTGACTAACGTGTTGCTGTTAAGGTCAACAGCCTAACACAAGAAACTAGAATATGAAGAAGAAAGCTTTGAGAAAATACTCTTCGCATGCAAGCAAAGGGAACTATGAAAACCACTGCCAAGCTGCATTTCTCAGTAATTATATCCCAAACTGAAATTCCTCCTTTAAATCATCTTTTGCCACTTGAGCTAAGAAAAAGGCTGGTATCATCATCAGTCTGTTCAGACTGAGGCAGCATGCTGCCTCAGATCAATAAAGAGAGCACACAAAAATGCTTTGAAGCTGAAAAAAAAACCCCTCAGCTGGCTTTCAAAGTTATTTTACAGGTTTTTCCTTCCTTCCTTCTTTCATGAGCAAACAGAACTTCTTAAATGAAGTCCTGAGGTGAGTTTATTGGAGCTTGAAAAAACGAGTAACTGACGGTATCTTCTTCGTGCACGCTCTTCTGTAGCATTCATTAAAATTCAGTTTTCAAGTTTCTAATATCAGGTGTAAAGCTCAGTTTCCACAGCATCATACTTATCTGCCGCCAAACAGCCAGTAGCTCCAAAAGTATTAAGATATTAGATATTCTGCCCATGGAAAATAGATGATTTCATGACAGGATCTTTCATGTTTTACAATCTTTACTTCCATCAGCCTGAATGAATTATAGTGCACCCATTACCTCAGGACAGGTTATAATGTAAAATAAAATACCAGGTGATGGTATCAGATGGCTTTTTAAATGTCCTGAATTAAGCACTTTGAGAATTTTTGTGATCTGTATCTTCTCCTCTCTTAGAATTTTTCACCACAACCTGTGATGCATGAAAAAAAGCGATTAGGGGTTCACTTTTGTAAAAAAGCTCTTTCTGATTAAAAAAAAAAGAAGAAAGTAAAGACATACAAGACTGCCCTTGCAAAACACAAAAAAATCTTTAAAAATTATTGCCTCTGTGAAGATCTCTCATATGTCTCTATGAGCTCTTCCAACATTGTCCTTCCTCAGTGATCTCCCTAGATGTGCTGACACTACCTGCGCAGCTGCCTGGAAGGGTCCAAGTTTTAAAGGTGGGATTCATCTCCCTAAATATATGCATCTAAAAGTCAGATGTGTAAACCTGAAGATGCCAATGGAAACCAGAGCCCTGAATGGCACTTCATGTCACTGTAGGATGGTTATCTAGAGTTCAGCAAATGAATCATTCTTTGGAGGTGGTGGTGTTCTCTTCAATGACTAGAAGAAGGCCTGCATGAGTAACTTGAGTTTAATGAACTGGAACAATACAAAGATTGACACCTGGTTTGCATTTGTAGTCCAACTCTTGCAGCTTACCCTGTCACCAGCCCATTGCACCATCTGGCAAAAATTCGTGCCTGTCCATCAAATCCAGGACACAGACAACCTTTATTGAATAGAAAACCATTTTTTCCAAGACTTTCTCCAACGCTGATAGACCTTAATCTGTCAAACCGCTGAGATCAGGGAGTTGGCTGGCAATATTCAGTCACAGAATAACAGAATCATTTTGGTTAGAAGAGACCTTTAACCTACCACCGCCAAGTCCACCACCAAGCCATGTCCCTCAGCAGTATGTCTACCTGTCTTTTAAATACCTCGAGGGATGGTGACTCCACCATTTCTCTAGGAAGCCTGTCACAATGCTTGACAATCCTTTCGATGAAGAAACCTCCCCTGGCACAACTCTTGTCCTATCACTTGTTACTTGGGAGAAGAGACCTATCCTTACCTCCCTACAACCTCCTTTCAGGTAGTTGTAGTGTGTGATAAGGTCTCCCCTCTGCCTCCTTTTCTCCAGGCTGAACAACACCAGTTCCCTCAGCCGCTCCTCACAAGACTTGTGTCTAGACCCCTCACCAGCTTCGTTGCCCTTCTCTGGACATGCTCCAGCACCTCAATGTCTTTTTTATAGTGAAGAGCCCAAAACTAGACACAGTACTTGAGGTGTGGCCTCGAGTCATGTCACTGTGACAGACGAATACCTGAGAAAACTATCTGAGGGCAGAAACAGCTGAAACGTGCCTTGGAAAAGGGAAATTGCTGTCTTCCCTGTGGCATCACTTGGCCTTCACGGATATAATAAAGATGACAACTTGTTGTGCTTGATCAAATCATGTTTGGTGATTGCTAAGTACTTTTCCATTAATTAATTATAAATGGTGTCTCCTCCCTTGCACTCAGTATCTGCAGGGAGGATGCAAGGGTATTTATTAAGCCCTACCCAAAGCAGCAGGTAGAAATAAGCCATGAATACACCTACTGTTCAACTCCATTTCAATCTAAAGAACTTTTCTGCTCATTTGCTTCTTATCAAAAGCCAGGGGATACACACTGCCAAGGGCTGTGCTTTGCTTCAGAAAGGATCAAAAGTGAGTGATCCTGGAGAAGCAGCGTTAAAACAAGTGTGTGACTGTTTCAAGACAGCAGCATTTACCACGCCCCTAGGTAATCAGGTATACCCTTTAAACTCTTGTCATCATAAATAGATAGACATATATATAAAAGAAACCCTTTTCCTTTTAAATTATTTTAACTGTGACTTCCAGACACTCAGCTTTGTTGCCTGGCTGATCATGAAGTGCTCTCTGGAGCTAAACGTCTTCTTCTGGAGGACTGCGGGTACAAATCCTTCACAACTCTAATGAAGCTGCCTTTTAACCTTGCTTCAGATAAGCAGATCAAACCACTCATCGCTGCACTGTAAGGCATACAATTAGTGTAATTACTAGCAGCCACCTCTCTCCCTCATGAAGCAGCGTCCTGAAGTCTTACTCAAGGAGGACCATCAATGAACAGGTTGGAAACTGCTGGCCACACGCTGGAGCTCAGATCTTTACATCCAAGAGCTCAGTCTCCTTCTTTGCAAGCCAAATGTCCCAAGTACAAGCCAAGGGTAGCACCAGCCTCACCGGGGCTTTCCAGAGTTCTCTTCTAAGAGGCTGACTTGAAAGAGGTGGGTGAAGACCACTGACACAGTCTTGGCTGCAGTGAGTTCGGAAACCCCATCACAGCTGCAGAAGGTGATAACCTTTTCCACTGTCTCCACTAAATGGGAATCAAAGCTCAAGCCCTCATTTCCTCTCCCTTTAAAAGGTTAATAAACAGAAAACAGGTCAATCATTTCGAGGCACAGGTATACAGTGGTTTGCAGAACCAGCAGACTAGAGCACAAAACCCATTTATGTGAGTCATATCTACACTTACAGCAAATATACAGTCAAAGCTTATCTAGGAAGCAGCAGAGAATAACTGTCTTTCATGAATAAACATGACTTCCAGAGCTCTGGCATGGCTCTGAGATGTAACTAGGTTAGGCTGAGGAGAAAAAGAACGGCAGCAGGCTGGTGTCAGGCACTCTCTTAGCCCAGGTGAACTCCCAATTCAGAAAAAAGCCCTTTCAGCACATCTCTCATTTGCACCAAATTCTCCCTAACGAATGGGGTCATTCCTGGCCTCTTCTGAAGGATGTTCACATACAAGACTTTTGCTTTTTTAATCCAGGTTCAGATGCAAATATGCCCATTCAATGCCTGGCATATCTCGGGATCTCTGTATGCTTCTCACTACCCACAGGTAGAAAACAGGAAGGCAAAGGTGCAGCTTGATTAAGCCAGGCTGAGACACCACTGGGTACCATCACAGACTGGTGTGCTTGTAAAGAAAACTCATTTTCACTCCAATTTGATATCAGCAGGCGGTTTCCAACCTCTCTGGAGTTGGGACTGTAAATAGCTATTGGGTGACATTTATTCCCCCACTTACAAGCTCATGCAGAAGCGCAGCCTGGGTGCTCACCTGTGGTTTGCACAGTTTGGTCTCATTACAACCAATTATCACTGCATCAACCTTCTTGTCCCAATCAAGCACTAAGCTTTTGCCTGCCTAAGGAAAACAAACCCTAAAAGATGATCCCTGCAACAATCTACTGACTCAGTTCCAGACAAGCAGCTTGAATTCAGTTGCAGTAAAGGCCAGGAAATCTCATCATGAACATTGGGTTACTACTGCTTCCCCAGACTCCAATGAGCAGAGACTTCATGAATCAGGGATAATCTTCTATTTAACTCTTCAAAGTTGTATGTAATAATAAAAAATTTCTTAGTTTCTTTTTCTTCCATAATTTTTTTAAATTAAATGCAATTTGATTTTGCTTCTGAACACGTGGAAATTTTTAAAATTCACAACATCCTGGGCCGAGGAGTTGCACAGATTCTTTTTCTTCCATTTTTTTTTAATTAAATGCAATTTGATTTTGCTTCTGAACACATGGAAATTTTTAAAATTCACAACATCCCGGGCCAAGGAGTTGCACAGTTTATGTGTCCACTGAAAGAAAAAAATACAACTTTTTCTGAAAATACAACCTCCAGCAAAGGGCTACAAAACCTGCTCATTGCTGATTTCATAAGGAATTGCCTACTTCTTTTAAAAAGACAGAAATATTCATAACCTAACCACAATATCCTTTTCCTTGGGGAGAAAAATCCTCTCTCATATCCCTCCTCAGGCATCTCTTTTTCAAACTGAAGCGTCCTAGCCCAGTTGGTTGCTTCTAGCAAGGAAGCAGTTCCTGATCATTTATCTCTTGTACTTTTTGTGTTTTTAATTTTACCCTGTCCTGCCCTGGACTTGCAGAATAGGGTTTTACGTTATTATTCTGTGACAGATCGGGTTTGACCGGGGCTAACTCGGCTCCAAGGTTTCACTAAATGAATCCTCCCACATTTCCCTGTAAAATTCAACCCTTTCCCTCTGTATTCCCTGCCGTGCCCTCCTCTCCCCAGCCCCACTCAAGCAACCTGTGGGCATCTCTCCTCTCTCAGCTCCATCTCATCACTTTTTTATTTTTATCAACGCTGACAGTCTGCTCTGAAGCAAACCCATCCCCTCAGAGCTCCCCTTTCAACTTTCCATGGCTTTGCATTTAATTTGAGTATTTTTTTGCCTATCGTGTTGCCTGCTATCACTCCAGCACTGTAGGCAGGATGTGACAGAGAAACCACTTAACTGAAGGAGAACCACAATCCTGCCAGGGCATGCAAAACCCTGACACTGTAGCATTTCCTTCCCACCACTGATGTGCTCTTCGTGGCGCGCTGATGCTCCTTTATTCTTCCCTCAGTGAGGGATTTGCTGTTCCAATTCAGCGAAAAATGGACTCGGGCAATCACAGAAAGCAAAAAGGATCCCCAGATTGAGAGTAAGTGAAAAGAGTTTACATGGACTTTGCCTCAATATCTGTCACGAAACAGAGCTATTGATTTCATTTTTCCCACTCTGTGTACAAGCTGGAGAACACAAGAACTCTGTTACTTGCTATAAAAACTGGTTTGTGCTTCTGCAGTGGCTTCCAGCAGAAGCTGTCCAAGCACTCAACAGGAAATGTTAAAAGATACCTTTCTTCTTAAATGTTTGCAGAAATTTGACTCAAAGATGTATGAAGGAAACCTCACCTTAAGCCCCCAGACTGAGTCATTCTGAGCGTGAAAGAAATCACCAGAGACTATTTCTGGAGGATTATTTTTAAGCACGAAAATCCTATGAGTTTTTCCATCATCACCATTTACTAGGAAACAACTTAAAAAAAAAAAAAGTTTCTAATCTTTCTTTAGCTAACCTACTAGGAAACAACTTAAAAAAAAGTTTCTAATCTTTCTTTAGCTAACAAACTAAATAAACACTCAACTTCTTTCATCCCTCTGGATCACTCTTTTTACAAATCAATTTTGTGAGCTGAGCCCTTCTGCCTAATTCTAGAACATGTAAACTGAAACAAAAGATCCAACATTTAAGACAAAGATTTACAAAGCGGGTTGCCAAAAACATAATTCATCTCCTCACTAGTATCTAAACAAGAGAGAGATCTCTAGTGCTCTGGCATGGAGCATGCTTAGAGGATTATTCCAGGGCTTCTTCATTCCTTGCTCAAATTCCCCTGCTCTTCCAGAAGTTGTAGTGGACTAGATCTATAAGGAACTACCAGACTTTTAATTTATGTAGTTTTCCTATAGGGCTTTTCCCATGTTCACACCTCCAAACAGCATTTCATAGTCAAGATGATTAGGCTCAACGTCTAGTAATGCTTTTCTGACTGTGGGGGAGGCAAGAGTGACTACCCTGAGAGTGTAAATTCTAAAATGGTCACCCAGGCTGTAGCTTCTCCGTACCTCACTGTCTTGCCTACCAGAAGGAAACAGGGATGCTGAAAGGAGGAAAGCATTAGAGATTTTGTGGGTCTTCCTGATAAAACAGGCCAAGCAAGGATAGGACACGAGTGCAGCAGCTGTGAGAGTCAGAAGGATTTTCCTCAACTTTTCCAACATTTAGTTCAATTTGCATCAATTCCTTGACCAATTTCTACAGCAACTTGATTTGTATCCTGAAGATGGGAGCTCAGGAGACCCGGCCACTCTAATTAAGTGTAAACCCTCTCATTGACCAACTCAGTTTGACTTGCTCATTGAAGGCAAAGAGGCAAGTGACAGTCCCTTTTGGCAATGAGCCCACAATTTAGCAATCTGGAATAAGCTGTGGAGAGGCCTCTCCTACAGCAATGATGGCATGATTAAGAGGAATCTTACCCTCTTGCTACTTTAAAGGATCATCCTGTACCTTCAAGACCACATTCTGTGCTTTGCAATGGAGAAGATTTTCAGCCAACACTGTGTTGCTCTTCTTCATGGTAAGTATTAGGCTAAGATATAACACCCCACTGAAAAAAGGAAGGGTAAAAAGGAAGTTTCCTCTACCAACTCTAAGTCAAAGACTGCCTGTCCTGCTACTAGAATGATAACGCAGTCCTTACACAAAAATAGAGAGAGTTTCACCATGTAAAATCTTCATGATTTGGCTCTTGCTTATTAAATGTGCTGGAATTTGTGCTAAAAATATGTTTCTCGCCCATAAATATAGAGGAACATCTGCAGAAGCAGGAAAGGTTGTGTAGAACCCTGTGCCTTAGCTCTGTAGGAAGGGACAAAAGGAACCAGAAAGCTTTGGTTTCACATGGAAGCATATGTAATGGTTAGAAGGCAAGAAAATAGAAAAGAAAATAAATTTGTGAGATAGCGATAATTTAAAAGCTTTCCATAATAGAAAACCTACTCAGGCCTGGTGATTGTAAAGCGTGGTATCTCTGACCTCAGCTTCTCGTGTTCTCCACAATTTCGCTTTTCTAAGTTAAAAGTTCTGCGCATCAAGAAATAAAGGCACCTAGATTACAGAAAGCCAGATGCATAGTAAAATCAGTGGAAAAATCTCCATCAGCTCAGCAGGTTTTGGATCTCAGCCATATATTGTAACGGGAGTTCAACAAAATTTATGGCATATGCAATGTTTTTCAATGTACTTCTCGTATGTAAAAAGGGGTGGACACTGTCATGAAAGTGCTCTGATACAGTCAGCAGGAAAAGAAATAAAAAAAAAAAAAAAAAAAAAAAAAGATGAGAAAGGAGAGATTTGTTAACCAGAAATCTGATGGGACGTGAGGGGGACAAATACAAGCAGTTGTCAGAAACAAAAGCTCTGCATAGATGGATTTCATCTGAGCAATCATCCAGAGCTTTGAAAATGTTTTGAATTTGCTTTCCATTGATCTGTAGCAATGGCATATTCTCCTTATTTTTATAAT
The DNA here is from genome assembly GCF_001431845.1 of Calidris pugnax. Lineage (NCBI taxonomy): Eukaryota > Metazoa > Chordata > Aves > Charadriiformes > Scolopacidae > Calidris > Calidris pugnax. The sequence goes on from NW_015090864.1 coordinate 2,425,700, forward strand.
CTTTGCATGACTAAGGCAGCGTGCATTTTTATATTATCTTATGCTAAAAAAAGGTAACCAAAAATCTGATGGCATTTAAAAATGCCGCATACCCTCCAAATGAAAATGCCTTTTTCAGTTCAAGCCTTATGTTAATCCCAACAAACCACAAGACAGCTGTTCCCATGTCAAATAGACACTGCTGTTTGTTAGAAAGCTTGCAGCCAGGACATGTCAGCAGCAGGAAAAACAAAAGCAAAGCCTCCACCCCTAGAGCGTATTAAGGCAGAAAACAGATGTTTTAATGTCTTATCTCATGAGTGTGTCTGTAGAAAGGTGAGGTCAAGGCAAAAATCAGTTCCTTAGTTCTACAGGGAAGAATGATGAGGTGCTGTGTAGAGCTGTGTTTGAATTTCATGCCGTGTCTGGTAGGTGCCTGGACTTCAGGTGACAGGGTGAGCTCAGACAATGATGAGCAACTGAGCAGGTGCCACTATTTAACTGGGAATGAGCAGTCCTCAGTGGAGAGGTGCACCCTCCTTGAGCAGTGGATTACCAAGCAAAGATGGACAGTCAGATAACATCTTTGAGTACTATTTCCACAGAAAGAGACTCATGGCCTGGAAGAATGGCCATCAACTTCAGAGTGGATTGGAGCAACCAACCCAAAAGTCTGGGGGCTGCTCACATCTAAGTGTTGAAGCTGGTTTTACCACCACGGCAACAGGTGCTTCCTTCTCTCGTTTCAGATGTCAACTTTCCTAGTGTGGCCAAGGAAAGATTAATGCTCTGAAAAATACAGGGCAGATTTCTTTCTTTTGAATTTCCAGAGAGCAGGCCTCACCTCTGTAAGTGCTGCAGCATGAAGAGTTGGTGGCTGAGAAAAGTCACAGAGCAGATGAGGAAAGCATTAATGAAGGAAGCTTTTTGCTAACAAACCCATCCATCCTCATGTATGTGAAGGTGTAAGGAGCACCCATGTGTGCATTTGGGCAGGTCTAAGGGACGTACCACCACCCTGATGCAACCAGAAAACACAGCATCTCCCCAGCCTGGGGTAAGTGGTCAATCCATCCCCTTCTCCACCCTGCTGTGTGCACTGCCTTGAGCACTTCAACACATCAGCCACATGGTGCCTGCTCTAGTGATGGAGCACCTGGAAAGATGTTGATAAGATACAAATCTGACCGACACATCATCTGTCCCAGGAGGTCTTATGCAACTGGAAGGTGAGAATTCACTTGAACTTTTGCAAACAAGGAACTATTAATTATTTCTTTTCTTACTGCACTATAAACAGATGGTGATGAATAAACAGACTTCTAATTTAAACTTCATTAACTTTTTTCCAGCTTGACTTTTAATTTCCATATGTTCACTGCTTCTTCGCCTATCAAACGCCTTGACTTCTTCAAGGGAGACTGACAAAGAACCCCAAGCTCCAAATTTGGCTTTTCAAGCCAGCCTCTGCTCTAGGCCCGTGGAACAGGAAAAGCAGTTTACAGGGAGTAAACACAATGGACTATTTCCTACCTGGATTTCTTTGCATTTGACAATGTTGGTGATGATCCTGGAGGACAGCTCTGTAGCCCACAAGAAATGTGATGTATGTACAAGTTAAGCAGATATGAACTTGCACTGGGAGGGGGATATGCACTATAATATTTTTTTTTTTATGTTTTCCACTTTTCTGACTTTTTGATCAGGTTTCAAATCCTGCTTGCAAGACAGACAGGTCTAGATTGCAAATATAAAGTGCAGTGCTGAAGTAATTTAGGTATCAGAAGCAGCTCAACTGTAGCAGCTCCTTGATGGCTACTGGCAATTTTCGCTGATGCTTAGAAAATCATCTCGGCTATCTCCACGCTACTGAACTGTGGGGAAGCGACAGACTAAATGCTAGTCTGACTCTGAGAGATGCCGACAGCCTCCAGCTGTGAAGTTCTGATCTTGTTTCACTTACACTTAACTTCTGCAAGAATTCAGGATCCAAATCAAGCCAAAATTCCTCCCTTTTGGAGAAAAAAAAAAAAGTCCTGAAAAACCATAGTACCAGAAGTTCAACAAAGGGAAATACAAAGTCCTACACATGGGAAGTAATAATGTCCTGCATACATACACACTGGAGAGTAGTTTTCAGAGAAAGACCTGGTGGTCCTGGTGGCCACCAGTTGACCACGAGCCAGCAGTGTGACCTCACCACAAAGAAGGTGAATAGTGTCCTATGCTGAATTAGGAGGAGGACTGTTGCCAGTAGGTCAAGGGAGGTGATCCTTACCCTCTGCTTAGCGCTGCTGAGACCCATCTAGGGTGCTGGGTCCAGGTCTGGGCTACCCAGTACACAAGAGACATGGACATACTGGAGAGAGTCCAGCAAAGGGCTACAAAGAAGATTAAGGCACTTGAGCATCTCACATATGAGGAAAGGCTGGAACTGTTTGGTCTGGAGAAGAGAAAGTTCAGGTGGGATCTTATCAATATGTATAAATATTTGATGGAATTCAGAGGAAAGCAAAGAAAACAGAGAGACAATGGACATAAACCAAAAACCAGGAAATTCCATTTAAACAGAAGATTTTTTTCCACTCATTAACATACTTAAACACTGGAATAAGTTGTCTAGAGAGGTTGTGGAGTCTCTACCCCTGGAGGTATTCAAAACCCAACTAGACATGTCCCTGAGCAACCTGATTTGATTGGCTGTACTTTAGTTGGGGGTTTGGACCAGATGGTATCAGGAGGTCCCTGCCAACCTCAGTGATTTCGTGATACTAAGCTGAGGAACTATGCGAATGCAGAAAACCACATCCCATCTGCTCAGGTCGTCAGGCTGTGGCATTGGGAGTCTTCTGTAGTTTAAAAGCCTCCTGTATGTTCTTAAATATTTTCCCTCATACCAAGCTTCCATGCCATTAAAGTTATCACCAACTCTGGGCCAGGATTCCTGTGCTTAAGTGCTGCCTAATATTCCCACTGCTTTTCCACAAAGTGCTTTCCACTTACCATACAATGCCCCTCTTCCTGCACAGCAGCATGGTCTCCAAAGCTGCTCATCCCACCCAAGCTTGAGTCATAGTACCTTATTCAACTGCCATTCCTAAATAACTCTCTGCTTCCCAAAGAATATCTGATTGCAGAGGGAAATGATTAGCAATAATGGGATAATGATAATTATCCCATTTTTAATGGGCTTTTTAAATTTTATTTGAGTGCTTCAAGTTAAGTTGAACAGTTTTTAAACTGCAGCCATGGAAAGGGAAAAAAAAAAAACCCAAACCCTCTTTGCTCGGGGATTATTACACACGAAAAGCAAGGGGAAGTCAGCAAGAAGCAATGCAATGCAGTGGTGAAACCTGCCCTGCAGCAAACTTCTAGGAGCTCAACCACACTTGGAGAGAGATTTGCCACCATCTGTGGACCTGAAAAACAAAACGCCCTTCAGCCATTCTCTCCTCCTAACCCTTGGGAGAGCTTCCTTGCTGCTGCTGACTGTATTATCAGCTAAGCAGTTACTGTATTGTATACAGATGTCCTGGTTGAAAAAATATTTGAAGTAAAAGCCTGGTTTTCAGTGGGGCTGGGATGGCATTCCTCACTTTTGAAATATGTTTGTAAGCATTGTCCATGTAATGCAGAGGACTGAAGAACTCTATTTATTATAAGCTCCTAAAACCACTTGGAGAACCCCAGGTTGTGGAGTTGCATTAAAATCATAGAAATGTTTTTTTTGGTTGGAAGAGATCTTTAAGATCATCTTAACCTAGCACTGCCAAGTCCACCCCTAAACCATCATGCTCAGCACCACATCTGCAAGTCTTTTAAATAATGTTTTTTTTGGTTGGAAGAGATCTTTAAGATCATATTAACCTAGTGTTGCCAAGTCCACCCCTAAACCATGATCCTCAGCACCACATCTGCAAGTCTTTTAAATACCTCCAGATATGATGACTTAACCACTTCCCTGTGCAGCCTGTTCCAGTGTTTGATAAACCTTTTGGTGAAGAAATTGTTCCTCATATCCATCCTAAACCAGCTTCATTGCTCATTGCCATTCTCTGGACACCTTCCAGCACCTCAATGTCTTTCTTGTAGTAAAGGGTGCAAAACTGAACGCTTATTTATTTATTTTCTTACATTGCACTGGTGGGAGATGTCACCAGAGAAGCAGCTCCGTATACTCAGAAAGCAAAGGTGCAAAACTGAATGCTTATTTATTTTTTTACATTGCACTGGTGGGAGATGTCAATAGAGAAGCAGCTCCGTATACTCAGAAAGCAAAGAGAAAGAGAAAGAAGACAGCCCAGGCTGCTGGTATCCCTGCAGCTGCTGGTGGAATGTAAACTCCTTTCAGCAAACAATTCCCAAGAACTTCACATCCCGCTTGCCCAGCAGGGCAGCAGAGAGAGCTCTCACTGAAGGCATTCAAATCACAGGACTGACTCGGCTAAACTGTTGGCCAGGCAAGACTCCTACAGCCTCTGGCTGCTGAAAATTTGGGATGAACTGGGAACCTTTTGAATGATGCAGCTGAACCTCCAGACCTGACGTTACAGCACACTGGACTCGCAGAAAGCAGCACCGCAGGGTTGCTGGTGGTGTAACCGCACCAAGATACTGCTGAGCTAAATGTTCCAGCTCTTCTGGACACTGGAGCACTGTCAGGACGTTAGGTCCTGCCTCCACATACCCATTGCAGCACTGCATTTCTTAGCACTGGCAATATAGGGAAATATGGCTTGGTATATCTTAGATATAACCTGAGCATTCCCAAGGAATTCCCGAAGCAGCTGCTGGGAAAACATCATCCACCAAAATCTGCTCCCGCAGATTGATGTCCAATGCTATGTACAGATTGATTTGGCAGAAGAGAGGTGGAGAAAAAGAAGAGGCAATCTAACCTAGAGGGCATAAATTTTCTCTTTTGGGGTGTTATTTCTCCCCAGACACATAGTAGCTGCCTATGAATTTAAATTGTGGGTCCTGCTAAAATTTTCTGCATTTTCTATTCCTCTCTCCCCCAGCACCTTTATAAGTCTGTCATAAAATAGCTGGACACGTTCCAATTTCTTTGTCCTTACCTAACCTCTGATAGGTAGGAAAATATTAATATTCCTATTTTAAAGGAGGAAAACTAAGGGCTAGAGACCCAGGAGTCACCTTAATTGCAGCAACAGTGCTGCTGTAGTTGCAATAATCTATGGATATCAAGTAAGGCAAAGTTTGCGGGGAGACTGGCTGAGACTAGCACGGAGTGGAATTAAAATGTGTTTAGGGTGGGAAAATTAGGCATCCACAGCTAATGCTTCACATTTGCATGATCATCATTACAAGCAGAGATCATCTGTGTCATTCCTGGAATTTTATCTAGTGTGTCCCAGCTGTGCCTGCTGTGAGAATGACCCATTTCTGGCACGGAAAGCCAGACACCTCAACACAGAACTGTAAATTTCACTAGTCCGATACCAAGGTATGTCTGTGTTTGATGCAGTCCAGTAGCACTTTCTCCTTAGCTGTGAGATAAGGGGAGGAATCACCAAAACTCCTTTTCCAACATGTCTAAACCCAGCAAATAAAATCTGCTGTTTCACTTCAGATAAATGGTACAGCCAATCTCACTGAGCTGAGTTTTAGGTCCTTTAGGAACACAGTCTGCACTGAGATCAAGACGAAGTGTTTTGCACATCATCTCCTGCCTTGAGCAGGGAAGGATCTTGCCACTTGCACAGTAACAGGTTTTTGAAAACTTTTTCTTAATAATGCCTCAAATTATATTGTGAGCACTCTCTGGGGGCCAAAGGGCTGGAAAGATCAGCTAACAAATACCCAAGTGAAAGTTTAGCTTCTGAAATGCAATTCTGTATGTGAATGAACAGATTCATCACTCCTAATGATGGACTTGTGACTTCACCTCATTTGGCCAAATCTCCTTCAAGCCAGTGAGCCCCAAGACAGGAATTATTTGCAAAGTGTGGTTATTTCCAACACAGCTGAGCTGCTCACAAAGTATCCCCTCACAGTAAACGAAGATCCCATCAACAAGCAAGACACTGAAATGCAATTCTGTATGTGAACGAACAGATTCATCACTCCTAATGATGGAATTGCGACTTCACCTCATTTGGCCAAATCTCCTCCAAGCCACTGAGCACCAAGACAGGAATCATTTGCAAAGTGTGGTTATTTCCAACACAGCTGAGCTGCTCACAAAGTATCCCCTCACAGTAAACGAAGATCCCATCAACAAGCAAGACAATTTGAATGCGATTCATCACATCCTAAAAGAGATGCCTACACTTGGGCAGAAGACACCAGAGCTACCTAAATGAAATGAAAGAAATGAAATGAAAGAAAACCCTCACCAGGAGCCAGTAACACCAGAGCTACCTAAAATCAAATGAAAGAAAACCCTCACCAGGAGCCAGTCCCATACAACGGCTATTTGCCCACGTGAAACAAACCTCTCTCAGTCTGTTTAGTCTTGATTTTAATGGGGAAGAATCCACTTCTGTATTGAATCACAATTGTCACTTTAGTGGCAGAAATATCTTTACTAGATATTTCGGCATGGAGGTAAAAGGATAAGAGGACAGAGGACTGCAAGGGTAGCCCTGCCCATGAAATCCATCCCGTGCTGTCATACCCAACTGCATCCTACACACCCCTTCATAAACTGGGCAAGCTCTGCCACGAAGTCAATAAAACACTCCTTCCTGCAGACCTCCAGAAAGGCTGTTCAGTATCCTCTGATGGTTACAAACTTCCTTTAAAGTCCAGACTTTGATCTCAGAGCTGTTTCATTCTCCTGTGTACACTGCCAGCCGAAACTGATCTTCCCTGCTGTTTTCTTCCCGGTTGCATCTTCTGCTGCCCTTCCCGTGCTGAAAAGATAACATCTTCTCATCAGAGGTGGGCACGCTATCATGACCCCTGTGTCTCCTCATGTCCCTGCTAAAGTCTTCCCAAAAGTGGGTAACTTCATGGATACAGAATCACACTCCTAATAGGGAATAGAGACTCCCATCCTGCCAATAATAATCAGCAGGTGGTCCAGGATTAATAATTCTGTGGTCCAGGATTGCTGACACCAGCAAATGTGGGCAACTTCATGGATACAGAATCACACTCCTAATAGGGAATAGAGACTCCCATCCTGCCAATAATAATCAGCAGGTGGTCCAGGATTAATAATCCTGTGGTCCAGGATTGCTGACACCAGGAACAGTAATTGGCACCTACTACCTGCACTGAAAACACAGAAGTTTCATTTGAAAAGAGACCATCCGTCTCACCCGTGCACATACACCCACTATAAGGAAGATAAAACAGCATTACTGTTATCAGTGGAGATCTACCTGCTTATCCTGAGCCAGTGATCAATCTCAGCAGTGCCATCAGGTGTTCTTAATAAGTGACTAATCTATATGACACATCAAATTACACCTGTGATTAAGCCCCCC